>NC_055662.1:1263778-1578916 GCF_017976325.1 Chelmon rostratus
TGATGATCACTGCTTCACTGGAGTGTTTGTGTGATTAACATGGAGCAGTGACGGGAGCTTTCAGATGCTACATGTTAGATTTAAATGACGTGAATTTGTTTGGTAGTTAGTCACATAATTTGGCCTCTATGTTTTCCCCAGAGGGCTCACCTGCACCAGTGTGTCCTGCTAAGGTTCAGAGTGTGGATGATTTTGTGCCAGATGAGGGACTGGATAAAAGCTTCCTGGAGGACAGCCTGCCCTTGAAGACCAAGGTGCCCCAGCCTGCAGCAGCTCCTGCTGTAGACAGTGACAGGTCAGATATCTACGAAGCCTTTTTTGGCTTAGCTTGTTTATCCCTTGGTGCAAAGTTCATATGTGTTTATGCCATATATATGTGTGTGTGTGTGTGTATGTATATATATATGTGTATATATATATGTATATATATATATGTGTATATATATATATATATATATATATACACAGTAGCCCACAATAATCTGTCTCAATGAATAAATCTTCTTCTCTGTCCCAGTGATGGTGAAGACAGAGGAAACCCCATGGTGTCTGGTTTCCAGGATGAGCTCGATCCTGATGACACTGATCCCAGCCTTCCTCAACCTAAGACCCTGCCCCTCAGTAAAGATATCACTCTGACCAGTGATGAGGAGGAGGGAGTACCAGCAGCCCCCACTATCACACATGACCAAGACCTGGACAGTGAACCTGAGCTGAAAGCGTAAGTCCTTTCTCAGAATGACCTGGTTTTAAACTCCTGGAGTTCATAGACTCTAACATAAATACATGTTGTGGTCTTGATATCCATGTTGGAACCTGGCAGAGATTGTAGAGGAAATTAAGTCTGTCATAGGGAGCACAATAAAAGTGGACCAGTCAGGGGATTACTATTAACTAGCAACAATCTTAAATGGACAACAGCAAAGCAACATATTTAGTTTGTTTTACTGTACTTTCATACAAAACTCAAAGATCTCGAAGTCATGATCTGCATAGGTGCCTTCAGATTGGGAGTAATCACAGGCCTGTCTTCACATTAACGTGGTAAACACATACTGAGTTGATGAGAGGAGTCCATGTCAACAACCAGCGTCTTCACGCTGAAAATTCCCCCATAACTCCAAGTTAGCATGCTTTGATATGGGATGGACAGCTTTGGCGTGTCCTCTTGTCTTGTTGCTGTTGAAATACAGGAATCAAATTGACTTTTTTGGATCCCATTTTGTCATCAGTTGTTCAAAACACAAACTCACTTATTCCATTTGAAGGCGTCTGTACCATTTCTTCTTTGTCATTTCTTTCTATTGTAAGAGAATGGTGCCTAAATGATGTAGACTCCCAATGGCAACCTCAGAGTACAACAGTGCTGCTGTGAATGATTTAGATCTGCCACACAAGACGATTTACCAAGCACACTGTAAAGGCTGACAGTTCGCGACTTCCTGTTTTTTCTCTGAATTTTAGTTAAGACACTTGAATATTCACTACTGCTGCAGCAAAAACTCAGTTTACAGATGAGAAAATAAAAGGAAAAACAACGAATGTAAAAAAATGAGTGAAAGACATGTAAGAAATTATGCAATGTATCTTGTATATCAAACAAATATATCAGCATATGTTAAGGTAAGGTAAATGTTTCATATCACCCCGTTTCAGGCCTGTGATCCACGTCATGAAACCAAAGGTTGCATCTAAAGCTCCAGAGCCCAGAGGTCAGTCTGCAGCTCCCATCTCCCTCACTTTAACTCCAGCAGCAGAGCAGCCGGCCAGACACCAAGGCAAGAAGAAGGGAAGCACGCCCAAAGCTGAGGACTCCGATACAGACCCCGAGGCCCCTGTAGCTCAGCAGATGCTCTCGTTTGTCATGGATGACCCCGACTTTGAGTCTGAAGCATCAGACACACCAAAAATAGCGAAGGTAAAGTAGGACAGATTTACCACCGCAGCAGATTCAGGTTGAGAGGTTGACTCAGTTGCCGGCTCTTTTTACTGCTGAAAGCCTGAGCTTTTAATGGAATTGTTGGATTGTGTCAGCTAGTACTACTAAAGAGACTCTTCTCTTGCTTTACTGTCACACTGCAACTTCTAAAAAATCAAGTTTTTCATAATGTTTAATGGAAAATTCTAAACATTTCCTCTTGTGATCATTCGTTTTCTTGCCACCCCGCTCGTCCCAGGATGCATTTCCAGTCAGAGATGAGCTTCTGTCCGACCTCTCTGACAATGACATGCAGTTAGCCAAGGTACCAGAACCTCTGAAGCCCACTGTGATCTCCTTCAAACACAAGGACGATACCGACCTGTTCGGCCTCGGCATTCAAGATGAGGCTCCTGCAGCCAAAGACAGCAGTGAGGAGCAGGAAGGCAAGTCATGAAATATCTGTGTATGATCTTTTTAACTCTGTAACTCAATTGACATTTTGGTTAGAATCAAACTAGTATCCCCAAATGATTGATTCTGGCCCCAGCCTATAATGTTTATAATAGTGTAATATTGGATATTCAAGCAATAATGAAGTATAAAGTTTCTCCTTTAGAATGTTTTAGTCAAATGGTTGAAAATCTGCCTTTTCTCCTCTTTGAAACATTCAGTTTTTCATGACTAATTAAAAGACCTGCTTTTAGCATATTTAAAATGGGATTCATCTATCACTGTAAGACTACAGCATGTATCTGTTCCTCTTTCAGAGAAAGAAAGCAAGCACTCCTCCAAAGAAAAGAAGAAAAAGAAGAAGAAAAGCAAAGAGGTAAAATTACTTCTTTGTATTACGTACTGTAAAAACCAGAAATATCAATACAACAAATGGTGTCCTTTGTTTTCAGGAAGACGAAAAGAGCAAGAAGAGACACAAACACAAGAAAAAGGAAAAGGATGAAGCTGCAGCAGTGGATGAGAAAGAGAAGAAGAAGAAAAAATCCCGGACCAAGAAAACAGAAGTGGACGAGCTGGAGGACTTCCTGGGTGGAGGAGCAGGATCGGTTAAAAGAGATGACGGTGATTATGAGGAACTATAAAAGCTCCTGTTTTATTAGGAAATGGAGCCGCAGAACAGCAGTGAAGCATGTGGTCGTGACTTGTACATGCATAAAGCAGCATCTCCAAGCCATACGCAATACACAAGGCTACTGACGACACCCAGGTAAAATACCCAAGGACTCTGGTACCTGTGTGTTCCTTCTGATTGATTTCCCCATCTGCACTACTGCTGTCACTTCCATTCCAACCTGTAAGAAATGGCGAGGAGACCCACATGTACTGTTGTGAGAAGTGACGTTAAAGTTTGATGATCGATGTAGCCACAAATTGGCTCTTTGTACTTTGACATGATTCCATATGTTGGCTTAATATTTTCTTTGATTTGATACACTCTGCAAGCGATCACTCCGAATCAGCTTCTGTAAATAGGGTTACCATTTTGTCCGAATGTTTGTTTGGTTGGTGTAATAATCGAGAGCATGCTAAAAGTGATGACCGACTCCTGACAGACTCCATAGTCTTCTGTCTTTTCTTTCTCACCTACTTATTTGCTTAAATGGTTAATGGCAGATTCAGTCTCGTGTCTCTAATTATTAACACTGAATAAGTTTATTTAAAGGTCCGATCTGTAAGATTTAGGCTGATCTACTGGCAGAAACGGATTCTAATATTCACGAGTATATTTTCATTACTGTATGATCACATGAAAATAAGAACTGTTGCATTTTCGCTACCTTAGAATGAGCTCTTTATATCTGCAGAGAGTGTGGGTCCTCTTCCACAGAGTCCACCCTGTTGCACCACCACGTTTCTACAGCAGAACGGACAACCAAACACTGACTCTAGACAGCGCCTTTTGTGACCACTGTAGGGGAGGGCAGGGTGAGGGGTATTCAGCTGGTCGCAATCTACAACCTCACCGCAAGATGCCACTAAATCCAACACACTGCACCATCACCAACAAAGTGAATGATCCCCTTTTTCACTCTTGGAGTATGTTCACAGTAAGCCAGCTAAATTGAAATATGTCTTTGCTTTGTTTTGACCTCCATCCTGAAAACAGATCTTTTCAAAATGGTCTAGAGAGTGGATGGGTGGTAAAATCCTGCCTGCGCATTTCAGGGTTGACCAGGAAAACTGAGCTTTTGGAAAATAATGTTGTAAATGTGGCCGTGTTGCTGCAAAGTTAAGAGGGGAGTTTTCTTCTCTAACTCTCTGTGATCACTCAATTTGAAGTCAGCAGCTGATACAGAGGTTTAAACAGCTGAGCCTCAGCAGAGCAGCCGGGCTGTGTCTGTTTGATCCAGTGTAGGTTGTTGTTTGCATGGGAAGACAGTGAAGGAGGAGATACAGGAGGTGCCAAGTTTAGACCATGATACAAAGACATCCACAACAGAAATTAGCACAGGGCATGACAGTTGCACTTTTGTCGTGTATAGTAGAGGACGACCAGTTCAGCATCTGAGACGCCTCTCTGTGTCCTGGAAGAAAACACTAGCATGTCGGGATTTTTTCTTTTTTTGCTTATTTTGACAACCTCTGTAACATGCTCCATGATGTTTACCCATAAGTCCAACAAAAAAAAACCCTTTACACAAAAGTGTAAACATGGAGGGGACACCCCCGGTAGTACAGCCCACCTCCCCCCTTTCCGGTCTCTCTATAACTGTTATAAAGCTAAAAACCTGTCACAATTTGACTATCACCATCAAGGTGCATTACATTGAAGGAATTATACCTATACCTATACGTGGGTGTGACGTCACCCCCCCCCCCCCCCCCCCCCCACACACACACACACACATGCTGTATGTCTGCTGCTCACCCCCTGTCTGCTGACTGGGAAGCCGACCTTCACCACCCAGTGACCATGAAGCGATCCTTGTTCACTGTCGGTCTTAAAACTGTGTTCGTACATGGAAACGTTTGCTGTCGGTGCTGTCAGGTGGAGCAGTGAGGCAGGGCCTGACACCTTACTGATCTGTACGTAACACTGCAGCAGGCTAAAGTGTGTATGTAGTCTGCCTCGTCTCTCTGTCAAGTCACAGTAAGAATGTCTGCCTCTGGACTGCCTAATGCAACAGTGACCCTGCTGAAAGACAAATATATTGGAATTTGATCCCAGCATTAGCAGTCTTCCTGATATTCACTGTTCTAAGTCTGACATGGACGTATGACATTTTCACAGCATTAGCCAGCGTAGTGTGAACGTAGTCTTGGTGTGAAACTGACAACAGCCACTTGTCCAGTGTTGGCTTTTTGTCACCCCCCGAAAGCCCCTTTAGCAGTGAACAAGTCATCACCGGTGATGATGATGATGATTTAATCTACTGGTCAAAATAACTGATACACGCTACTCCCCTGGCCCGTAGCACAACTTTACCATTAATTTAAAGCGCACCTCTCTCTGCTTCAGCCTGTAGGACAAGTACAGTTTCTCTTCATGTCTTCTGCGATTGCCTTAATGGAGGTTACTACAAGGGAACGATGTGCCGCTATCCTCATACACCATTTTAAGTGTTCTTACTGTTAAGTGTTAGATAGCTCACTTGAGTTCAGATTGTTGTCCTCCTCATGTTGGTGAAACAGAATATATACCATCCTTGACGCTTGTTATAATATTGCAGTGAATCTGTACATTTGTGTATCTTTTGTTTTTGTTTGATTCTCTTTGGACAGAAGAATACCATCCCTATAAATGAGTATTGTGGAATTTTGTTAATATTTATCTGTAAGTAACAGTTTCAACATTTTCTCATTGTTTTACCCTTATTTTATTTATTGCTTTTGTCTTGTTTGTTTCAAAATGTCAGGATTTAGTTGGTGTGATTTTGTGCTGAAACTGTCCTCAACAGTCAATCACATGATGCAGCTTTTTATCGTTTTCCTGTCTCCTGTAACACATCCTCCAGTGGTTTACTTCCACCGCTTTTAAGGACATGTACTTGGTGATATGAACTGCTAAACCTTTCACATGTTATTTCTTTTGTCCAATGCCTCAAATGACCTGCTCATAATAGACAGCGATGACGTGCAATATCTTCCATAGACTGCATCACCAAAATGTTTCAAATAAGTGAAGCATTCTTGCATCTAAGAGAAATGATATGTATTTTTAGAGGTGTTTTGACAACTGGCAGATTTCATACAGTTTTCATCTCTCATAACCACATGGTTGCACTCTGTTGGTTTACAAAGAAATCATGTTTGATATTCCAAAGTTGAAACTATGCAGCATTGATCCTGAATACTTTCTGCTCTTTTTTGTCTTTGTCATGTGATTGAGGATAAATGCTGAAAGCACAGTTTCAAGCAAAGCATGGGACTCAAATGTACAACAAGAAAAGAATGTATAAAGTATATAAATGAATCTATATATTTGAAGAGCGTTGTTCCAAAAATGATATACAGTGTACACCATGTAGAAACAGTGTCAATGAAATCCTATAAGATTATGTTGATGGGGGAAATCATTGTAAAATTGTGCTGTCTAAAGTAAGAACATTTCTGAGAACTGAGAGGCAGACAAATACTGTTTCAGGTCGTTTTTCCAAATGGCTGTATGACATTTTGGAATGAAACCCTTCATTTATGTTTCACCCGATGACATGTTCCATCTTTACACTATGTGTGAGTTTGCCTATGTTTGGTTTGTCCAATAAATGCAAACCTATTTCTTCACAAAGAATTTTTCTCACCTTTTTTTTCCTTCTTTTAACAATTTCACCATTGAAACAATTTGAAAAACACCATGACTTGGATGATTTTGTGTAAGTCTTGCCCTCAGGTGCACTCCTGTGTCATTGATGCTAACCAGGATATGATGCCATGTGAGACCACCTTTGATCATTTTCCTCATCATTCCAGCACACGCAAAGATGCAGCGTTCACATACTGTGGATCCCTCAGAGTTCTGCTCACACTAATGTCATCATCCTCTGCCTCCTAAAAAAATAAGATAGAAAGATGTGGCGCCAGTTGCTCTCAAGCACCATGATGTTGGAATTCTATTTTGAATTTTTTTAAAAAATGTTGCAGAAAGTGTGCAGTGCTTTACCTTACAGGTGTTTTTTGTTGCCGCTGTGGGAGAAAGATTTGAGTTCAGTTAAAATCCTCCTCATGTGAATTAGTCATATAAACAATCTGCACTGTAGCTAAATGATGTCAGTTTAGCACTTCAAAGCCTTTATTTTCTCAGCCAGTTTTTAAATATTCACAATCATTCATCGCCTGTTTTGTATTTGAAGTATTTGTATGTTGTTTCTGATCATTGTACTCCTTACTCTTGACTGTGCATTATGTTGCACATCTGACTGCCTAAAATTAAATGTAAATGTCTGTCTGTGTTGGTGGAGCAGCAGAATGACTTACTTCTGGAGTAAACATGGGTGACTATGGTCACCATTGGGAGTAGAGGCAGCAGAATCCAGCGAGTGACACTCCAGATGTAAGCACCAGGGGCTGCAGTAGCAGATGACAGAGAAGCAGAATGTGATTTGAATATTGGCTGCGATCATTACCTACAGTAATGATTTCTGAAGAACATTAATACTGTACTTTTTATGTCAAACATGTGTCTTTATATCCAGGAATATAAAGTAACAGCAGTTATAAAAACACAACTACACTTGATTTAGAGCTGCACTGATCAATATTTTCTATTAACATGAACACATAAAAATTACTATATGTGATGTGAAGCGTGTCGTTAGTAGTGACAAACCCACAGAGAATTATCACCAACTTTGTGGTTCATCTGAGCTCTACAGCACGTTTTCTTTAGATCACAGATTTGTTTTTCAAGCCTTATATCAACCTCATTTTCAACCAGAAGCTACTTTCAGCTAAAAAGCTTTGATAAACTCAATTAATGCAGCTGTACTCGCGCTTGCATATCGACCAACTTGGTTATAAATGATTTAACAATAATATTCCGATTTTTGTCTCCCCCCTCTGGCAGTAAGAGTAATTACATAAACTGGAGACATGATTATGATGCTCCACCATGCTCCTTTCCTGTAGGCCACTCTTTAGCAATGGTAGCTCCCCACCTTCAACTCCAGCAAACCAATCATTGCTCGCTGACATAAAACACATCACCACTGGTCTTGTACATTAACATTTCAGTGTTCTCTTCTACTCACAGCTGTGAAAGTAGCCTTCAGCCAGCCTGATGATGGTGTCATTTTTGCTCAGCACACCACACCAGTACATTCCATCTCCATAGCTTAGCTCCAGCACTGCCACAGTGAAGGAGTCTGCACTCTGTGTCACTTTGAGTTTGCCTCCATCCAATAGGTGCGCACTCTGGCTGAAGGTGAGGCCAGTGCAGCAGTCAGTGGAGCTCTGCCTGCACCAAATCCTTGGCAGGCTCTTGTGCTGTACGTCATAGGGACATTTCAGCTTCTGCCAGTACACTGCCTCACAGGCACCTGCACACAGCCATATCACGGTGACTAAACAGTTGGTTAACTGTGTAACTTCCTACCAACAACATGCAAAGGATCTTAACCAATATAAAAAACTGTATCATCTGCATAATTGTCACAGTTTATTCCTTCATTTCCAATACTAATTTGCTGTATATTACTGTTTGGAAAGGCTGCACTGTGAATTTAATTCAAGGAGGATAACCTGTTCAAATGCACGGTGGTAGCTGATGTGTTTTCAGCTTCTAAATAAAAACAGCAGAAAATCATTTAAAATGAATACAGAGACAAATGCATACTTAGCATGACAGAAGACACATTGATTTCATATCTCTTTACTTTGTGTCAGTTGCACACCCTTTAATCATTTTCAGTAATAGATACTTGCCTAATATAAAATAAAGTATATCAAGTGAGTAAGGGAGCATCTGAATTATTTTCTCCATCAGTGAGGTTTTACACTTACCTATACTTAAAAGCAGCACCAAAATTAGCAGATGCATAATGCTGAGAGTGGTTATGATGAAGTCGGATATAGTAAAAAGGAAGAGAAGGTGCTTTTTTGTGTGACATAGCTGCAGGAAATGCCCACCCACAAAATTACTGTGTAGTCTTCATGCTTTGGGTGGTGGTATGTGATTTTATCAAGCACAGAACTGCTTTAATAACTTGTGCCCAGAAATAGCCCTACCGTAACTCATCTCTGTAATAACCTGTTTGAGTATTTTTAGTGGCAGTCTGTAGCCCATATCCCTCAACACTGTCAGCAAAGATACTGAAGTCCTTGAATCTCAGGCTTTTATTTTGTAAAGCTTGCTAGTCAGTATGCAGTGCTCTCATTGGCTCCTCTGTCAGCCAATGAAGGAAACTCTTATACCCATGTATTCCTGTCTCCATGTGAGTAGTGCTTTCCTGCTAGGTAGCTACTAGCTAAAGAAAAAATATGGTAAGTTTAAAATTGATTTAAAAAATGTGTGTATGAGCATTAAGTCTTTTAATAGCTTGGTGTGAAATTTACGCTAGCACCGCTGACGTTACTGCGTTCATGTGCGCTTGTTCCTGTGCCCTCATTGAACGTAGCTAAACACCACAGTCTGGTCCACAACTTGATAAAGCTCGTTGAAGTAATGATTATCGTTATCATAGTTAACATAGTCAACTAAGTTATATTCGTCTCATATAGTCATGAAAATAGCACCTTTTTTGACTGGTACAAAGGAGACACGCAGAACTGCATTTCAAAATCTGGTAAATCAGAGTAGTTTACGTTAATTCTTACAAACCCGAACATCTCGTAAAACATGAGCAATTTAGATATTTTCTTGATCGTCAAATGCTACATTCGGCATTAGCATAGGTCCGATTCGCCAAGCAGGATCTAAAACAGGTCTTAACTTTTAAACAACTCCCACTGCTTAATAGCTGTGACTCACGTAGAAATATTGCCATTTCTCATGTGTGCTGAATTGATATGTGGTCTCTTATTGTGTAGGAATATCATTTAAAGTAGTAGCATGTTTGAAATACTATTTAATGTGTTATAACATTTAACAATCATGTTTTGAAAGTCATTTAAGAATCTTTCTGACAATGCCACCATCTAACCTTCTTCTTAAAAATGTAAAATCAACACAACGTCAAAATAATACAGTTTTTGATGTTGCTAACATGCTTCTGAATCAAGCTCACATATTAATATCAAACAGACATTTGTCTATAAAGAGTCTGCATCTCTTTCCTTGAGATAGTTTGGTTAATGTACTTGATGTAATGTTATTACAGTTTCGTCGAGAGGTGAGACTGAGACGAGAGTACCTGTACAGGAAAGCACAAGAGGACAGGCACCGAACAATTGAGGAGAAGAAACAGAAGCTGAAGGGTGCACTTGATGGTAGGATGGCATGATCATGAGATTCCATATTTCAAACTGCATTTTGTAAGCCAAGTGGTCAGCTATGTAAATGATCCTACCAAGAATTCTGGTGTGACACAAGCTGCTTTCTTTATCTACAGAAAATCGTCTTCTTCCAACTGAGGTACGCAAAGAAGCTCTGCAGCTACAGAAACTACTGGAGTATGATGATGGAGGGGCAGAAGGCGAGTGTTATTGTTTCTTGCTATTATCAACAGCACCACTGTATCAGTGTTCATCCATTTTTGTTTAATCATCAGTTTTTTCATTCATGGTGATTTCTTCTGTACAGGTGTCAGCTCACACATGGATGATGAGTATAAATGGGCCGGAGTTGAAGATCCTAAAGTCATGGTGACCACGTCCAGAGACCCCAGCTCCAGACTCAAAATGTTTGCCAAGGTCAGGCCAGTTTTTCGGTGATGAATTGCTCTGTTAAGACAGCAGGTAGACCTCAAGTTTGTCTGGCTGACCAATAACAGAAAGCTGTTAACATGATTCTTGGACTCCAAGAAAATGATGTAAACTAGCCACATGATGGTCCATGTTTCACATACAGCTCATTGTTTTAGTGTCTCTGAGCAGGGCAGTGAAATTCAAGCTGCAGGTGTTTTTTTCACTCCCCATGATGAAATGTATATGTGTGTGTGCTGTGTGGTTCCATATGGACAGTAGCCACTGGACTATGGCTTAGCCAGTCTGGTTTTCTAGACTGAAAATGACTGTTTTGGATTTGGCCCTGGATTACATGCATTCAACATTTATATTCATACTTTTTTTCGGGTCTTTAATTTCCATGTAAAATAATTATTTTCCTAAAATGATCTATTTTTTAAGCTAACTGTAGAGAAATTGGTGACATTGTTCAGTTGCTATGCTCCATAATTAGAGTGTCTCTTTTTGTCAGCACAACATGTCATCTGAACACGCTAAAATGTAAAAGTTGTTTACAAGCAAACCTATAGATCAACAGATCTCAGCATGTACTGGCTGAAAAGACAGAAACACCTTGACAGGTTATCACTACCTAACGGCACAGACAGATAATCCTACATTCACATTTAGGGACAGTTCAAGGCTGCTTATTGCTGTTTACAATCTTAAATGCATCACAGCTACAGCAACCCTTTGTGACTAACTCTGTGGTTAGTAATTGGTGCTTGTTAAATGCCGAACAAAATATGGAACAACAGACACATCTGAGTAACACATTTTTCTTCGTTTGTACAATCCCATTCCTGATGTCTTTCCACTGTATGGCTGTGCTCTTTTGAAGTTTTCTTTAGAGTCTTGATTCACCTGCGCAACATGCCAGAGAAAAGAGCAGGATGAAGACTCAAACACCTTCCACTCCAACTGACTTTTCTTTATCAAAATATTGATGGTGGGGAGTAACAGGAAACATTGTAACTATGTAACTTGCTACAGGAGGTAAAGCTGATGTTTCCTGGAGCCCAACGCATGAACAGAGGTAACCATGAGATCGCTGCACTTGTGCGAGCCTGCAAAGCCAACAACGTTACAGACCTTGCCATCGTCCATGAAACAAGAGGACAGCCAGGTATGCCCGCTTACTTCAGGTAGTCAATAAGTAGTCTCTAGCCACTATGTTTAAAGGTACTACAGGAACCACATGAAGCAACCACTAACAAAGCTAAAGTTGTCACCCACTTTTAGACTACATATTAATTCTATGCACATATTTGAACATGTAGTGTGTTTTATTTAGAAAAATAAAGTATACTGAAAAAGTCAGTTTGCAGAATTCACAAGCTGACAGCTGTCAGTCATTTCATCTAAGTGTGAATTGTGGTAAATAGCAGATGTTGGAAAACAAGTACTAGAAAATTAATATTAAATCTTTGTAAAAAAAACATTCAAATTCATTTTGTTGTTGTTGTACACAAACAGCAATAACAGAACATTTTGAGCATTAGTATATAGTACATGTTGTATACAGTGTAAATGCTGAGCTGCACCAATGATAGCAACAGTTTGAATATAGTATAGAGTTAGGGCACTGTTTTTCATTACACACACAAGCAAACAGATTTTTTTGGAGAAATAGAGCTATTCTCTGGTTAAACACAGATTGCACACTTTCTGTTCATTTTTAGCTACACTTGTGTGGCTCTGACGGTCGGTCAGTCAGTCGGTTGGTCCTCCGCTTTGGTCTAGACTGAAATATCTCAAGCATTGGACGGATTGCCACTAAATTGTATGAGGACTTTCAGGTTACCCAGAGGATGAATTATAATAACTTAATTCTCCTCAGCCTCAGTTGTAGCATGGTAACACGCTGGTTCGATGGTATTCATGGTAAACACAGTTGTTAAACATTAGAATGTTTGCATGTTGTGTTCTGTGTACGCACTAAATTAAATGAATATCGATCCACCAGCTGTCTATCACTATCCTTGTTGCCATATTGCTCCCACGGCTAAAAACACAACATTGTCCAAGTGGTAAAAGAACAGTCAGAAAACAAGGTAGAATGTCATATTAAACAACATGCATCCTGTAATCAGAGTATTAATATGAAGTAAAGTACAGTCAGCACATAAAAACCTGCACATGGCTGTATCTGATTTTTATTTAATTATTTTTTTTCCTGTGTATTTACAGATGGTCTGGTGGTGTGCCACTTGCCATTTGGGCCGACAGCTTATTTCACACTTTACAATGTGGTAATGAGGCATGATGTTCCAGACATAGGTACCATGTCTGAGGCCTACCCTCACCTAATTTTTCACAACTTCACCTCACGACTTGGCAAGAGGGTGAGTGAGTGCTGGACCATGCACTATACACATTCCAGTGATATTATCTTTCACCACTTGTTTGTGC
Organism: Chelmon rostratus; assembly: GCF_017976325.1. Classification (NCBI taxonomy): domain Eukaryota; kingdom Metazoa; phylum Chordata; class Actinopteri; order Chaetodontiformes; family Chaetodontidae; genus Chelmon; species Chelmon rostratus. The sequence goes on from NC_055662.1 coordinate 1,276,944, forward strand.
ATAAAATTAATTAATTCTGTGTGCACAGGTATCGAATATCCTCAAGTATCTTTTTCCAGTGCCGAAGGAGGATAGTAGACGTGTAATCACATTCGCCAACCAAGAGGACTTCATCAGTTTCAGGTCCGTGTATAAAAGGACTCCCTCAATGCAAATGCTATACAAACTTTGTGTTATTGAGGTAAACTGCACTAAAAGTAATATTTTTTTTTATTACAGACATCACACCTACAAGAAAACAGACCACAAGAACATTGAGTTGACAGAAGTAGGACCAAGGTTTGAAATGAAATGTGAGTATTGATAGATAAAACAGATTCTTCACTATCTAGCTTCATCAGGACTTTAAAAAATCCAGTACCGGCAAGGGTTTTTCATGCAGTGCTTAAGTCAGTCTCAACACGATGTTGATTCTGTGATCTTGACACAGGCTAAATCTCTGCATTGGATGCACGTAATTACAAATTCAGATCGATTGAAGAGACACCAGTGTAAGGAAGAAAAATAAATAGTGTGGAATGAGGAGTTGTTTTCAGGGAATTGTAATTTTTGGGCATTTCAGTGAAATTCCTCTGTTCTGTGCCATTTTTCTTTTGGGATGTATAAAATTTTTACATCTGTTCTTTTGTTTAGTGTACATGATCAAACTCGGCACTCTGGAGAATGAGAGCACCGCAGACGTGGAGTGGCGTCACCATGCATACACACACACAGCTAAGAAAAGGAGGTTCCTCAGTGTGCAATAGGAACTGATAAAGGAACTAATAAAGCATAACCAAACTGTTGTCAAAAACCGTGCTTTTTGGACTATGTTTCATAAAGTACTTCAAATTTGAAGTTCATAAAATGACAAATGAGATTTTGTTAGAGTAGCCTACCAGATATATGACTGGAAGAGTAGGCATCGCAAGGTTTCCTATAGTCAACAATTATGGTAATGTTGACAGTAAACTTTTTGATTTTTTCCTTGTTGCTTAACAGATGCCTAATGCACACACTACTGGCTATTACAGGTTAACTATTGTATGTTTTGTAATAAAATGTGTTTCTAAAGACTAGAATTGGCACAACTGTGTTTTTGTTTGTTTGTTTTTTTGCCCATAATGAAAAAAAAGTTCCTACTTACCTATGCATGCAAACATGAAAGATATGTAACCAATATTTAAACTATATACTGTATGTAGCAGTGCAAATCTGCTTTGATATAGTTGACAAAACATGTATTTATTTATTTGTATTAGTGGAAATAGTAGTGGTACATTCTTGCTGCAAACTGTATTGTATAGTTAATTTACATGACAAACTCTTATTCATTTATGTATTCATTTATTTTTACATGACAAAACTGTATACTCGCAGCTCCCACCTCTTACATGTAGAACTTCTGCTGTCCAATGAAAGACCGCAACTACAAGAATCAGCCAATGAAGACGGAGCATTTCCGGGTTTTCCGCTTTCCGCTAAATTCTTGACAGATCCGACTTCAGATTGAGAGAATTCAAGATGGCTGCCACAGGTAAGAATTAAACTTGTATCCAAATAGTATTACAACACTTTGATGGAAGGAGGTTTTGCTGTTATACTGACAAAAGAAACAACTGTATCTTAATGATTCACGCATGCAAAATGAATCAGTCAGAGTAGTGTATTGTTGGAATGCATCAGAAGTAACCAACAAGCTGACGCGGTGGTAACCCCCCCCCCCACACACACACACACTCAAGTTGGCTAATGTTAGCTGGCTAGGAATACGTAGCATAAAAGCAGTACACAGTAAAGCTAGCCACTGAGTTACCTAGATAATCTCCTCACCTTCTCCAATCAGCACTTAGCCAGCTAGCTATCACAGTTTCAAATCGAGCTGAGAGGAATTTTCAAAAGCTTTGATAACTTTGCATCATTAGCAATATACTGCCATAAAGTCATTTCTTATCGACTTGCTACTATGCTACCTTTTAGAAGTAGTTGGCTAGTAGCTAAAGTCGTTAAAGTGGCGCTCCGATAGAAACATGGCCTCCCCAAAACTCGAAATGTCATATTGCATAGCAGGCAAATCCTACGCTAAGCTAACTGGCTAACGTCAGCTAGCCTTAGCGTCATGCGAGTAGCTAGTAGTAGCAAGTTTGGTGCTTTGCAACTTTGAATGTCAGCGCTTCATTTTAACATTGATTTAAGGCTCGGCCGTGCACATCGTTGGGTACATTATTTAGGGTACGTTAATACTTGTCCTGTTAGGTATCCCTTCCTGTGAACATCGTTGTCGTTGCCAGTGTCGCTAAATTGTACTGATGGAACGTGAAGACCCGGTGCGACAACACAGAAGATACAACTGAACTACTTACTTTCCTCTTCAGTGACAAATATTTAACGTTATGCTGATGTGAGAATTACTAAGAACCTTTCACGACTCGTTAGTGTTTTTTGGTGTATCCGGCATCCCCCAAACAAACACTGTACTTTCAGTAACGCTGTAAAATCAAGATTTTAACGTGAACGCTCAGCTTGCTATTTACCAGACTAGTGATTGTTGTAATGCGAAACATGCAGCTCTCTCTGCTTAGTTGTCAGCATTTTTAGTGTTGACAACTAACTACATCTGCCAGTAATCGCTTTTTCTCTTTGCATATTATTGATATATTGTACACTGGTGATGTTAATGGAGACGACTGGAATTGTTTGTCTTGATAAATACCCTTTTGTGATATTGATAGATTTTGACAGCTTTGTGCTGATGTAGCTGTATGTGATATTTTACAGCCCTGAAATGTTTCCCTTCCCATGTAGTAATATCATCTCAAATCCTGTGTTCCACAAAGTGGCAACCCTTGCCCCATCCTTGCTTGTGAACAAGCTTTTCGAGGATGCACGTTTCATGTTGACCTGTTCCTGATAAACCTGTTTACCTGTGGAATGTTCCAAACAGGTGTTTTTGGAGCGTTCCACAACTTTCCCAGTCTTTCGCTGCTCCTCTCCCAAGTTGTTTGAAATGTGTTGCTGGCATCAGATTCAGAATAAGCATAAGGTGTATTTACAAAAATCAAAGAAGTTGATAAGGTAAAACATTAAATATATTTTCTTTTTCAATTAAGTATATGTCTAAAAGGAATAACAAATTATCACATTGTTTTATTTAGGTTTAGGCATCCCAACTTTTTTGAAATCAGTGTTTTATTTAGTTTTTTTTTTTTTTTTTTTCAAATGTTTTTGTTATCATGCACAGTGTTTTTGGTGTTTGGAACACATTTTGTGCATTATCTTGGATTCTTAAAGTTTGTTTCAATCATGTCAGATCCACACTCTCAACCCATGCTATCATCATAATACACCAACAATCACAAACCACCAACAATCACATTCACTTTGTTTACACATGAAGTATGTTGTGTACAAACTAATATATGTCTATCTTTTTGCAGGTTCTAAGTAAAGGGCTAACTATTCTAATCCCACGGTGCATGAAGCTCTCCTGAGGTTGTGGTGTCTAATTCCTGCACCCCCCAGCTCCTCCTGTTTCTCATCATGTCCTCCACCTCCTCCTACTCCTCCTCGGGAGAGACTAGTCCAGAGGATGTACCCCGAGGTGGGGGCACCATCCGAGTCTACCTCCCCAACAAACAGAGGACAGTGGTGAGATGATTGGTTCTGTACTGCTCTTTATCAATGGCATAACAGCTCTTGTCAGGAAATCACCTTTTTGCAGACAGCAAATATTGATAGTTGACTATTACTACCTCTGAGTAGGAATTATTTTATTCAGTACTGTTGGTTCCTTACAAATTTGACATTTAACAGAATGTTCCTGAGTAAGCTAGAGGATTGTTGGTGTCAAGTTTCACAGATGGTGTGTTTGTATTGATGTGTTAGAAACACCCATATAATTATGAAAAAGCTTGTGTGGTAATATCACCATGAAACCAGCAGCTGTGATTGACTGGCATCCCACAGTGTTGTCTTTGAGGCCCTGTCTACGGCTGGCATTAACATGCTTCTTGAGTTATCCGATCACAAGTGGACAGCTCTAACTACAGGCGTGAATGCATTGAGGATGCATTGAGATCTGATTGCTTAGACCGCATTTTGAGGTGGTCAGGGTGACCTATGGCCACATTCTTTTTACATTGTCTGCGCGAATGTGTCATGAGCCATACTGAAGAGTCAGTACAACAGAAACAGAATTGATATACATGTTTGTTTGCATATAGAGCAGGCAAGTGAGATCCAATCACAAGTGGTCACTTGAGACACATGGAGATGCTTTCTACTGTCAGGTGCGAACTGATGTAGTCAGAGCTGTCCACTTGTGATCGCATCACCCAAGACACATGTTAATGCCAGGCATAAACAGGACCTAAGAGCGTTGTTGTGGTCAGAACAGTAATATAGCATTATTATTTGGAGACTGACGACCAGCTACACTGGACTGAAATTCTAGTCTGCTGGAAGTTCTGTCACAGCATGGATAAGGCTGCATTCACATGGATTCAGGTAGAAGGCAGGACGACGACATGGAAAAACAAACAGTCTGCAAAATGAAACACTCATGACGATAATGATGCCATAGTGATGCTGTATTGTTTACAAAGATTTCTTTAATTGATGTAATATTTCTATATTTATCAGTTCTATGATAAATAATGAATTCTATTTGTATTTTCTTATTAGCTTGTCGTTGTCCAGATTGCCCTTTTTCTTTTGTGTGAGGGAGCTGCAGAGGACAGGAAAAGTGGAAATATTTTAACTTTGGACAGCAATGCCATCTACCATTGCTGTTGCCAGTATTCTTTGTCAGCCTCACCTGATTCTACCTTTCTGCTGTCATCCATGAAAATAAAATCCAATTTCCTGTCTGCCTTCTGCTTGAATCCATTTGAATGCAACACCATCAGTAGTGTCAACATTAACTCATTGTGCAGCTGTCATTTTTGTCTGTCAGTGCTTTTAATATAACTCCTTCTACATACTAAGTGTGTGTACCTGGCCAGTGAATGTCAATTCAAAGACACACTTAATACTCAAATTTTTTCTGTTCTCAGGTGAATGTTCGCCAAGGACAGACCGTGCATGAGAGTCTAGATAAAGCACTCAAAGTGAGAGGCCTAAGCCAAGAGTGCTGTGCTGTATTTCGCCTTCTGGAAGGGTAAGATTGAGTTATAGTCTGCTGCATGTCCTCCCACACTATGTAGAGATAATGGGTTGCATTCCTCATTGCCTACATAAAAGATCAAGAGACAACAGCAAACAATAAAGTCTCAGATCCACATATTGTATAGTGGAGTTTGTTGTTCATATATTTGTGAAACATTAAGACTGAAGGCAGAGTATTGTGGTGCAAACTCATTTTAATTGGTGTATCGTGACTGAAAAGCCACGATCCGGTTAAAATATTTTTTAAATCTGACTATCATTTTAAATTCTTCTTTGAAAAACAACATCATTTGAAAGGGCGATATAAATATATAGTGTACTGATGTTGTGTTATAGATGTTATTATTAATGTTAATAAACATACAAACATATTCATGATGAGTTTATCATGTACCATTGGCTGATAAAGACAAACAACATTTTCCTCACAATATTATAAAATAAGATAATTTTATCTTGAAAAACAGTGAAACATATAAAAAAAAAAAAAAAAAGCTTCAAATGTCAGGTTTGAAAATCTATGGGTATGAAGCTGATATCATGTCCAAACTTTCTTTTTCATGTAAGTCTTTCTCGTTTTCCTGTTTTTGCCTCTCCAGTCGTAAGAGGCTGACAGATTGGGACACAGACATCACTCCTCTGGTTGGAGAGGAGCTTTTAGTTGAGGTCCTGGATGATATTCCCCTCACCATGCACAATTTTGTAAGTAGCTTTCAAACACACATACCCTGTTTACATGTTCATAGCTTCTCTGAAGTACCTTATATTTTCAGAATACCAACCTATCGAGACCTACCTTATATTTTATTTCGGCTCTGCAGGTACGGAAAACCTTCTTCAAGTTGGCTTACTGTGATTTTTGCCACAAGTTTCTTTTTAACGGATTCAGATGTCAGACATGCGGCTACAAATTTCACCAGCACTGCAGTAGCAAAGTCCCTACTGTGTGTGTGGACATGGATACAGTGAGCAAACGGTGAGTTGGATAAGAAATGTTGAGTATTGGGCAGTGATTCTGGTCAGTTTATTAGTGAGTTTAGGCACTTTGTGTGCTTATACAAGATAAGGGCACCAAGTTCCTTTGTGTTCATATGATGTCAACAAGGGCCAGATTGATTTTCCAACTCCTCACTGTTTGTTTAGATTAGATTAAATTAGATTAGATAACACTTTAGTATTAGTACTAGCACTTTAGTAGTTTAGTATAGCTGCCACTTCTAGCATGGATGGGGGGGGGGAGGGGAAAGCTGAATTCTCCTGAATTATGTTTGAGTTTTTCTTTATATATATATTAGCTCAAAATAAAACAAATGTTGCATGTTTTAATACGGAAAAAAACTTTAACTCAAAGTCTACTCACTAGCATTTTAATCCACATTTTACTGCCTTCCCTCGTTTGAACAGCTTTTTTGTTTTGCTCTTTTAACATTGACATTCAAAAAGAGGAGTATTCAGGACCAGATAAAAAGAATAAAGGCAAGACTATGCATTTATTGAAGAAAGAAGCAAACATTTCCAGTATTGTCGGTGCTGCAGGTGTTAAGGTGGAGAGAGTTTGAGTGCAACATGATAGTGTAAAAATGTGTTACCAGTCGATAATCATCACATCAGCCCGTCCTTTATATCACCATAGAGTTTTGTTTCCTTGTTTTTTGTCTGTGATGTCATGAAGAATGTAATCAGTGTGTTTGCCAGTGTAAAATTTTGTGTCAAAAGTCATTGAAAGAACTGTTGATAAATATATTTTCTTTTGTTCAGTTTTTATGAAAGAAATCAGCACCAACTGCTAAATTGCTCAGTTGGTGTGCTCAACAGATCGCATTTTCTGCTTTGCTTAAAGGCTAGCATTCATCTTAGGGTCTAGGAGCGCAGGTTAAAAAAAACATGAGTTTCATATACCCAGAGCCTCCCTTACTAGAAGTAGTTAAAGGACTGCTCCTTTGTCTGACACCTTGTTTCATTGTGCGTGTTCAGTCTTCAGTCATCCCTTTCCCTCTGTTTTGTCCAGGTGTGATTCCAATGCCAGCACAGAGGAGTACCCGCGGATATTGTTGCCAGAAAAATCCCCATCGCAGTGCAACCTAGCCTTAACCCCAGAGCCTGCTGGGTAATCTACCATACTAAACAAATCGTATTGTAATTAAAGGTCCAGTGTGTAGGATTTAGTGGCATCTAGTAGTGAGGTTGCAGCTTGCAACCAACTGAATATCCTTAGCCTCACAGTCCCCTATGGTGGTTTCTTAAATAGCTTAAACATGCAAGGCACTCCCTAGAGCCTGTGTTTGGTTTGTAGCAACATGGTGGAGCAACAAGAGTACCCTTGTTCTCTGTAGATGTAAATGTTGTATGTAACAAAAAACACAACAGATCTTATTTTCAGGTGAGCATACACTAATGAATAATATGATAATATAATAAATATTATATTCCATGTCTACCAATAGATCCCCCTAATTACCCTGGACTTTTAAAAGGACAGTATAGTCTTAGGATGTTTTCACATCTGTTGGTTTGTTTACTCTGGTCTGGATCAGCTAGTTGGTGAACTTGGTTCGTTTTCCTCTTCATTTGGTTTCTTTTCACACAGAGGAAATTCCAAGTGAGCCAAAATGCAGCACATCAAGCAAAATGAGACCATTCACATGACTTATTGGTCAGATGTGTCTTGAATGGGAGGAAGAACATAAACGCAGGAAGAAGGTCCTGGAGGAGGACCACTGGCCAAACACAACGTACTGTGTTTAGCTGGTCCAGGTCCGACCGTGATTAATTCTCCAGCTAGTTGCTAGCAACTGTTGAATTTGCTCATTCTTGTCCCACTATGCAAAGTCCACCTGGTTATGACAGGCGTTTTGCTCAAACTGAGTACGCCTAGTAGTTGGATTGGATCAAGTTTGGACCATGTTGCTACCACAAAGAAACTACTTCAGTGGTCTTTTGGAAATGGACTGAGGCCACCACCTGAAAAGGTTCTTTGTGCACTTTTTTCTGCACCCATGTGCGAGTACTGTATTCACAGCTGCCAGACTAAAAAGTGCAGGTGTGAAAACCCCCTCAATAAATGTAATTGATATTCCAATATATATTATTTGTGACGATTGTACTTGATCACTCAGGATGGACCTCCTGTCCCCGACCTCGGCCTTTCGCTTCCCCATGCCAGGTGGAGATGGCCAGTCTCTACAGAGGCATCGCTCCACCTCCACTCCCAATGTTCATATGGTCAGCACAGTGGGCCCTGCAGGTGCCAGCATTATAGAGGTCAGTGTTACCCGCTTGGTCCATGCTTTACTGGTTGCTATTGTTACAAGGAGCCGATTGTATGTCGTCATTTGCCTGTTCTGTGTACAACAACGGAACTGGTAAACTGTGGTAACCGTTGCCTGTAAAGCCAAAATCACACCTGGTGGGAAAAAAAAGAAATCCCAGAAAACTAACTGGCTGCAGTGCCTCAGAAATGTTCAGCTTTAACAAGCATTTGGGTACAGTTGTCAGTACAACACCACAAATCCAAACTTTGCATCCAGTGTAAACACCGAAGACTGTTTTCACACCCATCCAGTGCTTGTTATCAAATATTAATATATAATGTTGTGTCTTTTTAGGAAGCACTAAAATTCAACAACACAATGGGTACGTTTTAGACTTTTTTTCTTCAAAATGTATGTTCGTTCCCTATATTACATGTGGTATTTTTCACCATTTGAAGCACTCTCTTGTCCTGCTTTCTCATTCCTGCAGGTCCCGAGCCCTCACCGAAGCCCTCCACCAGCCCACCGTCTTCTCTTGGCTCTCCAGGGAGGAGACCACCCAAGTCTCCTTCAGAGCACAAGGAGCGAAAGCCCTCTTCCTCCGATGACAAAAAGAAAGTGGTATGTGGTCTTTGACCTCATTCGTCAGTGGTTGTCTTCAGACAAATATTTAGAGAATTAATAGTGATGAGGTCCATTAACAAATTGGGTGAGAAAAAATTCCAGGCCAGGGGATTTGCTTATGGTGAGTTAGTCGATCAAAACATTCAATCCATATGTTGTTTCAGCACCGAGGGGGCTACAGAGACTCAAGTTACTACTGGGAGGTCCACTCTCGAGAAGTCAACATTCAGAAGAGAATAGGTGCTGGCTCCTTTGGAACTGTCTTCAAGGGCAAGTGGCATGGAGACGTGGCAATCAAGATCCTTAAAGTCACAGAGCCAACGCCTGAGCAGTTACAGGCCTTCAAAAATGAAATGCAGGTCTTGCGGTGAGAAATGCTGTCTGTGTTTTACATATGGTGTTCATCTGATCATGGATGAAACGGTGGAATTTCTTATACTATTACCATTCCTTGTCTCTGCAGGAAGACCCGCCACGTCAACATCCTGCTGTTCATGGGCTACATGACTAAGCCAAACTTTGCCATCATCACCCAGTGGTGTGAAGGCAGCAGCCTGTACCGCCATCTGCATGTCACAGAAACCAAGTTTGACACTATGCGTCGCATTGATGTGGCCAGACAGACGGCGCAGGGCATGGAGTAAGACTTGCTACTTGACACCATTTCACCATTATCACTTACCCATTACTGATGCTCTATTCCAAGTCCTTGATATCGAGTGTCAACGTCACATATCCATTTCTTAAACTTTGAACTTTCCTAATGTCTTTAACTCTGTTTAAATATTTAACTTCTTTCAGCTGTGGTCTGAAATAGGATTGTATCCAACATAAAATTTTGTCATTCAAGTGGATTTTGCTGTTCAATACGAAGAGTCCACTATATTTGACCCCCCCAAAATGTGGTGCTCTTCATTTTCGCTATACAAATCAAATCAATGATTTTTTTCTCTCTCTCTTTCAGTTATCTTCATGCGAAGAACATAATTCATCGAGATCTGAAATCAAACAGTATCCTTGTATTGTCCAGTGGTAGCTTTGAACTATTTAGGTCTGTAGATTTTTGTGCTTAAACTGCTGTAGATTGATAACCACAATGTCAAATCTGAACGACATGGTCTGTAGCAAGCAAGAGATTAGCCACAAATAACCTCTGCAAAGTCAAAGTATTAGGATAGTAATGTGTCCTGTTATAATACTAATACCATGAATATGTACACCTGTTGTCTGTTGTAATGTATCCTGAGCTCTGCTGCTAGATATTTTTCTCCATGAGGGCTGGACTGTTAAGATTGGTGACTTTGGCTTGGCCACAGTCAAGTCTCGGTGGAGCGGCTCTCAGCAGGTAGAACAGCCCAGTGGATCCATTCTCTGGATGGTAAGCCTCTCTTTTAATGTATATTATAACACGGATTCTATGACATTGAATACCTTGGACTTTGTTAGCCAACCAAACATTTGGTGAACTCAACTGAAGTATTGATTGAAAACTTTTTAGCCAAGATTGTAGGACTCACTGTGTTCACATTCTGAAGGATAGGGTTCCCTGTTTTCCTCTTCTAGTTCTCTGATACCATAAACAGCCAGCCATACTTGCCACCTGTGTTTGGTTAAAATATTCAACTTCTCTTTGATTTGGACTAAGAAACCTCAGCATTAGTAAGGCTGCTTTTTGCATGTGACTGTATGGTCCACCCTCAATTTGACCTGTTTTTCACCTGCTTTGGGAATTGCCACAGTAGAATTTGTAGCCAGTAGAAACAACAAGACTACACAGAATGGTTAACAGTGGTCCGCATTTTGTTGGCTGGAGCAGTTAGCCAATTCTTTCTATGAGTTCTGGCAAACACTCCTTGTTTGTGTTAAGCCAAATTTTTTCAATGACAAATATTTGATCACATTTTATGAGCTGTGGCGCCTGTCATTTCATCATCTTAATGAAATGAATCACATTAACAGGAACTCAGACTAATCACAGCTGGTTTAGATCACAAGAAATTACAGATGGGTGACAAATTAAAGGAAAGACCTGAATAAGTGAATGGACAAACACAACAAATACAGATACTTCCATACAGATATACTGCATGGTAGAAATAAGCTATGAACATCCAATTTTGCTCTTTGGCATGTATAAAAATGCTGATCAGTCCCAGTTGATTCTGATTTTATGTCAAGATGGCAAGAGGAAAAGTGACTGTGACTGTGAAAGGTGCTTAATAAAACTCATTGAGTAACACAAAATGCCTTGTTTGTTTTATTAGCACAGAAATTGAAAGATAATGATGATAATTCACCATTTTGTGTGGGTTATGTGCCCGACGTGTTCTTGGGTGAGGTGCTGGTAGGCGGATTTCAACAAAAGACTAAGTTGGTGAGGCCGGTGGCTTAGAGCGAGAGAGGGGAGTCTCAACACTCACTACACTGAGACAAGTCTGAGATAATAGACAAAATGTCTCGAGACTGACACTTAATGGACCTGAGCCCGACAGCACTGACTGACACTAACAGCTGACCAACAGCACTGTTAGTAATGTACTACAAATCTTACAACTACTATTACTACTAGTACAGATACTGTCAGTGCTACTACTAGAAATGGAATAATACTGCTAATTGCCAGTAGAGCTCCAGGGACTTATGGAATCAATTCCAAGGCACATTGAAGCTGTTCTTGCTCAACACCTAACTAAGACATGTTTTAAGACAGGTTTCTCCTTCAATCTGTCACCCATCTGTGTGTTTGGTCTCTCAAAATAATATAATAGAAATGTCAAATAGTTTCTCCCTGTATTGATGATCATATTTTGCACCTTACTTCGTAAATATTCATGTAAATCTGGAAAATTATAATAATACATGCCTTTTCAATGGTTTTAGGATACATGTCATATTCAAACATGCAGGTGTTATGTTAAGACAAGTACTCTATGATGGCATAGATAGGCAGCCTAATTAGCGGCTAAATTGGAAATAACCAGTAATGTTTAATTTGTCATGATGTTTTTGAAGGTCATTGCACAAATAAAGTGCCTACTTTTGTTCCTGTTTTTCTGAAGGCTCCTGAGGTGATCCGAATGCAGGACAGCAACCCATACACGTTCCAGTCTGATGTATACGGCTATGGAGTAGTGCTGTTTGAGCTGATGTCAGGGACCCTGCCTTACTCCAATATCAACAACAGAGATCAGGTAACGTGACACTGCTCTTTTTTTGAGTTTACACAACACCAACACAGTCTAAAGCACAGTACCTGATTAATCCAATTCATCTTCCTGACAATTTTGGCAATTTTGTTCTCACTTTTACCTTCTCCAACCAGTTAAGAACACAGTTTACTTTCCAGTCATGAGGAATGGCTATCTAATATTACACAGTATCATATAATACATTTACTGTACACTACTGTGTTAGGGTTTTTAGTGGTAGTATTTTTGGGTTGCATGCTTACCTAAGGGCTGTGACTTTTATTGCACACAAGAAAACAGATGATTTGAAGAATGAAAAAAAGCAACACGCAAGTGGCACAAGAGCAGAAATCACTGCAGAGACAAACGTGAGACTGTTTACTTGCTGATAGGTGTTTGCTGGTGGTGAGAGCTGGCTTGGTTATTAACAGATCTCAAGGATAGCTATTGATACCGATAACTGCATTAATATCAGCAAATTTATTTATATGAATTGATAATAAAGAACACAACCCTGAGATCAGGGAATCAATAACCACCAATGGATACACTTTCACATAATGGATGTTCACTTGAAATGACAATGTTTAAAATACCTTTTGACATGTGTGACCAGGTGAACAGTCACTGACTCTCACAACCAGCTGCTACTACAATACACATGCACAAATAATCGCAATTCAATGTACAGTAGCTTTTATATCACTTTGGCAACACTGATGAACAGTCAATAATCCTGGAATGAATAAACATCTATTCTCCAGCTACAACTTCAACACAAGCAGCTATAATGCAAGCAGCTACACTAACAAGCATAACGGCAGCAAGCGTGTTGCACATGTGAATGAATGCATGTGTGTGTGAGGGGAGGAGGAAGAGAGAAGGGAAATTGGTGAACGTGGCCGCACCAGTGACCATGTCGCACAAGGTTCAAGACCACAGGGCTAAACAAAGAGATACGAGAAGCACAATGGATGGCAACAAGATGGAGGCAAGTAAAGCTGAGTTGTACCGCTGCTATTCCTCCTTTAAGGTGTGAATGAATGCCTGTTAAGGCACGTGGATGTTTGGGTTAATAAAAGAATACAGGAAAGGTGCTCAAAACAAAGCAAAATTAGTGGAAAGACAGTAGCCATCTCATTATCACACAGAAACCCGCCATGCAAACTCAGCTCATTGTTTGCCAGCTGTGGCACTGGTTTTTAACTGATAATGAGCAGCTTATTACCTTCATGGCAGTAGCAGAAAACTAACACAAAACAAACAAAGCCTGACGACATGGGACGCACAATGAATGTAATGTGCTAAGTGCACGTAAACAAACAGCAAGCACAGTGATTGAGTTATCTCAGACAGCAATAACAGAACTTGGTGGTCTGTTCATTTCTCCAAAATACAGTGAAGCTTATACAGCCATGAAGCTTACAGTAACACTATCATTAATCCGTCTCTGCCCAGACAAAAGCCTCTTACTTCAGTTCGCTCCAGGAGCAATGAAAGTGTGTTTCTGTCCATTCAGTGCCTCGAGCATTTCTTCCAACTCAGACGGTAACAGGGTCGTTGTGTTGCTTCGTTGGCAACAGCAGGCTGGTCCTCGTAGGCAGGAAACAGCTGCATGGTAAACCTGTGTCTTCCTTCTGCAGGTGAAGTGAGACTGCTGATCTTTTTGAGGATCCAAATGTGTTTAGTGAACACAGCGAGTCCGTTACTCATCCAGCGAGTTACAGGACTGTTGCTTAGGATAATTAAAGTACAAACATTACATCTCCTGTAGCAACTTCATGTTGCAGTGGAAAGGTGAGGTGGAGCGTAGCGTGTTGATTCTTGGCTGTGTCATGGGGATTCTCCTGAGTTCCACTGGGTCTCATCCAGGAAACCAGGATTTGATTCAGGAAAATCTTACAATCAGGTGTGATATTTTTTTTGTTGTTGTTATTGTTTGGGGTTTTTTGTTTTGCATTTTTATCAGGCTTTAGTTTTTACCTGTGGGCCTCTGTTCAGGCTTTTGTTTTTACATGCAGGCCTGTCCACATGGTGAGGCCCCCGCATACGGCTGCTGTCCCTCCAGCTTGATCGTGTGTTGTACTTGGCAGCCGTGTACCCTGCATTTCAGATTTTGAGATATGTTTGCACAAGAGAAAAAAGTCAATGGGAGGGCCAAAATAATGAAAAATAAACTGCATTATTCAAGCAATTCAATATTTATTTCATAAGCTCAGATATTTAAGTATGCTCATTTTCTCCAAATGTGCTGTTCTCAGGCCAGTTAGTGCTTTCATGGAAGCCATATCCTCAAAGGCTGATTTTGCCCATGCTGTCTTTTGACTGTCTTTTTATGTGGCATTTTGTCTTGATTTGTGGTCTTTTATTGCTTGTAGTTTTAAATGTTTTGTCCTAACAATGAAACTATTAGTTCTCGTCTTGGCATCTGTCGTGTGTTGACCACAGGCTGAACAGAGCATTGTTTGGCCGGTCTCGTAAACTAACTAATCATGAGACTCTCCATTATCATTTTTTCTCCACTTCTCATAAAAAGCATTTTCTGACCTCCACCTCTTTAGGCTGTATCTCTTCATGGGAAGTTTTCTGTGCAGACATCTTAACCCCTGAAATATAACACCACACTGTCTTTTTGTGTCTCCTCGTTTAAGTGTCCAAGTGAAACAAGCAGACTCGAGATTCAGTATGCATTGCAGAATGTCACAACTCACTCAGTTACTCTTCTTTTATGTACCTGTCCCTGTGGCTGGCAGGTTGCACAAATTCACCATCCACAACAGAAAATCACCCACATTTGATTCCTAACCCTGCAGCTCAAATGTCAAATATAATCTGAAAAGTGTACTGTCAAGTAAAAAGTGGCAGAACCCTGTTGTAATGAAAGTTGGGTTAAGTTACAGAAGTAAAGAAGGACTGAATATTGAACCTCAGAAGCCTTCTCTCTGAGTGCTGGTACTTGACAGATCACTTTCAGAAAGCAAACATTTTGTTGGACGTTCACTCCAGATCCAACACCATCGTCCTGCTCAGTTTCACCCAGTGATGGCAGTAAGAGGGAATTTAGCTCACCTCCAAGCCCTTGCCTTTAAGCTCAGGGGTTTCACTTTTTGGCCATCACCATGTAATTTTCATTACCTCTGTGCTGACTTGCCTGTATTAGTGAAAATTGTAATTTAAAAAAAATCACTGAATTGGTCTCAAGTAGTACACCTGTTTTGACTGCTAATGTGTAATTCATTATATTACATAAAGAGTTCAATGATTCAATTTTTTCCAGTAGCTTTCATGTCACGTGACCCAGTGCCTCCAAATCAATCCTGACTTGTGAATCTAGATAGGACACCTCTTATTTGGATTTTAATGTTTCATATATTTTGTTTTTTTCAGAACTTTCATGTTATGTGACCCGCCTCTTTGCATCTGTTCACTGTCATATTGGACATAGCTATTTTCCTTCATCCCTCTCATCTTGTGCCCTTCAATCCTTCTCTGTCCCTTTTCTTTGTCTGCCCTCAAATTGTTGAGCAAAAAGTGAAACCATGGGGGGTTTTTTGGGTGAGGGCTAGAGAACATGCAGAGAACATACATGACGTATGTTCTCTAGCCTTGGCCACCTTTGTGTCAGTCAAAAGGAAAATCCAGGAAAATCACTGCAGTATGGAGATTATATTCCTGCAGGATTACTTGTTCTATGAACAAGATCTAAGAAAAGTGTCAAAGAAGTACCCATCACAGCTTCCAAAAGTCTGTCATCAAAATGCTTGTTCACATGAACTGATCTGAACCTGCATGAATAGCGCAGACAGATTTCAGTAACTGTCTGCTCCTTGTTTTCTTCCTCAGATAATCTTTATGGTTGGACGCGGTTACCTGTCTCCAGACCTCAGTAAGCTGTATAGTACCTCACCTAAGTCGATGAAAAGGCTTATCATTGACTGCCTGAAGTTCAAACGTGATGAGAGGCCCCTATTTCCACAGGTGAGGAGCATAGGTTACACAAAATTACCACAAAAAGAAATTTCATCGTTATCTGGCAAGTTACATTTAAATGCTGGTAATGTACATGTCTGCACATTGTGCACGTCCATGTTTGTTTGTAAATAGGAAGCAGAAAACCACCTGGTCTGTTTCAAACCACCAGGTCTGAAATAGACCAGGTGGTTTGAGGGTGACCACCACATGTATATGAACAACACACTTCAATCTCATGGTGACAGTTGCCTTTGCATTTGGTTTTCCTTCAACAGATCCTGGTAGCCATTGAGCAGGTTCAAGATCTGCTGCCAAAAATTGAGCGGAGTCGCTCGGAGCCATCGCTCCACCGGGCCGTCCATGCAGAGGACCTGAACCCTCTCCTGTTCCACACCACCAGGCTGATGCCACTCTAAGCTCCTCACAGTACTGGGCAGAGAGGCCATCACCTTGTCCAGAACCACAACATTCTTGTGCCTCAGAGAGGCCACAGGCTGACTGTCCTGATGGACACTGACCCCCAACTCACTCCCTGGCCCTGCAGAGCCTTGGAGCTACAGCATTCAGCGCAAATATTTGTGTCTGCAGAAATAACCTTAACACATTGTTTAGTCTGACAGTGAATCCTCATGTCCGTTAAACAGATGACAGAGATATGCTCATTAGGTGAAATAATTGTCTACGGTTTCTAGAAGTATGTTAAAATACCTCTGGTTAGTCCACTTGAGAAAAGCCATCAGACTGGTTGACTAGCATTAGATACGCTGACTTATTAGGAGGTTTCTTCAGTTGTTTTGAGGAAAAGTAAAAATAGACTTGTTTTGCACATACAAAATTGTGTTTCCCATTTTTAGTAGTAAATTAGTTTTATTCAGATGTTTTGAGGAGCACTGTGATCATAGCCAAAAATCAGTTCATCAGCCATAATGCTGGAGCTGCTGGTTCAGGTCACTTGCTCAGTGTCATGTGCCCATTTCAGTCTAAAACAATGGAAACGGGTTCTGAGATCTGAGATGTGAATGTCGTGATTTGAAAGCAAACTGTGTGCCTGTTTGAGACTGTTCTGTAAAAGATACAACATTTTGTCTTTATGGAAACACATGCAACATATTTAACTACAACAGCAGCCCAACATGAGAAGCCAGAATAGATGGACGACTTCAGACGCTGAACTATGCAGAAAGGTTCAGAGAAAAATTCAAATGAATAGTAACCTTGTTCAGAGTGTGTGGATCTCTGTAAATCAAACATCTCAGAATAATTGATCAAATTTGGATAGACATCCTCAAGGAGGCACACAGTTGTCTTTTAAATCTAGTTCATCCAGGACCCACGTTTCCATTGTTGCAATGGACTAAAAAAGTAAACTAAAAAAAAAAAGCATTGGACACATGGAAGGTGAACAGCTAAACCAACAGGACTGGGCACAATTGGCTATAGATCCAAACAGAAATAAGTTTCTATTGCCTGCAGGGTAGAGACAGGCATTTAATTCCTTTATTCCTCTGTTGAGTCTTAAAACCTTATTGTTTAGAAACAGTACAACAATAGGGCAAGTTGGACTGGTTTTACTAATTTTCTTGAGTCACTAAAACCTAACAAAGAATGTCATGCTGCACGTCATGCCTACAGCTGTGGTAGGCAGTTGATTTTTGTTGTCATTGGGTAAAAATACCATAATGATCTTTTCACATATTGTAATTGAAGTCGTGTGAGAGAAAACTAGACTTTCTCCTTGAGAAGATGAGTTGCAGTGAGAGGGACCAGGGTCTTGGCGAGGCTCACGTTGTGGAGATCGGACCCTACGTGGCATGAGGTTTTGCATGGCAAGCGACCCTCCCCGCTGCCGTTCCAGCTCGTGGGTTTGGTGGGAGGGGTTAGCGCAGTGATACGAGGCAGAAGGTTTTTTGCCGAACGCAGCTTTAAGCCGCTGTCAGTTCCTCAGACACATTAATTTCATGCTTGTAATGTTATACACCGTACTCCACTGGGATTTATTTTAGCTTGTTGTAATACGTTCAGATTGAACAGAAGGGTTTGTCCGATGATTTAATGTCATTCTGATATTTAGAATTTCCAAGCCAAAATATTACGAGTTTTCTCAAGCATTTAATTTTTACCGGTTCAAAGACACCCCCCTTAAAAGATGAGTTTAGTCATCACAGCGCACTAACACCCAGAATATTAACATTTTGATGCAGATAGAAATACTGTAGACAGGTCAATAGACAGCTTAGTATAGATTAATTTTATAACTATGTATTAACTGCTACAGTTTAGTATTGTGTAAAATCAGCTCAGTTAATTGGTCTGCCCCTAACACACCCATGACAAACGTACATGGACCCTCCCAAGGCTTTTTATTCCACTGACTCCTAGTTTATCAGAATGTCATCACACTCCAGATGGCAGGATTGAAGATAAGATTCACACATGTCATGTTATGACTTATATTCAGTCATTTTTAGCCTAATGAGGAATTGACATACCTTATTAAGTTGCGGTCTTAATGTTAATAGTTGTATTGCTGCTACATATAGTGAATTTTTTGTTCAGTTTTTTTTTTTCTACAACTCAGAAATGAGAGACGTTGGGATTGGAGTGCACTCATGGCACTCTGCTACAATGAGTCTTGTGCAGTTTAGTCTTCAAAATGTATTCTTATCTCTCTCAAACTCAGCATCACAGATTAGCCACTGGTTGATATTTCACAGATACATGCCCACACACATACGCTGTTGATGATACATTAACACTGTGAGTAACTTGGTTATTTAGTCACTCCGATGTGGATGCACTGTGGGAGGTAATTAATGTTGTAAGGTTCAGTATGCTTCAAATGAGCTGGGCTGTAAGACATACTGTCAGACCATGTCTAGAGGCAGAAGTGTTTTCCTGTTCCAAATGGCCATACCCCAGGCAGCCACCAGCCTCTCTCCAACAATTCCCTGTTTAAAGCCTGGACACAACGCGTCAGTTTAATCAGGACCTTTTCGGACAGTCTCTCCTGGAAGGCGTTCACACTGTTCCTTTCCATTACTGGTGATTATGTGAGGAGCTTGAAAGAGAAGTACAAATACTGCTTATTTTAAAGCGGGCATGAACAATGAATATCTCACATGTGGCCAAGCCAGGCTGTCTGTACACTGTCCGTTTGTCTGGGCTCTCTTCTCAGGAGAAGAATGATCATGTTGCTATCATGCCCGGAGTTGCTTTTCCTCTCTGTGTCCTGTACGATCTGTGACACTAGTGAAGAATTCCTGACTTCTGAAAGTTTGTCTTTTATTGGCACCTTAACTACTAGCAGTAAGGATTTTGCTTGGATTCAAGCTCATTGTTTATCACATCAGCAGACGCCTGCTCTGTGTTCTTAGGTTTGTTTTTTTTAGAAATTGACATGCCTGTAGTTGTCAGATTTTTAGACATTTATAAGCCATAGTAATTTAATCATGTAGTTTTAAACCACAGTTGATAATATTTAGCAAGAAAACATTTGGGACTGATTCGATAGATAATGATATAGTTTCTGTTGGCAGTGGTTAGAAAGTGGTCCAAAGTACAGCCAAAAAAGAATCTCAGCTTCCAGTTTAGTATTAGTTAAAAGATAGGTTTGGATTATTGCATCCTAATACTTTTCTTGCCATATACTGTACAGTACCTTCAGTTCCTGATTACCGTAGTCATTCTCACTCATGAGAGTACCCTGTAAAAGATGGGGGACAAACTCCAGTCCTCGTTTTGTACAGAAACCTATGAGTCTTTATCTTAACCTTCAGGGTGACACATTGTTAACATCACGTTTCCTCCCTGTATTTCCATGGACAGTTTTTCCTTGCGGGCCCTGCGTGAGTGTTAGTTTTTGATATTTGCACATAGGTTAGTTGCCAGGAAGACCTAAACAACTGGCAACAAACCTACATGCAGCTGCCAGAATCACTGACTATGTTGTCACACTAAGAAGAAGAACATCACAGCCAGTATGGGGAGGTGGGATGATAACAGCAGTCACTAAGTCATGTGAGAACTGTAGTAAGAGCTGATGTGAAGGAAATTTAAAACTATCCTTAAAGTCACTGGTATCCCTCATAACTCTACTAGTCCTGTTCAAACAGGACTAATGGGCTAATGCACAGCAAAAAGTGCCCTTTTTTTCTCTTGATTGTTGGGTGGGAACAGTTACTGAGTGAAGGAAAAGCAACACCTCCCTTCAGATTGTCTCTGTTTTTAACCAGAGTCTTGATTTTCAACATTTCCACAGCACTCTTATGCATGACCACTATCTTTCCTGCATTTTAATAGTGACCGAGGTAACTCTTCTAATGTGTTCTTTGGAGTTAATTAACAGAGCTCATTGCCCTGGAGTGATTGGTCATTCTGAAATTATTAGCTTCATGATAAGAATGAGTTCTGGGTTTTAGTGTCACACTCAAGTGTAAATGGACAAGCAGCAGCTGTGAGGGTGGTGTTTGGTGTTCTGTGAACTGGCCTTGCTTCTCTGTATATTGTATGTGATGTGACTGATCATTAAGCAGAACAGAGCTGACCTGGCCTATGGTCTGTGTCGGTCATCAATGATTGACAGCAGTTGAGACGTTTAAACCTTGATATTTTAATGTTGTAATAATAGGGGCTGGGTACCCTAACTGTTCTTACTCATTGCAGTTATATCAGTGGATGGTGGTGACAGGGAAATTGGTTTTACCAGCAGGGGTTGGGATGGGGATTTGTGAACCAGGGTTGGGAAAGACTTTGTTTCAGTTTTTCTCTTATTTATTGACGTCTTTGCAGGTCCTCGTCTGCAACCACGGCTCTTTGAGATGGATTAAATGTTTACAGAGAGAGATAACTCTTTGCAACATTCACGTCATCACGGGACACTTTCTCTCTAACAAGAATGTGCTTCAGGCATGGTACTGTCTGCTCCTTCAAATGACTTTTATTCTGATACCGTCTCCTGCAGGGGCATTTGTTATAGCTTTTTAATCTTGAGCACAAACTAGGTATCAAACTTTTTAGCAGAATTTTGTTCATATATTTTCACTACAATGGCATTTGTTAATGGCAACACTTCAAAATACTGTAAAAGTAAGTGATATGGTGGGCGGTGAGTGAAACTTGAGCATGTCCTGTGATATGTACAGTTAGTTAAGTCATGGCCTGCAGAATGAAACAAAAACCATCTTTTTGTATATTTTAAATTTCCATAATGCAAAATCAGAAGTGCTTTACAACCACATTAATCAGGTTTCCCTTTATTTCCTTAAGGATATTCAATCATTTTGGCTCAGTTTTGTGTTACCATGGTGTCTCCCAAAGAGAACTGTGTTCATGTGTCATCTAAAGGAGGAAGGAGCAAGTGCCACAGTTACTGGAAATCCCTGTTAAAATGGACCTGTTGGCCTCATGACACATACAAGATACTTTGCTGCCTGCACCAGAGGGGAAAACCAGACTTAGCACAACTGTTCGTTTCAGAGAAGAAGAGGATGAGAGAGCTGTATCAGAGTAGGTTTTTATTTTATTTTTAATATTTTATTTTTATGTTTTGTTTTGTTTTGTTTTTTTTTGTCCTTTCATATCTCTAGGTGAATTGCAATACTTGTGTTTATAGTTTATGAGGTGTCAGGGGTGTTCAGTTTGCAATAAATGGTATATTCTGCTGTGTACAGTTACATCTTTTTTATTACAAAAAAATGTACTTGTTTCTATTTTTGTGTGATGGTTTCAAAAAGAACAAAATTATTTTAAAGTGTAAAGGAAATCTTAGTATTTTTGTAGTTTTTTTTTGTCTTAAAATATTGATGCAGGATTTTATTCTTTAAATAAATAAATTTCATCTGTGTTACTTGCTATTGTTTTCCACATTTTTTACAGCCACTTCATAAGAGATTTTGTGAGGTTACATTATTTTTATATTAGTGTCAGTGTCTTGACAGAATCCTCTTTAAAAATTGGATGTCTTTAACTTTTCTAATTTTCACTGCCTCTCAAATGAGCTTAAGAGGAACACGAGTGTCACAATTTTTAGAGGAACCAACTGATGGTTAAGCATCAAAAGAGGAAGTGGTTACATTTTTGGCTCCACCACAGATGGGTGAACTGCAAGCTCAATACAGGAAATGCTGATCATCTGACAACATGTCAGTCAAAATGGAGCATATGGTGCAGTATTGATACTGTTAGAAATACTTTATTGGTTTGTTATAGAATTTACAAAAGTTGAAAAGTTTGTGGAAGACAGTTACAGAGGATATGTTTTATTTTACAGCACCTGTTTTTCATTATGATTGTATAATGTCGGTAAGTGGAGAGGAATGTAGCAACGAGCAAGTCCCACAGTAGACAAAATGACTTTCATTTCACACAGCTCGGACGGAAACAGCATTTTACATTACTTGATCACTCACAGTTATGGAAGGCCAGAGATGCCTGGAACATTTCTATTCAATTTTCACATGAATGAAAAAGTTTGATCTGCATCAGCTTCAAGAATATTTTGTGATAACGGTAAAACAAAGCGTATTAAAATCACTGTCTTCATAAAATTATTTTTCTGATCTTTAAGCTTTTCCTTCTGCAACGACAACTGTACAACAAAATTAACTCTGAACTATGTATTTAAGATGTATTGTTGGAGAGAACATTGTCTATAATTTGTAGCCCAGTCCAGATCTACTGATGTGGCAGAAGAGCGTCATGGCGAAACACATTCCCAAGACCTGTCGACAAGCAACATGACAAAGGTTAGATTGTAAAACAGTACAGAAAAACTTGTTGTCTGGTGTCACAGCATGGTGACATCTTCATAGCTGTTACCAAATGTAAAAACCTCGATCAATATTTGTAGTAAATTGAAGCAAACATCAAAATTCCATGTGTAATTAGTAGTTTTTATTTTGAGATTTTTTTATTATTATTATTAAAGCTATGATTTTTTTTTAGTTTGAGTTTATTTGGAGAGACTTAAAGTTGCATTCAATTATTTTTTGGCCACTTGAAGGTGCAACAAGCTAAAAACGGCATTAACATATTAGCTGTCTGAAAACACTCAAAGGACAATATACATACATTTAATGTTGCTATTGTGAGTGTGAAATTTAGTACAAGTCATTTGTAGTGCCACTTAAAAATGTGGACCGCTGACACAGCAGCATCAGCAGTCATTTAGAGTCCTATTTCTTGCCACTTGATGGACAGAAATGGTCTTTAGCAGCTAAATGCTCTACTATGTAACTAGCAAGTCACTGCATTTGTCAGCAAGGTAGCAAACAGTGGGTTTATCAGAGTATTTAGGTCAAAACAGCTGCCTGCTGCTGCTGCAAACGAGGTTGGTGAGAGCCAGAGTGAGATTGGCTAAAAAATCCACAGAATCCTGATTTGCTGCCTCAAGATAACAGGAAAATAGAGTAGTAAGTAGTTATATAGACAGATATACATACAGTAGCAAGTGAGTCACTCATTTTCTTTGATAACTTGCATCAACAGTCCACCTCAGGTTCACGATTCATGTGTTCATTTGTGTGGAGAAGTTAACAAAGACTGTTTTCCATGCACTTTGGCGGTGACATTTAGTGAATATGTTACTATGGTCGATTTAATTAGCATCATTTTACCTCAACAACGCAGAGGACAATGACAGAAATCCCAGTGGTTAGGAAATTTTCCTCAAACAAGGCCCTCAACGTTACCAAACAGCCCTGCAAACAAAGAGCATAGAAGTTGAAATGAACTGCGAGCAGCAGTCAAATGCAATAACAAAGCAGCTGCAGTAATCTCAAAAACACGTGACCCTGAATTTCACAGTTTGTCCAAAAAAACATGCCTTAATCCAAGCTGTGCTCAGGGGCTACACTGTGCTTACCTTGGGTCTGTACAGGGGCCTCGGGGTCTCACAGTCGTTGGCGCAGCAAGATTTAGGTACTTTGTCTCCCCAGTCTGTCACATTATTGACTCCACAGCAATCAAGCTGAAGGAAATCATCCAGAGAACAGACTGAGATCCCTTAGCTCACAGAGATTTTCAGCACATCATTCACATCCATGGTCACTGATGTGATTACACTATGTTTCTGCTCTGACTCGCTTACCTTAGTCTGAACCAGATCCCACTCACTCATCACATTGGTTGAATTCACAGGCTTTGCTTTCGCCTTTTCCAAGCCCTTAGTAAGATCATCTGTCACCAGTTTAGCAATCTAAATAGTAATAGTGATGAATGGTGAAATTTGCACATTATACATACAGTATATGTTTCCTTTATTGGCACAACACATGTGTGAGAAGAAAAGGCTGCGACCCTACCTCCCCCTCATACACAAGCAGCAGGCATGCTACAGTCAGCTCCACCAGCATCAGAAAGAACAGCAGCAGGAAGAACTGTGAGCAGAGTACATTTCACATCACTCTGTTTTACTTTGAAATGCTCTCACGTGCATCACAGCACCACATAATATTCACAGAATATTAACTATTATTCATTTCAACTTCTTATCACTCTCTAAGTTCATTCCTGTAGGTAGAAACACAGCAGTCAGACAATCACACAGACGTATTTGGAGGAGAAAACAAAGACGAGCTGCAAAATTAAAACTAGTCTATTATAAACTGGTCTATTATAAACATCCATCAGAGCTTGCAGACCAACTTCCTTATTTGTGTTGGCAGTGTAGCTGTGCATGCACACTTTTCTTTAGCCCCTTTGAGGTAATTATGCTAACAACAGCATAGACTGCTGGTTTGTTTGCCCCCTGTTGATCTCCTATTTATTTCCCTTTTATTTATTCTTGCAATGATTGTAATAAATCTAAACTGGCCTTTAAGGAACACATTATTTTTTTAATTAAAAAAAGAAAGAAAAGGAATCTCAAGCAACATGTGTCCCAAGAAATGTCTCAGTGACTCTGAATTATCCACAGAACAGCTGGAAAACAGCTGGACTTCTTAAAAAGTAGTGCCTTAAAGTAAATAATTACTTTTTGTTTGTTCGTCTGTTTGTTTGTTTGCTTGTTTGGTGAACTGACCTCGTCTGCAGTAAGTCACATTAGTTTGACCTACCTACCCACTATGATGTGTCGTCGGCACAACACAAAGCTTGTATAAAAGCGTGTAAAAAGAGATAAATAACAAGAATCAGTGTGAATAACTGACTTATGAGCATTATTTATTATCTTGTCAGGGTTGTCTAACACAGGGTGTTGAACAGCTGTGTGTGTGTCATACTGTCAGAAGGAGACAGCGGTTCTCCTTCAGAGCGCCAAGGAAACCCAGGAAGGACACGCAAGTGATGACGATGCCACTGATCAGCAGTATGTTGGCCGAGTTGAAGCTGGCCAAGTTCGGGGTGAGCGCGGCCATCCTGAAGTTCACCATCATGTACACGCCGAAAGCCAGCACGGCCACGCCACACATCTGACAGGACACATACACTGCAGTCACGTCCTGCTGCACGCCACACACACTCATCACAAAGACATTCACTCAACAGTTTCTTCACTGAGCAGCACCACCAGCCAGGAGTGGGTCAGTGCCTTGCTCAAGGGCGTTCTGTTCCTGTAAGGTGATGTACTACACTTACTCAGGTGCTTCCACGTCACCACATTTCAGAGAGAAATATTGTACCTCTTACTCCATTCCATTTATTTAACAGCTTTAGTTCCTGTACAGGTGAAGTTAACAGGCATTAATATGTAACACAACGTATCGCTGCACAGTTCAAAGCTAACCTGAACTCCAGCTCCACCAGCTGCTTCTTACACATGACTGCATCATAATAATCCTGTAACTATATCTCCAGAGTATGACACTGACAGGATCATTTCTTTCTTCATAGTGAGTACTTCTACTTGTGCTGCTTTACATGTATTTTACTGATAGTGCTTTTACATAAGGAAAGGATCTGAATGCTTGCTCCAGCACAGGCCTTTTCCTTTTCTCAGTAAGTTCAGCTTGAGTTTGTACCACCACCACTTTAAGCCATCAATCCAGCACTGTTAGCTATTCATTTAGACTTTTTTGACAGCTTGTTAACTTGTTTTTGCTACATGGTGCTACAAATGTATGGACATTTGTCAGATCATATTGTTCATGTTAGCAGCTGAGCGACACTACAACTACACCCCCTATCAACTGAAGAAGGACCCCCTGTTGACAATAATAACAGCACATACCATAATGACCTCTGAACATGATGCTGGATGATTGAGACATACGTACAAAACAGAGGAAGTTGGCGGCACACATGGTGAGCTTTAAACACTTGAGGCATCCTTGAGCCATTCTGTAGACCTGTGATCAGACCTGCAACAAGAACGAACAAACAAGACATGATGTGTTTCACTGAATATGAACGGGGGAGGATAAAGTGGATGTGATCTGCACTCAAAGGCAGCGTGTTATTTAGGTCTGTTGTTTCTGCGTGTCTTAACTCGCACTGCGGGAAGAGACACAGACACATTTCACTTCCTGTGTTTCCCCTCAGTTTACAAGAACAGTGTGTGTGTGTGTCGAACATTTTTTATGTTTATTAAACATGACACTAATATAGTATGGATGGTGTCGCTGATGACATCACAGGCTTCATCCTTTGTTTTTCTGATGACATCACAGGGGTTTGGTCTACTGTGGATTACCACAGTTTTCCCACAATACATAATAAATACTTCTGGCAAAAAGTCCTCTCCAACTTATGACCAGAATATTTATGTGTAATCAAAAGCATCAGGTTGTTGATCTTTGCTGAATGATTAATTAAGACATGACTAATTATCATTTTGCTGATATTCTTTTATATTTTTAGGTGCTCAACATTACTAAACAACAGCTGCTGTTTTTGTTTTTCAGATACGTGAGTGTTTTTACACAGTTATTATTCATCTGACATGTTTGATTCATCAAGAGATAAATAAAAGTATAATATAATAATATATAATAAGTACTATATTATATGATCACGAGAACAGCGAAAGTGAAACATGATCTTTACAACACGCTAAAGTTTGATGATCTTATTCAGACGCTCAGAAGAGACAAATAAAGATGAGAAATAAAGTGTAGGTCTTACCTGTTTGGTACAATAATCTGTTGTCTCTCTTTTCGTCGTGCTCAGTGAAGTTTGCTGTTGCTTCCACTTCCACTTCTTCTCAGGCTATGGCCTGTGCAACGCTTCATGGGGCTTTCAGCACCTCCTTCTCACTTCCTCTATCTCAACATTAGCAACATGGAAAATCTATGACTGAGAAAGTGCAGCGGGGAACAAACCAAAATAACAGAAAGAAGAACATAAAAGAGAGAAGATGCATGTCTGTGACACACTGACGTGTTTAGATGCACATTCAGGGATAAAGACCACTCTGAAACAGCCAAACTGCAGTGAAGAGATGTAAGGTTGAAAACACACTGAATAATTATATGAGCTGCCAATCAGTATGTCAGAGAATAACTGTATCAATAACAGTTTGTGCTTCTATTTTACTACTTTTGCATAGTTCAGTAGCTGGAGATTAACACTGTCACAGAGGTGAAAACAGCTCAGTGCTTCATTAAGTTTCAGTTTGAAGTGAGAGCCTGTTAGTGGACCACAGGGTGTGGTTTCCACTTCACAGCAGACTGGGGTACTTGTGAAAATCAGCTGCTTAAAATACAAGTACAAGAATAGGTACAATTTTTTTTCCCTTTTTGCCAATTGTACAACATGGCAAAGTAACACGTTCACAGACACAGAGCTGTGAACCTACACAAGCCAACCCTACTCAAATCTTCACGCTGACATTAATCCTCACTCACAGATCACCAAGGTAGCTCTCCATCATCTCAGGAACGTCTCAAACATGTTGCTTTCTGTCTCAGTCACATTCAGGAGCACTTGTCCACTCCTTTGATATCAGCAGACCAAGGATCAAATGTATAAACCACGCGTACACACAGAAACGATCCTTCCACCACATTCCACGCGAGTTTCCAAATGTTTGTCAGGTACATGGATACACATCTCACATCCATCCATCACAATCCAAAGGCAAGGCAGGTTTTTGTTAGCAGGAATCCAAAGGGGTCCTTTAATTGCCTTGAACTGAGAAATGGAAAGCTGGCCAGCTCACACAACAAAAGTGTATCTATAGAGTTCTTTATAGAAAAATGTGGATGTGGGTATTTTGGCTGCGATATTCAAGAAGGCCCAGGAGGTTGTTTAGCATCAGCCACCAGCTCCTCTCCAGTGACCACAGGACAACAGCAGCAGTGACGCTTCATTAGAAATCCACCTAAAAGAGAGAGGGCGAATGGCTCTGACAGGCACAACCATCTGAGCCAATAAACAGCTCTGTGCTCTAGATTTAACACTACAAACTGAAACTCACGAGGAGTAAAACTATGGCTCTGCATTTACCTTAAAACAGCATAAACCATGTGAGTGTACAAACTGAATAGCTTATCTTTCTATTAACATGCTAATAAACATTCATGTGGTAAATAAAACTTTACCATAAGAAAGGCAACATAACATATATTAAATATGATTGGTCCCCTAGCAGGAGAATATCACATAAGCAGGCTATCTGAACTGGGCTAGTGAGTTCAGAGAGTGGGCAACAGGGTCAGAGCCTGCGCTCTCCCCCACCACCGTGACCTTCGTAAAGTGGTCGAGAAGTAAAATCAGATAAAAGTGGCAACATAATAACACAAAGTGGCTGAAATTACAGCTCGGTTGCGTGAACATAAGCGTCCAGCACGTTTGCTGTGTCATAAGGAAATATACAGACATACCCCATAGTTATTCTAAGTACCCCAAAAATAATTGTCACATCGTGGTGAGGTCTGTCTCGTCTTGGGTTTTTTGTCTTGTCATTTCTTGTTCTATTTTGAAGGTCTAACTCTCCTCTCGTTCCAGAGCACTTGCCCTTCCTCATGTGTCACCTGTCGTCTCCACCTGTTCCTGATTACCCTCCACATGTTAAATAGTCTGGGTCTCCCTTGTCTTGTGCCGGTGTGTCTTTGTCCTATGGTCGATTCACCTGAGCCTGTCTTGTCCATTGCCACAGCGTTCATTCTCATAAGCCTTTGTTCCTCTTCGTGAGTGTTTTTTGTTTGTATCTTTAATTATCTAGTTTCTTTTTCAAGTTTATAGTTTTTGTTTTGTTTTTCCTCTTTAAAGTGATTTTCTGTTTGATTACTTTTGTCATTTAGATTATTGTTCCTCCATTTTTCAGGAGTGTATTTTGTTTTGACTTCTGTTCTTTGTGTTCATCCTGCTTCCGGAGCGTTTTGGTTTTCTCGTTTTGTAGCTGTAGTGGTTTATTTCCCATCCTCATTTTCAGCGTTTTTTGTTACCTTGTTATTTTTCTTGTATGCCCATGTTTTCCTGTTCTTGCTATTAGTGTATGTTTCTTAGCCTGTTGATTTGGCACTTAGTGAAGAGGTTAGTAGGTTGCTTGAATAAAGCCCTGTGTGTTAAAAAAAACACCAACTTCTGACTAACTGTAGGCTACAGCAAACATCACAGTGTTCTGTGTGTTAGCCACTTGGTAAAAGTATACTGAGCAGATTTAATGTGGCCATGAAAAGCAAGATGAAAACATAAGCAATGGAATATTGAAGTTTGCAGCCTTCATTTTTGTTACTTTTGGGCGCCCCCCCCAGATTTATTGTTGTCACCCCCTGTGCCCCCCACCAGAAAATTCTCTGGACCCGCCCCTGACTGGGCTGCTGGTAAACTATAAGATTTAATTATGCAGTGATTACTATATGACTACCATCTGGGAA
The DNA here is from genome assembly GCF_017976325.1 of Chelmon rostratus. Classification (NCBI taxonomy): domain Eukaryota; kingdom Metazoa; phylum Chordata; class Actinopteri; order Chaetodontiformes; family Chaetodontidae; genus Chelmon; species Chelmon rostratus. The sequence goes on from NC_055662.1 coordinate 1,306,878, forward strand.
GTCATCCTTGGAAAGTGTTTGGAAAGGGGCAGGTGCTTTCATAAAATACCTGGCAGGTGAACCATCTGTGCATCAGTCTGTTGGTCTGTCCACCACACACTGAAACATCTCAACATCCAGAAGATGGATTGCCAATAACATCTGACTTTCATGGTGCCCAGAGGATGAATTCTAACGTGTTTGGTGATCCCCTAACTTTTCCTGTAGCACCACCATGAGGTTGACATGTGTGGTTTTGAGAGAAGTAGCTCAACAGCTATTGGATGGATCGCCATTTAATTTGCCACAGACATTTGTGTCTCCTTAAGGATGAAATTGAATAACTCTGGTGATCCCTTAACTTTTGTTGTACTGTCATATATCTGACAGATATGATTAAATATGAGGTCTTTTTAAGTGTCTATGAATGTAGCTGTCAACAACTTAAACTTCTCTTGTGAAGTATCTGTAACTGAATGCTGGTGCATAAACAGATAATGAATGGCATCAAAACACAGTTGTGTGTTCATAGAAAATACTGTACATCAAAAAGAACATATATTAAAATATGTTATTTATTATGATAATTGAAGTCAATGATGATGATTATAATAGTTCAGCATTTTTGGTTTAAGAACAATGACATTGTATCATCCTGTGCCTTAACCAGCCATGTTTTGTGAATTATTTACACCAGATATCTTGACTTGTACTTGAAATGATCAGCCTGTGAAGCCCCCGGTCACTGCACCATGTAATGAATAATAGGAAAGGTCACAGTCTGCTTTATTACAATGTTTATTACCAGACAAAACAGACTTTTTATACATTAGTATATGCCTCACTGGCACGTGCCGAGAGCAGCAGTCAGTGCAGCTGACAGTAACTCACCTCTCGTGAAAACCAGGGATTCCCACAAGAGCAAAGGCGTGTTCAGATGTCACCGTATTTTGATGGACACACTTCCAGAGATGTGTAGTGCTGAGGACAATCTCAAGACCACTGACGTGGAGGAGTTGCCCCTTTGTAAGGAAGAGCACATCTCCAAAAGCCAATACCCATGTGCTGACACTGTGTTTGATCCCTGCTGTCTTCTGATGCAGGAGAGAGGATGGGATGTTCCTCGAGATGCATTTTCTGCTGCTGAACTGTACACCTTATTGAGATCTGAAGTCCTGCTGAATGTCTGAGGGTGGACAATTCTCTCTGCACTAAGGAGGATCATTGGTGTAGTCTTCAAGGGCTTATTTTTATTGCAGTGATACACATGCAAGGTATATAATGGTATCAATCCAGTGAAATTGGCGTCTATAACAATGGACTACACGTGCTGCAGCATTAAAGACTGTTTTATGCGCGATACAATGTGCACTTAATTTCTCACCAAATTAATCAGGCGTTGGATTCGCTCGAGCATTAACCTGTTCAACCAAAACTGTTCCTTAGAAAATATCTTAACTCACTGCATATTATTTGTAGTATTGGCTTGCAGGTAAACAACTTCATGAACAGTTAAATCGACCATGCACAAATGAAATTGAAGCACTTTTTTAATATCAAATGATGAACATGTCTTGGTCCATTTGTAATGAAATCTGCACAGATGAGTGATGAGTTTTTTTTGTAAGTAAACTCAGATTTGTTTTTTCTCTACTTTCTTGTGGGATGTCTGGTGTCTCACCCTGTAATAAATTGAGACAAATTACATCACCTTATTAATAGACCATCTGAGGTGTAGTCAAACAAGCATAGCCAACCTGCCACGTGCTACATATACCGTGTCTGTGGTGCTTTAATGAAATAAACTGGAATGAAATTACAAAAAAGAAAAACATTTCCAAATCGCAAAAAAACAAACAAACAAACAAACAAAAAAAAACATTTGCACAAAGGTTAAAGGTCCGTTCTGTAGCTGTGTGACTGTGGAAGGCCTGTGTGCACTTGAAGAAGTGCAACCACAAAAGGCTTTTTTAAGGCACCAAACAAACATGCGGCAATTCAATTAATCTGAGTGAATGTGTGCAGACACAAGTTTTACACAACTGTGAACATACTTAGAAATCTAAAACTGAACTTCCATTTACATTAAAATGTATATGTACAATCACAAATATTGATTGGCCTGTCCAACCCCCCCACCCCCCCAGGAAGTGAACATGAAATAGTAAATTGTAATTATATTCTAATACTCAGGGGGGGGTCCAGAGAATTTTCTGGTGGGGGGCACAGGGGGTGACAACAATAAATTTGGGGGGGGCCGCCCAAAAGTAACAAAAATGAAGGCTGCTAACTTCAATATTCCATTGCTTATGTTTTCAACTTGCTTTTCTTGGCCACATTAAATCTGCTAGGTATACCTTTGGGGGGGGGGATTACATTTATTTAATTTTTATTGTGTGTCATCTTCATTTACTATTCACCAGTAACACATACACTAATAATTACCCATCTCAACAAATCCTCAAAGTGTTCCCTATGACACCAAAATTATTCAAACAGACCTTGTGGTTCCAGATGTACTCATTTTATTAATTTTATGCAATTTTTAAGCAGAGGAAAAAAGGCTCAGCAAAGAACAGTACAGAAAAGCCAGTAGCTGAGGTGAACGTTGTCTCTGGAACACAGGGCAGTGAAAAATGCCTACATGCAAAACAAAAAGCACAGTCCTGGCACTGGGAGTATTCCACCCAGGTATATGTTTTGTACCACGAAGCCCTGAACGCTCTGGTCCTACCCTGTCCGTGCTGGGTGCGAGGGAAGGTCTTCAGGACAGGTTGTGCAGGAACTGCAGCTCTGGTTTGAGAAATGTCTGGAAGTATTAAAAATAAATCCAAAATAAGTCTGTGGAAATTAATACTCATGATCAACACTGACAATTAAAGACAGAAATATGCTTTTGTTATTCTTCCTATGGCAAATGTTTGAAAAATATATGCAAAGATTCTGGATCTTTTAAATGAGGATTTTATGAAACTTTCTAAAAGTTGAGTTGGATCATTAAGCAACAACAACTCGAAAGTAACATTTTGATTGTCAAGCCCTTTAAAATATATAAAGGGACAACTGCATTTCAGCTGAAAATTAATACAAAAGAGTAATTCAGATGTTGCTGGTGATAGGTTAATATAATTTTTAATAAATATTCTACCTTGGGGACCTTTCGGCGTAGCAAAGGTTGGATGGACTGGGGGGTTCCTGTTGCTGCTGGAGCTGCTGCAACTGCTGTAGCTGCAGCTGTCATCTGACTCAGCACGGTCAGACTCATCACCATTGTCAGTCCTCTCCCTTTGTGCATCTGAAAGTATTGATTGACAAAGTCAGCACTTAATTAACTCATTTTTTAATTGAACATACATTATAAAGTGTACATGATAATTTTTTAAATAATATATAGCATGAATATATGAACTGTTTAACAACTACACAATTTTAAGTGGTTTAGTACCATGATTAAAAGGAGGTAGCCTATTTAAATTCCTTAACTGTAATTTTGCAGAGAGCACCACACATTACACATTTTAAAGCATTTCCCTAATTCCTGCATTTTCACCTGGAAGTCCATGAGCGCTGTTCAGGCCCTGGGAACTTTGGTCAATGTTAGCTTGGCTGCATTCACCCTGATTCTCACACTCCTCCTGGTCACTCTCCCTAATTTTCTTCTTTGTGAAGAAGCTGGAGATATCTCCCTGCCTCCGTTTCATACTACAGTCTACATTGAAAAACGTGTCCACAAACACAACGAAAAGCAACATGTTATTTGTACCGTCACATCACAGTGGCAACATGATACTCTGTTGTTGACTATTAATTCATGTAGCAAAACGCTCAACACACGAAGGATGCTAACGCTACTGAAACAGTGGAGAGATGTTTAGCCTACATTTGAACAGTGAAAAGAGTCCTGAGTCCCAGAAGTATCAATTCTGCACACATCAGATCAAGCATGTTCAGATCCTCCTCAAGCTCTACTGGTGTTGATACGTTCCCAGTTGTTCAGACAAAACTAAATAAAGTCATATCACACAAAAGAAAGGGACAAGTATGGAAGACTGGTTCGCCTATGACGGGTAAGATCCCCTGTGAAACCTGGGTCAACCTAAGGCAGGCACAGCCACGAGTACTTGACCTCCACGCCACTGTGAGCAGGCACAGTGTGCGTCAGCACACTTATTTCATTCTGAAAAAACAAACAAACAAAAAGTGCAAAACCATCTTTCATGTTCTTGTGCAAGAACATGGAAATAGTATAGTTTAAATCCTACTGAGCAGAATGATGCAGTTTGGAGGAGGTAGTAGTGTTTGCTTTGCCCTTGAATGGTGTGTTTATTGATACCTGGGACTGGGACCCTATCACTGATCTCTAATACACTTCCTCAGGGTCTGATGCCCCCCTGAAAGTAAAATCTTGAAAGATGCTGACAATGACTGGACCTGAGATGGAAAAGCATGACAACTATATGAGAAATGTAGCTACAAATCATTATAATAATAATAATAGATTTTATTTATAACGCACTTTACATTTGAACACAAATCTCAAAGAGCACAGTACAGGCAACAGTAACAATAAAGGCAACAATAACGATAAAAGCAACAATAACAGTAAAAACATTATGCATGTTTGGGATGGTTTCTGAGGTACACGGTTGTTACATGGGACTGATTACAAGGGCGTCTTGCCTCTGTGCACGACCTCAATGACCTCTGTGGGACTGATGCCAAAGCCTCCCCTGAGTCAGCTAGCTGATCCTCACAACTTTGGAATAGAGTTGCGGGCCGCCAGTTGATGGTCACTGCTTTACACTTTAGGATTTTACATGACACGTGATTATTTTCAACACACTGTTAATTGTCTGACCCCCTTTGATTCATATGGCAGTTTGTTGTCTCTGGATGCTGAGGAAAGAAATAAATAGCATCAGTATCAGTTGTGTAACCTCTGAAATTACTGGAGTGGAGTCATTGAAAGGCTGTTACTTCTCAGAGTTTAAAGCATGATCACATCAGGGTATGGATATATATTAATGTTATGCCCTTCAGTTTTCCAATCATCACATTCATTTCTTCTTTTTTTCTGACCCTGAGCAGCACAACACCGGCAGGTCCAGAGCCACAACCTGCAGCACCATCCACAGCTACATCAGCTGCAGAGTGCATAATGACCGAGTGTGAGAGGCTTTAGACCTCACAGCTGTTCTGAGGAGTATTTCCAGTTGGGATGAAACAGAAGCTTCATGTGTCACAAGTCATCAGTGACTGCAGTCCTACTTTCCAATTTGCATTTATTTCCTTTAACAAAGTGGACCTGAAATGTAAAGGTCACCTGGACTTACTGGTCTAGTGCACCACCAACCTACACTGCTGTCTCCACCTGTAGAATTATGGAGACGGACAAGCCTTGACCAATCTGAAAACACTGCTGAGATTTGGGTCTCTGGAAAAATTGTGAATCTCTGCTTTAAGACAGTCTGTCTTTAAGTAATAGTCAGCTGCAGTTTTTACCTGCTGTAAACATTCTTCCTGTTCATATTTATCAGTTAGAGCCCCCCAGTCAGTGTCCAATGTAATTGATGGGGACAAAATCCACAGTGCTCATTCTGTGCACAAATATATTCCACAGTTTATCTGAAGTTAATGTGAGGCTTCAGCAGCCTGAGTTAGATATAACACAGAGCAGTTTCAAGTTCCCAGCTGTGATAGTTTGTCACCTGGAAATCATCTGATTGATATCTTAAAATGGTTTGTGTTGATTAACACTCTGGATCATGGCAGAAGAGATACATGAAACTTTCTTTCATCTGTACCAGGATCTCATGGTTTTTATTTTGTCAGATCAGCAGAACCTTCAGATGCCTCCTGTTACAGAGGACAACACCAGGGTCAACGGGCTGAAGACAGACTGTTTGTGATTTCAGGAACCACCTGATGCTCATTTTGAATTAATACAAAATAAAACAGCAAAATCCTCCAGTGGCTGTATTTATCGTAGATGTCAGATTTTCTGTCCATTCAGTTCTTGAAAGTAGTGTTTAATGTTTCACTGCAAGTCAAATGCCACTTAAACTATTTTAGCTTTATCAGCGGTTAAAATACTGAAGAATGACATTTATCACAGACATATCACAGCACCTGCCTGTGCTACCTCTGCTAAGCTTTGTCCGTCTGAGTGCCAGGAGCTGCCCATTCATACATTTAACTGACAGAGGGACAGATCAATGTTTATGACCACAGAACAAACATGAAGGGAACCCGGACTTCTGTCCACAATTCACTCTCAAACTGAAACTCAGCAGTTCTTTGTATCAGATTGAAACAAATCTTGTTCTGCAGTGTCTCCTGATCTGGAGGCCATTTTCTTCCTATGAATACATTCCTTCAGTTCTTTTGTGACAAAGTGTTTATTACTTGGGTTTGGTCTTTCAACAGTAAGGTATCTAAGGTATGATTAGATCCACACAGAAAAAATACAGAGTTTGAGTCTGTGACCAGGTCAATATCTGTATCCTGGAAGAAAATGTTCAAGTCTATAGACAGAATGCATCTTCTCAGCTCCTCTGTACTGTCACTAGACCACACATTTACAGTCCTAATGACTAGTTCAGTAGACCAACAAAGACCTCTTCAAGCACCAGTGGAAGAGAGTGCAGTTCCTGGCAGAGACATTCTGGCCAAGATGGCGTAAGGAAATCCTGAGTGCACTCCAGATGCAGCAGAAATGGTGACACAAGAGAGCAAACCTTAAGGAAGGCGACGTTATACTAATGAAGGACATCCAGACAAGAAGGAACAAATGGCCGATGGGAGTCATGATGAAGGTGCTTCCCACACAAAGCTCCACACAAATGGGCCGCTCCAGACGCATCCCAACAGGCCTGGCCACCTTGTTGAAAGTGGCAACCAGCTCCAGTGTTTGTGTGTGTGTGTATATATATATATATATATATATATATATATATATATATATATATATATATATATGATATAAGAAGAACAAGAAGGTATCTGTGTAAGGATCCTTTCCATGATGTTGTCAGGCTCTTAGAATAACAATCTGAGCCTGTCAGTGGAAAAATCACACACCTTCAGTAGACGTACATTGACGTTCCTCCTGCACTCTCATTCAACACTGAAAAAACTTCAGGATGTGTCTTCCAGGATGTGTGGACTCCGACACCAACTGGAAACTCGGCGCCCACAACCTCACTTTCATCAACTGAAAAAGAAATGTAGATCGAGCTGAAACTGGGCATAATTCAAAAACATGGACATTATTTTATTTATTCTGTGAACATTTTAAACCGTTTTTCAAATACATTTATATTGAAGTAATAGACAAGGAGTATGTGTCTTCTTGTATTGCTTTTCCCTCTTATTGGACATAATGCACAAAAACATACTGAACCTATGTGGGTTTTTTTTTCAAAAAGAATAATCAAACATAATTTTTTGGTCGATTTTGACAGTCCTCGTGTACAGTGTACCAATATAAAGACTTAGCATCATCTTCATCTTGCTAGAGTAGCAAGCGCAGTACATCTCAGTTTTCTTTGTCTAGTAATACTATTTCTCCTCCTAAAAATATTAAAAATGTTTGAATGGTCATGAAAACAAACAAAGAAAAACTTGGCATGATGTGGCATGAAAACGTGTTCAATATGAGCAGAGCAGCACATCACAACACAAATGTCCGCAAAGCCTTGTATTTATTTATTTTGGGAGAATACGCTCAGATTATAATATCCTATATATCATAAAAGAATCATGCCAGTATTTCTTACAGATGCTCAACCAGCCAGTGTTGATCTAACACTGAATAATTATGCGACAGCAATGATTTAATTAATGGAGCAAAGAAAATGGCCTGAGTGGTGTGCAAGTGTTTTTCCATTTTGCCAATGAGCTCACTACACAACGTTAGTCCTTGACACAGAACTGCCTCAATCCTGAGTGAGGAGCAACAAATGAGTGAATTGTTTCAAGGTCTCCACCAGAGATCAAAAGAGGCAAAGGACAAGTGAGGGCTGTCTATCTATAACATTGGTAGTACAGCCTCAAAATGCATTCAACTCTATCTGCCAAAACTAACACCGCCCTGGTGAGAGGTAGAGATGTAAACCTCAAGCCTAATGTTGTCTTATAAAATACATACAGATCCAAGCCCGTTGACAGGGGGGGGCAACCGGGTATGTTGTCCCGGGCCTCACGACCATAGGGGCCCCTGAATGACCCTCAATTTATTTTACTTTACATTCACATATTTCTTTTTAATTAAATCATTGCCTGATGAATTAAATGTTATTTTCTACTCAACATATACTTAAAAACTTTAACATATTAAATATTTCAAATATATATATTTTCCTTTTTTTTGCACAACACCCCTACCCCCCATCTTAGCAGAGAATGGTTTCACCCCGCTCTGGCGCACTTAAGGAGGGAGGGGAGGGGGGTGCTTGGGGGGCCCTATGATGGTCTCTTATCCCCAGGCCCCAGCAAGTCTGTTGACAGCCCTGTACAGATCTACTGTATTTAGGATGAAAAGCTGGTTACTTTATATGTCAAACTGTCCTAAATATTTAACACATAGCTAAGTTTTATTCTTGTAATAGTTTACTGATGTGCAGGGACTCTGTAACAGCTGCGGTAAAAGAGGAAACATGTTCGTGTTGGGGAAGGAAAAGAGAAACAGAGTGTTCATGAGACTGCATGGCTAATAAGCTAGCTATGCTTAAAGAGGTGACGTTAGCCGAACACAATGTCAGCTAGCTATCTATTATGTGGTTGTCTGACTCAAAGATAACATTAATTAGCTAGACATTATGACAGCTTATTTCACCAGCTTGCCCCTACCACAATCAAAGCACTTTTAATTATACGTTCACCGACTAGTTCACTTCATTTTCTAACAGACACAAACAACTGCTTGCTAGCATGGCACCACAGTTAACCTAGCATTAGCTAAAACTAACAGGAACCTAGCTACCTAACTAGCATGTTAGTTCCGAACATCACATGACAACTCACTTATACCCAAGGGATGTGTCTTCACCCTGGCATAGTGTCTGAAATCCCAACTGAGTAAATGCAACAGAAAGAGATGATTGATAATATCTTCTCTTGACTACTCTTATTTGGTTTACCGAACCTGTCAATCTTTTAGCTATATTTACATCATGCCATTGTTTTGTCGCCCTCTAGTGGTTACCACCTGTGTACCTCAGGCATTGCAACCAGATAACAGATAACAAACCCCAGTAAAACAGAATACTATATAATGAAACTGTATTGCTACATCTGCTGAAACAACAACACTAAAATTTGCATTTGGCCTTTTGATTGGTTATTCACAAATCATTTATCATCACACATTAATTATGCCTCTGATCTATGTGGGATATAACGGTTTCACTGTCACCACATGAAGTACTCAGATATTTGCGTGCAATACTCTGTAAGTCAGTATTTGCTGTGTTGACTTACAAATCCTTCACTAATTGTCTCACTTCACTACAATAAGCATTCCTCCTCCTTAAGGTCATCTACTGACATGCACATAGATCTGTCTCTCTTTGTTATTTAAAAACATTTATTAATACGAATGCTGAAGGAGGCAGATGAACATTCTCAAAAGTCCAGAAGTCCACAGAGCTTTGGTTTTCAGGTCACCGGTCAGGCATATTGGCAATTAGTCTTCGACTCTTTTGAAATAATCACTAAAATGCTCCCAGAGGTGTTGAGGTGATGACTTTGTGCTCACATCTGCTCTCTGGAGGATTAAATGACTCACTGCTCCAGAAAGGAACCATTCCTTTGCTCCTGTTATATCACTGTTTTTGTGGAGTGACCAGATCGGATAGTGCGTTTCACTGCTGTCAGATAAACTCTCCTGCAGTCAACATTTAAGAACATGACGGACAACAGTTATTAACAGTGAGATATTTTTAGATTGATGGGTTTGCCTTTTTTCTATTTTTATAAAGTCAGTCTTCAGTGGAGTCATTTCATCATTCGGTGCTTGGAGGACAACATCACATAAACAAACTGAGAAATGATGTTCGTTTAAAGGGATGTGATGCCATCTAGTGACACACACAGGTAACTGCCACAGATATGAGCGTCACACTGACCCTCCATCATGAATAGAAGCCCTGTGCTTTGACTCCCAGCAGGTATTTTTTTTTCTCATCAGTGATGTTCCTTTGAGCAAGGCACTTACACCACTAGTGTTCAGTGTGGCGGCTCAGCAGCAGAGGTATATGGCAGTCTGCAGGCGTGATTTGAATCAGGTTCAGCATGCTTGCTCAGCAAACACAACTCCACAGATAAATAAAGCTGAAGAAACTTTGAAAACCCTGTTCCCCGTTAGCAATGAGTCAGCCTTGCCCACATCACTGAAACTGACAAATTGCCTCTTTGTAAAGTGCATTCTGTTCTTTTTTTGATGCATAAAAATAACAAGAACACACGATTATCCTCAAAGCAGTATGATTTGTTTCTGAAATATTAAAATCAAATGCACCATGTGCTTAATCGGGCTTTCAAAAGCACCGGGAGCGTCCAACTTAAGAGCCTTTTGATATGTGGACAATAAAACCCTGTGATAGTACGACTACACATGCCACTAACAATACCTAAATCTGTTACAAGATAAATCATAATTAAGAGCTCTACATTAACAATTACTATTGCTACTACTCATTACTATGTTATTGTTCATATAGCAGGGACAATGCATACCAATACTGCTGCTGATGTATGAAAGTTGTGTCTCCCCAGCCCTTCAGCAATTAAGGGTTTCTAACGGTTTTCACACACCCTATCTTCATAAAACCACCTCAAAACATTAATAACTGCATAGGATTTCAGTTAAAGCAAGAATGGAACAGAAACATCACATTGGGGTCAGACGGATTTTTCCTGAAAGAAGGGGCATGCAAATGATTCGGAAAAGGCAGCTGCCCAGAACAACTCCCTTCACAACCTCATTGCCATTTGTGAAAGTACTTTGGTCGGATATTTTCATTCTAGTCTTTGATCCATCGACACCAATACTACTACTCAAATACGACGCATAGCTGGATCTGGTTCAAGAGCTCCCTCATTAGTTACGTAAGCAAATCTGAATCAATGAATCAACAAAATAAATCTGATCACAGATCAGTCAGTGGCGCATGAATCTCTGTGCTATTTAAACACATGTAGCAGTTTCATATGTTATTTTTCTCAGCCATAAATTCTAACCAGTCCATAATAAGAGAAAAGGCCAGCCCCTCTGCTTAGGCCTTGTCTGAGCTGCAGATCAGAGACTTTGATGGCTAAGCAACATATGTCTTGTGGCAGGTAGGTATGGCAAACATTCGTCATGACAAGTATGTATGTCATCCGTCAGAGTCTAATGTATATTTTGCATGAATACTGGCCACATTCTCTACAGTTTTCCATGGTTTAATTAGCTCGATTGATTGACATGAGCTGTCAGGAGCCTCTTAAGATATTTCTATATAATTTAGCGGACCTTGCATAGGCCTGTCATGGAAGAATGAGATTCCTAGAATACTTGTACAGACATTGCACATTCATATGCATATGAAGTTGGCAATGTTTTTTTTTCTGTTTCTGATCATCTCACGTGTCATCAGGAAGTAGACTGTGCATGAAACATCTGTAGTGGCTTGTAACATTAAATGTGTCTCTTGTGGCTTTTTTGTGGCTCTAAAACGGGTGTGATCACACCTACACTGTATTTTCTTTAGTCTGAACCTCGGTGGAAGAGTTTACTTGACTGCAGTTGTGTGATATTTTTTCTTGACCTACATCAAAGCCATTTTCCACAAGTTGACTGATATTTTAGCCAGGCTCCATTTGATTTTCTGCAAATTTAGCTGCTGTCTATCTCTTGCTATACCGTTCCTCCGCCATTCCTTTAGCACTGTCTTTTCTTAGATGTCTGAGGAACAGAAAAGGACTACCCTCTCTTCCCACTGTTGTGAATAAATCATTCATATTTGACGTTTGAATTATTGAACATACAACATATTACTCTCAGTGAAGGTAAAAAAAGAGATACTAGCTTTGAGGGAAGTGGGCACGAAAGCGGCTAAACCTCTGCCCAAAGTGCATGCTGGGATATCTTGTGAAAGAGCAGACCTACATTCACTGAGACAGGAGGCCTTGGGTATATAACTTCTCGTTTATTCACTTCACAACACTGACACTGGACACTTCTGCTGTGACTGGGTCAATGCTGTGGCGTGTTAGGTTTAATGTGCAGTACTGAATCTCCGCTTAAAAGGCTGGAGGTGGCGATGGGCACTCATCCACAAGCATGGCTTTCACAGCCATAAATCAGCATTTGCACATACACTACAAAATCAATACTTCAGAAGAGGATTCTGCAGTCATTTTCATGTGACCCAGGCTACATGACCTTTTCAAGTCTGCCAATAGCCTACTGTTATTGGGTAAGAACGGTTACTAAACTATGTTTTATAAGGGAAATTATTGCTAGAGGAGATGATTTTTCAAGCATTTTGCAGGAGGGAAAAGAGACAAGAGGTTGGACACTCAGATTTGGAATTATTTGCTTATTATTTAAGTGAAATGTTATCTGAACAGCTGAAAGGTAATATCTCACCTCCTTAAGACACATAATGCACATGAAACACCGTCGGGTGCATAGACACTAAAGATTTGGCTGTTTGGATGTTTCTGGGTGTTCGTGGCCATACTGAATTTTTACATGAGTTTTATTCATATCGCCCACCTCTAATATTAAGTTGCAGATAGTATTTGGCCCCCTAATCTAGATGATACTGAATTTGTACTGCTTCAAGCCCTGTCACCACAGTGAGAATACTATTTTCCCACACTGTTTGCTGAGACAGGAAATGCGTGTTTTCTTGCCCGACCACTGTCATCTGTTTAGCTGCTCAGAAATCAAACAGTCTTTTAAAACGTGCTTAAATTTTTGCTTAAATATTTAAAATGTCTTTGACATTTAAACACAAGATGACTGCATGTGCAACTTCAGTTGCAACGCAATAAGACATTGTGGCGGTTTAGTTAATTGCATATTTCTTCATGAATATGGACAACCAAACTGTAACAGCAACAGTAAGTAGGTCCTGCATTAGTAAAGCGGCCCTCCTCAGATTTTACCCACAGTGAGTACTTACTCAGTCTGTGAAAAACAGCCGAGAGCTTTCTTAAGCTGTGGGGTTTGAAAAACATGGACTTTTACCCAGCAGGGATGGTCTAAAAAAAGACACTATGGACTTGCAATATGAGAAATGTAGGACTCAGTGTTTTGTCTTGATCTATCCTTAAGACTAACACTCAGGATAGCTAATGCTCTGCAGCATCGATTTTAATCATTCTTTTCTAAATATATCTCTTGTTCCCAAATTTCATGGAGGTGCAATACATTGCTGAAGCAACTCTTTAACTACAGACGCTGTCTTATTAAGGGCCTGTGTCAAAAGCAGTTTTAAATCTTCATTATTTCAGTTTATATTATGGGGTCCAACAAGTCATTTTTGTCCCAGAGCCCCACATGGTTAAAACCGGTGCTGATTAGACTCATGTTGAGTGGATGATGAATGTCAGAGACGCTATATTCCATTAAGACGACATCAAGTCCTTGCAGGATCATAAATTCATTGCTTCTGTGCACTAGGGACCACTCCTCTCGCACCAAATTGTCCATATTGGCATATACAGTGCAGCATCTCACCTCTAAACCTAAAGGAGCTCCGACAGACAATCAATATTCCTCTGTGCAGCAGAGCACCTCGTCTTCAGTATATGTATAACCCCCACAAACAACCCTGTTCACTCCTGAGCCTCACTTGCAGCACTCAGCCTTAGTTCAGCTTTATTTTACAACGCATGTCCTGGCATGGGAATCCCAAATGACAGAGAGCCCTAATTACAGCTAATCATGTGTCTAATTGGCAATTCTCATCCTAATGAATTATCTCTACGATTCCCATTGTGAATCATATGCCAAACACACTCTGCTTTGTTTAATTAGAACAAGCCTGTTTTCATGGAGATCAGTGCAAACAGTTTACAGAACTGTCTGTTCAGCTTGTGTGGGGATGAAAATAATCCTAAACTGACATCCCGTTTAAATTTGAGTTCTCAGTTGATCTTGTAGTCGACGAGACGCAGAAAGACATGGAAGCGATCCTCTTGAATGGTGAGGTTTCGTGGGTGTGCACTATGATTTCATGGCAGCAGATTCAATCACCTTTTCAGACATGCTCGCTCACAGGTAGGTCCATTTGTCCTTTCTGAGCAATATATGAGCAATTCACAGCGACCATGAGACCCCACAGTGCCGGTCTGCCACACTCCCACTTATCTTCCACTGGAATACAAAGCAATCGCACTGTATCACAGCATTTTATCTGTGATCCACTTCCTCCCATCATTAGCTCTTCAGGCATACTTAAGTGTCTTTTCCTCAGTAAAACCACAAGAAGGAAACATGCATAATTCTGGGCATAATGCACTGAGGTAACGCCTGATCGGAGAGCAGGAGGAAATAATCACATGATCAATACTACAATGAGCGTCTGTCTTCATTATGTTTAGTGAGGCAGAACAGTGACACTGATCACTTGACTTTTATTTCATTGTGGATTATAGTGAGAGCAGTGGACAAGTCTCATTTGTCACAAGCTATCAGGCTCAGCGCTGGCATCGCGAGCTGCAGTATACCTGAGATGCAGATTGGATCTTGATGGCTGGGAAGGAGCACTCAGCCTCTACTTTCCCCATTTTGAATGTAAATTGAAATCAACTCACCGTGGGGCGTTTGGGGACTAACTTTCATGAATAATTTTGGAACAAGGTGATGTTGCAAAACACCAGGGTGGCAAACCTCAGATTTATATGTACATAGAGAGAAAAGCTGTTTTGGGGTTTTCTCAGATGTGACCTTTACAGAATGCACTGTTTGTGTAAAGTTATATTTCATCAGCTTGCAGCAAAGCTTTGCTTTGACTTGATTGTTAAGGGGGCGTAATAACAGAGAGCAGGTGCGCCCTGTGCGCCCTGAACACAGATGAAGGACGATGGTGAAAAATCTATCACAGTCATAGCAGCTTTATGGTACTGCTGTATTGCTCCAAAATACGTAATTACAGGAACCACTGCCCATGGTTCCGGCATGAAAATGAATAAGGGAGCTCTAAATTAATCACAGTCTGCGTATTAATTTTCTGGTTCAGTGATTTCAGCTTCACAGATGTCAGATCATTATTCAGAGGAATGGTTGATCTTGATTCGGCATTAAATGTCATTCTCGGGCGCAAAAACGCCCAATTTGATGTGTTCATTACTTAATCTGGCACTTGATCTGTTCGTGCCCTCAATGTGCTTTAGTAGCAGCTTATAAAAGGCCACAGACAGCATGTTTCTCCTCGTCATTTTAAACGCACTGCATGCGTAATTTTGGTGCCACTGAAAAGCAATAGGCTTCAATATCAAAGCAGCTTTAGCTGCTAACTTTGGAAACTTACCTATCGACGCTGATAACACACAGGGTCATGATTGAAGTAGTGCAGCACATTACATCCATGCCGATGAAGATGTTACAGAACACCTCTCCAAAAAGCCACTTGCCCCCGGTGAGGTCTGTCACTATAACAAACGGCATCACAACTATGGCCACTGACAGGTCCGCCACTGCCAGAGATACCAGAAGGTAGTTTGAAGGTTGCCTCAGTTTCTTCATCACGCACACCGCAATCACCACCAGCATGTTTTCCATGACGGTGACCGCTGTGATTATCGCCAGCATCACCCCGATAATGATCTTCTCTGGGCGCCCGAAATCCAGCAGCTGCTCCTCGCACGACTCGTTCCACATGGCTGTGGGACTGATAGGGACGAGGACGTTGTACAGAAGCTGCAGAGTGCCATTGATAACTTCGGAAATATCCTCCTTCTTGTTGAAAGTGAGCACAATTCCCGAAGTATTGAACATCACGACAACGTTATCTCGGTATGGGTGCAAGGGACGCCTCGCCAGCGCGCTCCAATTACGCGCATATTTGGATATGTGTGACCTGCTCTTGGCTCCTGACCAGCGGTTTTACATCGAGGTTCTTGCAGCTGCACCACATCAGAGCTACCAACAACTCACAGGGGATCCTGACAGGCTCCTGTTAAAGAATGATCCGTCTGAGGAAGTGCGGGAGATGCGTGCTCCATCCCCAGAGAGAAAAACAACCTCTATTGCAAAACTGCGACATGAAAAGAAGTTGCAGAAGCTCAACATCGCTGCTCCCGAAGTGTTTCTCAGTGCACCACGGTGGTCTTTTTTGCAAGTTGCGCTGCGCAAACCGCACCTATTTGAGCATGACGCATCACTTCAGACGCACCGACAGCCGACTGACTGAATAAGAGAGTTAAGGGCAGCGGCTTTGAAGTGGATTATTCAGGGGGCTCCAAGCGTGCAAAAGCACGAATACTGTCGTGGCTATTTGTGCATTTGGGCACAGGGTTCCCTCTCACACTTTAATTACCACAGTGACAGATAATGAGAGTATATACTGATCACAAAATAATGATTGTGGTTTATTAACAGCGTTTTTCGCACTCTTATATGTGGCTGTGAATTAATATAACAAAAATGACACATATTATCACACATTATATTTTTACTCATCAGTGCACATCTATATGTATTGTGATGATGGTCAGAATGAGCTGGTTGGCATCCCTGTGACAGACATTTGTTTTAAAGCCCTCAAACACAGCCAGTCCTTTTTTGGAGAAAAAAAAAATCATGCAGCAAACTTTGTTTTAAAAATCCCTGTTTTTCCCACATGCCTCTTGAATTTGACAGGAACTGAACCTCGTGGCACTTTGCCAGTGCCTGCAACAAGCAAAAATCACCCGTTTATAAATAGAACATCTCAAAACACTCAGAAGCAACACCATTTAACAAAAAGTGCATTTTTTTCTTGACGTGTACAATATGCTTTTCGATCACGCTGATGCTTTTCCTGGTCGCGTCAGCTCATCAAATTTTAGCACTGAAGACAAATCAAAAGAGGAAGTCCAGCACTGCTGATGATGCTGGAAGACAGTGAGGACATACGGGAGAGCTTCCCTGGACTTTGGCTGCTTGCATCATCGTCCAGGCAGCAACAGCTGTGGCATGTTTGTCCCCCCTGGCTCTGGAGGGGCCCGTGCTGTTTCCCACAGTTCCCTTAGCCTGTCATCCCAGCCCCCTCACATGCTAGCCACCACAGACATGGCCTTTTATTCACCATTACCTACTACTCAGTCTGACAGACAAGTCAGTAATGATTGTCATATCAAATGAATGCAGTGACCACTACCAGTTTCTGCTAGACCTCCTGCTGTCAGGGAAATTTGTCCCATTTACACCAACGATACAACAGATGCATGGATGTCAGAGCAGATGGGTCACGTTTCCAGGGTGGAAAGCCTCTGAGGTGAGTACTCTGGGCTTATGTAAATGGATCTGTCAGCATGTCAGTGTCTCATTGAGCCTGTCTGATGGTCTTATAATGAGAGGGGTTAAACAGGTATGGATTACACATGCTTTGGGAGCAATGATGACAGATGGTTAGGAGAAAGCTTGACAAGACAAATTCCAATCAATTGAGTGCAAATTGTTAACAGTTAATGGAAGTGTTTCTTCTTTGTGGAATGAACTACATTTTGTGTCTCTTTGTAGTCCTTTTCTGTCTCTGTGGTTATTTTGCATCTTTGTGGTCATTTTCTGTCTCTTTGTGGTCATTTTTAGTCTGAGTACATTTTGGGCGTCTTTGTGGTCCTTTTGTATTTTTGGCTTTGGAGCTGAAGAATGGATGGCTGGAGGGGGCAGAGGATGAGACCTCAAGCAGGTGGCCCGGGGGTTTGACAGGGGCAAAGCAGGAAACCTCAGGAGCACGGCCCGGGAGCAAGCGCGATGGGTGGAGGAGGTCTGGAGGGCGACCAGGAGGCAGGACCAAAAGGCAGAGCTGCACTGGAGGAGGGCCTGGGCACTCCTGATGTAGACAGGAGCGCTCTGGAGGCCGATGACGAGGCCGGAAGTTAGCAGGTGTTTGGGGCTTGCTGCCTTCCTCTTCCTTGTGTTTTCCCTTTGTTTCTGCCTCTTCCTCTCTGTGTCATGTCAGTCCTGTTTTATATTGTCTTTTAATGTGTGTGTGTGTGTGTGTCTGGCCTGGGGGTTTCCTCATCCACACCTGTCTCTCTCTTTGCCATCAGCTGTCACAGCTGCAGCTCATCCACTGATCAGATGCTACAGGATAGATACCTTCTCTCCTCCCCAGTCTTTGCCAGATGATTGATTTGCCTGCTTGGTAAACTTGTTGCGGCTGCAACAAACCCCTTGAGCTTGCTCTTTGAGAAACTCTACGAGATTTTTTTCCTCGCTGTTCACTTTTGTTTTTTCAATAAACCCCTCGTTCATTTGGATCATTTGTTTCCATGCTCTGCTTTGGAGTCTCAGTCTTAACAGCAGCTCAAGAACTGGAACATCTGCAGTTGTGAAATTAGGCACTGCTGCAGTTCAGGGACAGGGGCCCACTGCAGGTCAGCAGTAACTGGTGTCAGCCTGGCCGCCGACTGGGAACAGGGAGCAGGACGAGGAGTCTGAGAGGGCTGGTGGCAGCTCTGTGGCACTGGACAGCTGGGACTTAAGTATATTCTTATTGTCTTAGTATATTGTTATTTCTGATATTTTTATTGCATTTACGTTTATTTTTATCTGCATGTTATTTTATTTTAGTATCTTTATTGTTTCTAACATGGGGGTTGCAATGCAAATTTCATTGACATGTTATGCTCAGTGACAATAAAGACGATCTTGAATGAAGGATTAAGGGAAGGCAAGCATCAGGACTCAGGACATGCAGGACTGACAAGTAGCGGACTAGCCAACTCAGGACAGGAAAGGCTGCAGGAGAGCTGCAGAAGTCAGTGTGGCATGAACGAGGGGACGGCAGGAGAATTTGTATTACTGTTGTCGACAACGCCACCTAGGGTAGGCCTAGGACACTGCACAAGGCAGACACAGGTTCGTTTACCACCTTCAAGTACGGGGCAGAGACAGTACTTTTAAACATTTAAAATACAGATTTTATTTAATACAATTCTTTTAAAATTAGGCTTCAATAAATGACCAATATAACATGAATCTGACAAATGATGCAAACAACAACAACAAAAAAAGAAATCCCAAACCAAAAATACACACAACATGCAAAGAATATAAACACAAAATTCACATTAACAAACCACCAGTTATTTACAGTTAAAATTTACAATATATACATCAATCCTGACTGCTTCTAACACCACGGGACCTAAAGTTCTTTTTGTGCAGTACCAGTCAAATAAAGAGAAACAGTTTTTACCAGAAGTCCGGAACCCACGACTGAACTGGGAGGAGGGACATCCAGAATGGACCAACCCCACACTTGCCAGTGCAATCCAGAACACCGCAATCCAGAACCCCGCAATCCAGAACAGCGGAGGTGGGAGGAGTTGTGCCAGCCGTAGCCGGCGCTTTCAGGAGATGCAGCTTAACCCTGCAAGCAAAAGAAGCACCGGTCTCCAGACCCCCACGGAGGCGTACTCTCAGCCTCCGAATAAACGTGTGTGTTACCACGCACTAGAAACCACCACACTACACAAAGAAGAGAGAGCATTAGACTGGCTGGGCACAGCCCAATGGGTCAAAGAGAGACATGCCACTTACCCGAACATCAAATGCCACAAGACCACGCAAACGGCGGCCTTTACGCACAGCGGAGACACTGTAAGAAGGGAGCGCATACATAAGTGCCAAATACGCGCCGCACAAAACCATGAAAGGAGGCAACGCGTACACACTCACCCACAGAGCAGCGCGAGGTTCCCAACGGCAGCTGTAATTTGTTACAGCTGACCAGGTGTCCACACACGCCACCAGTGCACTAAAACAAAGTGGCGTTAAGTGCCAAGTAATCGCAAGGATGGTGCGTAAAAGCAAAACAAAACTCACCCACGGAGAGTGGAGTGCTATTTATGCGGAGTAAATCCAACGCAGCTGGACACACCAAGCGCCGCCACAGGCACAACTCCCACGAGAAAGCAGCAAGGATCCACGCACAGGAGAGGCAAAAGAGAATCTGAGCCACTTCAGACCTGGGTTTAAATCCCCTCGGTCCTGCCCCGCAATCAGCGTGAGAGCCAGGTGCGCACACAGGTGCACTCCAAGAAACGGGTGGGGGAGGGCGCACGCTCTCCACACTGCCACATCAGCTAGGAACAAGCAAGCAGGGGTGCAGGCTCCAGACTAGCAGGTGGGAGGCCAGGAATCCGACTGGCAGCTAGCAGGCAGGATGCTAGTAAGCCAAGGTGCAGACTGGAAGCAAGCAGGTGGGATGCTGGCAGACCAAGGCGCAGGTTGTTAGCTTGTGGACTGGATGCTAGGAACCAGGGACTGAGGCTCAGGTAGAGTTTGTACAGTTTTTATTTAGATTGTACAGTTTTTTATTTATCTCTTTTCTAATATATGTCCTGTCACAAAGGGTTGAAGAGTTACGCAATTTCGATTTTCTGTTTGTCCTGTACATACTGCAGAATTGACAATAAAGCTGACTTTGACTTTGACTGAATGGGAACCTGGGACTGAGGCTGAGGCTTGAGTGGTGTTGGAGCCAAAATCATAATTTGGTAATTGGAAAAATTATGATAAAATTAATACTATTGTTACTTTACTATTTTGAATTGATTCAGTTATAATTTGTTTAATTAGGCTTTGTCCTGACGCGCAGCCACTCTGACAATCAGCTGATTGTTGTCAGAGGGAGCGGCGTCATGTCAACCAGCTGATCAACATGTAGCTGATTGCCATCAGGTCCATCAGCTGGTGTATATATAGGTCAGGAGCGGTATGTGAGTTGCTCCTTTTTTGATGAAGTAGATGCACGTTTTTTTGACCGTTTGAAACAACTGAGTTCTTTCATTGTGTTGGATTTTGTTTTGTTGCTTTCAACTCGACACTGCTGTTACTGGAAATCCTTTGTTTAATTTAAAAGAAGAAATGGTCAATAAACGTAACTAAAAAGAATCGTGGACTCAGTTCATTGTTTAAGCGTGTCAACCAAGAAATCGAACAAAAGGGACCCGTTGGAAAGTTGCACTTTTAAGTGGTAAGGAGACTGGAGTGACACGATCAGGAGGAACAAGATGCAGAGGAGAGTTAACATAACACTGCCACCATAAATGTGCCACTAAGTCAGGTCCTGCTTTCAGAAATGAGTGAGGTGCCTCGGGAAGTTTGCATCTTCATGAAGAACATCCTGCGTCACTCCAAAGTCGTGTCAGGAAAAAGACAAGCAACACTGGTGGCTGTCTGTTTCTGCTGAGTCGATGTTTGTCCAGATGGTTCTGTTACAGTGTTGCAGGAAGGAACCAAGCGCAGGACACAGACTCAGGAGATAAGATGAGGTTTAAGAGTCTGCTGGGAGATGATGGCTTGGTGTCGAGGAGTGATGGCAAATAGTGTGGGCAGGCTGGAATTACACGAGGATTAGAAGGCAAGCAGGTAGCAGGCAAGCGAGCAGGCAGGCAGACGAGGCATGATCCTGAGCACAAGGAAAAGACAGTTGGTACAATCCAGGATTAGAGCACAAACAACAGATTTCTCACCAGAGAGGCCTGGAGCACGTCTACCATCGTAACCAAAGCAATGATCTGGTGACGAGTGGAAGATGAGCCCACGTTGATCTACTAAAAAGGTGTTTGAGCTGATGGATGGCAGGTGAATCTGGAGTCAGGAGGAAAACCACGCCCACACCACATACACACAGAGAGCCAGAAAACGGGAGCACAGGAGAATCAGGGGAAGAGGGAAATAACTGCAGGCACAGCCGTGGCCGTGACAGGAGCTTCAAACAGAGGTTCGGGCCCTGGGCCAGCACTCAGCGAGCCCCTTCAGTGATCCATCCAAGTCTGTGGTGTTTCCAGGCATCACATATGTATGGAATCTGTTCTAACTCTCAACCACTGAGTTTGTCGACAGTTGAACTCTGGTGCATTCAGGTTCAACCTTTATTAAAACCGGACTGTGGTTTGTCAGAAGTAAAAGTGTCATTTGAACCAATTACAGGAAAACGTAAAATGCAAAACTTGTTTTGATCCCCCTTGCTGTCAAAATCCCAAGTGGCCTGTTTGGATGTCAGGTTACTAAGACTGTCCATTAAACAAGCCTCATGTGAGTCCATGTGACTTTAGACTTTCCACACAAGCCCTGGACGCCTTTTAATTGGGCTGTAATGACCTTCATGAAACCAAAAAATGAAGTTAACATGTCCTTTCACAGGGACGAGGCAGGCTGCCATCAATTTTTACATTTTGACCTGTAATTACACCAACACATCAATAATTTTCAGATGTTTAAATGTCTGAACAGACTGTCAAAGCAACCCTTTAGGCCCTATCCAGACATGCAGCGTTACATGTGACTAGTATGACTCTTGATGATGTCGATTTGGAGCCCAGCTGTGCCTCTGACATGAACTGGCATAATGTTATCAGTCAGCCAGTTGAAGTGAAGCGTCTGTCCTCTAGATGTAGATTGCAGCTGAAGGCAGGCAGGTGGAGATCGTCCCTCTTCACAGGCCAGGGGGGAGATAAACGTTGTTTATCTTGTTTTCTTGGCAGCAAATTGAGGAGTCACAAACATGACCTTAATAAAGTGACACAACCAGGCAAGGAGCGAGGCAGCAAACAGGTAATTTCATCATGACATCAAAACGTAACACATGAGCATAACAGAACAACACATTTGTTTTAGATGTACCTGACTGTTAAACAAGCTACTCGTATCAGCTCGCTACAGAAGACAAGCAGTTTCTTATGTTATCTTAAACCCATTTATCTCAATTATACACTGTCTCAGTGCATGTATGTATCAACCTTTGTTTACTCAGAGCCACAGATGAACAGTTTCAGTAACAAACCACACACAATCAATCAAATCTTATTTGGATGAACTATTATTTGGTTTGGTCATTTTGGTTTGTGATAAGGTCACACTTGAAAATCAAGCTCTGCATCAGTGTAGCCAAAGTGTCGAATCTAAATGGAAATGTCAGGGATGGAAAGTGTGATCGTGAGGAAAAGAATGATCTGAGAGTAACGTCTAAAATAGAAAGCAAAACTCACTCACAGCTTGGGTGTTGTTTTTTTCACAGTGCAGAAAAAGAAATTCTCAAAGAGGTTTTGTCTCAGAAAGTAAGAATAAGTCTTCAAAACTCAACAAAGAAAGAGGTGTCATTTCGGAAAAAACAAAAAAACATCAGATTAAGACCATTTGCAGAAGTGTTCGCTTACACACGTTCATGCTGACGCAGAAAAGTAAATCCAGATTTTCTACGTCATGGCCGCAGCAACAAAAGGCCTTTAGGTTCTGTATCAATCAGTGTTTCGTGGCGTTTCTCTTTCTTAACACAGCTGCTATGAGCAGCTCCCACTCTGATGTGAAAAAGAGTCGAAGCAGACTCACAGCAGGGCTGCACCGTCACTCTTAGCTTTAGTAAACTGAGTCAAAGCCAGTCACATGTGACTCCTCACTGTAGCAGAACTGCCAATGTTGGTCAGAGTCCACTGGACAGAGTCAAAGGCCCAGTGTGGATTCAGGGCCATCTATTTGCAGATATGGAGCATAATAATTTCCATTAGTGTGTAATCACCTGATGATAAGAATCATTGTGTGTTCGTTACCTTAGAATGAGCTCTTTATGTCTACAGAAGGAGCCGGTCCTCTTCCACTGAGTCTGCCGTGTTGCAGCACCATGTTTCTACAGTAGCCCAGAAAGGACAAACCAAACACTGGCTCTAGTGGGGGCCTTTCATGTTTTTCGAGTTTCATGGCAACTGATGTTGCTTGGAAAGGGAGGGTTGAGGCGAGGGGTATTCACATGGCTGCAATCAGTAAAAGGTATTTATGTCGCTGAATGTTCTACTTTGACATGGAACTAGTGCGATCTATCAGGTCCCAATAGTAGATACCAAAGCGCTTCTCTCCATCTTGGCCCTGGAGGACTCTGTCAGAGCCCCGTCCAGTATCAGCTGTACCTGGGGCAAAAGACGGTGCATTGTCCCTGCTATATAAACAATAAAATAGTAATGAGTAGTAGCAATAGTAATTGTTAATGTAGAGCTCTTAATTATGATTTATCTTGTAACAGATTTAGGTATTGTTAGTGGCATGTGTAGTCGTACTATCACAGGGTTTTATTGTCCACATATCAAAAGGCCCTTAAGTTGGATGCTCCCGGTGCTTTTGAAAGCCCGATTAAGCACATGGTGCATTTGATTTTAATATTTCAGAAACAAATCATACTGCTTTGAGGATAATCACGTGTTCTTGTTTTTTATGCATCAAAAAAAGAACAGAATGCACTTTAGAAAGAGGCAATTTGTCAGTTTCAGTGATGTGGGCAAGGCTGACTCATTGCTAACGGGGAACAGGGTTTTCAAAGTTTCTTCAGCTTTATTTATCTGTGGAGTTGTGTTTGCTGAGCAAGCATGCTGAACCTGATTCAAATCACGCCTGCAGACTGCCACATACCTCTGCTGCTGAGCAGCCACACTGAACACTAGTGGTGTAAGTGCCTTGCTCAAAGGAACATCACTGATGAGAAAAAAATACCTGCTGGGAGTCAAAGCACAAGGTCACAGACTCCTCTGGCTCGAGACCTTTATTCTCATCAGGCAAAAACGTACTGATAGCTGAATACCCCCATGAATCTGAAACAAAGCCTTTCTCTAATTAGGATGAAACTAACCTCCCTCCTGACAAGCTGTCAGCTGCACTATTTTACATTTCCATTTGCTGAGGCGTTTATTCAGAGCCCGATACAGGGAGTCATGAGTCAGTATACGTTTAATATAAGTGAGTGTTTCTAACGTGACACAATTACTGTAGCATCACACATGATCTGGTGACTCCTGCTGTTCAAATGTTGGTCTGGTCTTTGGCTTTTGGGGACAGGGCTTATATTCATGATGGAGGGTCAGTGTGACGCTCATATCTGTGGCAGTTACCTGTGTGTGTCACATCAATCTAAAAATATCTCACTGTTAATAACTGTTGTCCGTCATGTTCTTAAATGTTGACTGCAGGAGAGTTTATCTGACAGCAGTGAAACGCACTATCCCATCTGGTCACTCCACAAAAACAGTGATATAACAGGAGCAAAGGAATGGTTCCTTTCTGGAGCAGTGAGTCATTTAATCCTCCAGAGAGCAGATGTGAGCACAAAGTCATCACCTCAACACCTCTGGGAGCATTTTAGTGATTATTTCAAAAGAGTCACAGACTAATTGCCAATATGCCTGACCGGTGACCTGAAAACCAAAGCTCTGTGGACTTTTGGACTTTTGAGAATGTTCATCTGCCTCCTTCAGCATTCGTATTAATAAATGTTTTTAAATAACAAAGAGAGACAGATCTATGTGCATGTCAGTAGATGACCTTGAGGAGGAGGAATGCTTATTGTAGTGAAGTGAGACAATTAGTGAAAGATTTGTAATTCAACACAGCAAATACTGAGTTACAGAGTATTGCACGCAAATATCTGAGTACTTCATGTGGTGACAGTGAAACCGTTATATCCCACATAGATCAGAGGCATAATTAATGTGTGATGATAAATGATTTGTGAATAACCAATCAAAAGGCCAAATGCAAATTTAAGTGTTTGAAAATTGTTTCAGCAGATGTAGCAATACAGTTTCATTATATAGTATTCAGTTTACTGGGTTATCTGTTATCTGGTTGCATTACTTAACATGATCAAGATAGAATAATTTTATTATTGTGAGTAATTCCAAAGGGGCCAACCTGGGATGCACCTCATGAGTTTGCATTCAAATCAGCTCTGTTTTTTTATTTCAATTAGGGGACATGTAGGTCACTCATATTAAAAATTAATCATTATTGATAATTATGTACACTTGCACATTTGCAACACTTTGGTACCTCTCATGATTGAGGTTGCTCAGTTGTTCCGACACCTGTATGCCTGAGGTACACAGGTGGTAACCACCAGAGGGCGACAAAACAATGACATGATGTAAATACAGCTAAAAGATTGACAGGTTCGGTAAACCAAATAAGAGTAGTCAAGAGAAGATATTATCAATCATCTCTTTCTGTTGCATTTACTCAGTTGGGATTTCAGACACTATGCCAGGGTGAAGACACATCCCTTGGGTATAAGTGAGTTGTCATGTGATGTTCAGAACTAACATGCTAGTTAGGTAGCTAGGTTCCTGTTAGTTTTAGCTAACGCTAGGTTAACTGTGGTGCCATGCTAGCAAGCAGTTGTTTGTGTCTGTTAGAAAATGAAGTGAACTAGTCGGTGAACGGATAAATAAAAGTGCTTTGATTATGGTAGGGGCAAGCTGGTGAAATAAGCTGTCATAATGTCTAGCTAATTAATGTTATCTTTGAGTCAGACAACCACATAATAGATAGCTAGCTGACATTGTGTTCGGCTAACGTCACCTCTTTAAGCATAGCTATCTTATTAGCCATGCAGTCTCATGAACACTGTTTCTCTTTTCCTTCCCCAACACGAACATGTTTCCTCTTTTACCGCAGCTGCACATCAGTAAACTATTACAACAATAAAACTTAGCAATGTGTTAAATACTTGGGACAGTTTGACATATAAAGTAACCAGCTTTTCATCCTAAATACAGTAGATCTGTATGTATTTTATAAGACAACATTAGGCTTGAGGTTTACATCTCTACCTCTCACCAGGGCGGTGTTAGTTTTGGCAGATGGAGTTGAATGCATTTTGAGGCTGTACTACCAATGTTATAGATAGACAGCCCTCACTTGTCCTTTGCCTCTTTTGATCTCTGGTGGAGACCTTGAAACAGTTCACTCATTTATTGCTCCTCACTCAGGATTGAGGCAGTTCTGTGTCAAGGACTAACGTTGTGTAGTGAGCTCATTGGCAAAATGGAAAAACACTTGCACACCACTCAGGCCATTTTCTTTGCTCCATTAATTACATCATTACTGTCGCATAATTATTCAGTGTTAAATCAACACTGGCTGGTTGAGCATCTGTAAGAAATACTGGCATGATTCTTTTATGATATATAGGATATTATAATCTGAGCGTATTCTCTCAAAATAAATAATAACAAGGCTTTGTGGACATTTGTGTTGTGATGTGCTGCTCTGCTCATATTGAACACGTTTTCATGCCACATCTCATGGACTTGTCTCATGCTTGTTCAAAAGGAAAAACAATCTGTACTCTGTGAAAATGCTGCAGAATATCCCAAAATTTCTTTGTTTTCATGACCATTCAAACATTTTTGATGTTTTTAGGAGGAGAAATAGTATTACTAGACAAAGAAAACTGAGATGTACTGCACTTGCTACTCTAGCAAGATGAAGATGATGCTAAGTCTTTACATTGGTACACTGTACACGAGGACTGTCAACATCGGCCAAAAATTATGTTTGATTATTCTTTTTGAAAAAAAAAAAAACCCACATAGGTTCAGTCTATTTTTGTGCATTATGTCCAATAAGAGGGAAAAGCAATACAAGAAGACACATACTCCTTGTCTATTATTTCAATATAAATGTATTTGAACAACGGTTTAAAATGTTCACAGAATAAATAAAATAATGTCCATGTTTTTGAATTATGCCCAGTTTCAGCTCGATCTACATTTCTTTTTCAGTTGATGAAAGTGAGGTTGTGGGCGCCGAGTTTCCAGTTGGTGTCGGAGTCCACACATCCTGGAAGACACATCCTGAAGTTTTTTCAGTGTTGAATGAGAGTGCAGGAGGAACGTCAATGTACGTCTACTGAAGGTGTGTGATTTTTCCACTGACAGGCTCAGATTGTTATTCTAAGAGCCTGACAACATCATGGAAAGGATCCTTACACAGATACCTTCTTGTTCTTCTGATATCATATATCTCGATGGAGTGGATGATATGAATGGTCTGCTGTGGGTCTGGAGAAATGTAAATCTGGTCACAGGTCACTTTGGTTGTAAGTATAAGGCCAAGACAGCAAGACAGGAACTGCTCAGTGCACTGACAGTAGGGTGTAGTGTGAAATTATTAGACTTAATTGTTTACACTGAGAAGTGGCGCCACCATGCTGCGCTGAAAGCACAAAATCCAGTTTCCATTTTTCTGTCCTCAAAACCACCAGACTTTATTGACAAAAACAGGAATCTTACTGTGCAGATCATTGTGATACTTCAAGCTTTAAGCTCCACAGAAACAAACTCAAACTCATCAAAACCACCTTAGTTATTTTTTCCACTGTTCCAACAATCAGCTGCTCAGTTTGAGCAAAATTGACCCTGAATTGATCAAGTTAGATGAGAAAATATTTTGGCTCTGATATCTGTCCTCCCTCTTGGTCTTTCCCCAATATTTTCACATCTAACTCTGTGAATTAAGGGTTTATTTCACCGCATTTAGAACACATTGCAGCCTGTTTTGCAGCTGCCAGTTGCAGCGCTCAATGCTGGACCAATTCCAAAAAAGCAAAAACATGGGGAAATAGGGTTCAGGTGAAAAATATCAAGTCTCCCTTAAAATGCATCACTACAGTGATGAGAGCACTGAGTGATGCTCCTCATTTCACATCATGCATGCTGAGTAGTTTCAGTTTCCTGTTTTCTGTTACAAAATGCAAACGGTACTTTTTGTTTGTTCATGCAGCTTTGGCTCCCTCTTGTGGTACAAAGAAACAGCATGCATTGTTCAGAACTTTTGCAGCGGAAATTTAAAGTATCATTTCCTCAAGCTCGTTTTGGAGCTCATTGTTCCAGATGTATTACATATTTCATTAAACAAAACATTGTCACATAAAATCGCCTCCTCTGTATGAGAAAGAATATCAATCAAATGTTCATTAAAAATCAATCAATTAGATTAAGTTTCCCTCCCAAAAGGCAGTCAGTGAGTGACCCCCAGCTCAACCGAGGTCAGACGGCCATTAGCAAACCTCAGTGGGCTGACATGCTGTGATCCATTCAGGTAACTGCTGATACAGGTTTAACCCATGTTATTGTGTTGTTATACTGTTGGTATGTTACGTGCAGAAGAGCCATGACAGCAGAGACGCTCAATTGTGTCGCATGAAGAAGAGCAGCTGGTGATCTGGGAGGTGTGAAGCTGCAAGGTGCCCCATTAGGTGTCATCAGCAGAAGAGAGGACTTCAGCCAACCTGAGGAGGTCATGGGCAGTGGCAGCAGGTCGGTGAGCATCCAGTGTATTGACTGACATACAGTCAATAGTAAAAACACCTGTCAGACTGCAGTACATCCTCCAAAAATGCCACCAAAGTGGAATCAACACCTCTCAAAATCAAGTTTGAACAAGAACTGAACATTGTAGCATTCCTGAATGCTGGAATCATTGCAGGGCTGTTGTATTTAGGGCATTCATTTGAGTTGGGGTGCTTAATAAACTGGGATAAACTGGCGGCACGAGTTTCAGCCTTGTTCTTCGCTCGTCTCTCTCGTGTCCATCTGACTGAACAGATACAATTCAGTTCATCAAAATCATGCTGCTGTCAACACCTACTGGATGCCTCACTGACACTAAAAGTGTGTAGCTGTGGTCAGAAGAAATGTTTTATATTCAAGTCTGTTAGCTTCTGATTTCTGCTTTCCAGTACATATTGTGTGTTGTGCTGGGCTCTGAGGTGCTGCTTTCACTCTGGAGCTGTTGTCTGCGAGGTGTTGATGGAACTGAAGTGGTGCAGTAGATTGTGGGGCACTTTGGCTTCTGTACATGTAAGAGCAGCTTTCAAACAAAGTGCACAGAGAGTAAGATTTGCATAGTTTCTCATAATGGTTAGCCTTGAGTTTCCCACAGTGAATATTTGGAGCTTTTGTTTTAGGGCATCATAGGTTTCTTGTTGGTCCCAAAAATGTTTGTAATAAAATGAAAAAAGTGTGATCAGTAAAGACATGTAGGCTGTACAAAAGGATCTCTCATTGCCATAATAAAGGGTCCCCTAGTAGTTTTGGAGCTATCATTGTTACAGAATTAATTCCAACCATTATCAGTGCTGAAAAACTGATATGCAACTCTGGCCTGTTCCAGTTTCCATGGCCGAGGTTTGTCCCCTCAGACAAAGTTGTGGCTTGGAAGAGCAGCGATGCCTCAGCTGGAGCTGGAAGAGGATGCCCTCTGCTTCCTTCCTTCTCTCCAGCCTGTGAGCAACAAGCAGCCCTGCACTCTGAGCCTTCCCACACAGGCAGCGAAACCCATGAATGATTCTGATACTTCACCAAAGATTACGACGCATAAAATGTTTCCTTCAGCTCGGTTAAAGTGGATATTTAGTTTTCATGAATGTTAGGAAAAAATATTCACCCCAAAGCGACAATGACAGGTTTTAATGCAATTTGTGTTTTCTGTTGAGATTTTCTAATGAGCATTATTATTTCCACAGAGGAACCAAGCCACCCGTGCCTGCCGCTCGAGAGGTGCTGGAGCTTTCTGCTGTTGTACCAGCACAGATGGAGCTGAAAGTGGAGGCAGT
This sequence comes from Chelmon rostratus, assembly GCF_017976325.1. Taxonomy (NCBI): domain Eukaryota; kingdom Metazoa; phylum Chordata; class Actinopteri; order Chaetodontiformes; family Chaetodontidae; genus Chelmon; species Chelmon rostratus. The sequence continues at coordinate 1,337,447 of NC_055662.1, forward strand.
CCGGTAACTACACTTCTCTACTTTGCATTTACTTGTGTGGACCTTGACCCACCAAGCTGACCTCCAGCTGCCATCATGTGTCTGTGGAGAGCTGTCATACGTTGGAGGCTTAATTTGTCTATTGCGATTGCTACTAGTTACTAGTTGTAGTTACTCATCCACCTCGTCTTCTTCCAGACTGACCATGCCAGTGCAAAACAAAGCTTATTATCAATTTGTTTTGTGAGGATATGATGCATTCTTTTATTGATTATAAAGATTCACATACTTCACACTGGAACTCTTATTTCAGACAGAATTACATACTTAGTTGCTACAGATCGACAGGGAAGGAATCACTTCTTTGTTTACATTTCCTGAACCAAAAAGTCTTCCCAGCTCTCTGTTCATACTTTGAACCAGCACAGATCAAAGTCATTAAACATCAACGAGCTGCAAGGAAATCTCTTCTATTGGACGCTATGATAAAACCAAGAGTGCATCTTTTATTCTATTTCCTCTGCATGTCTTCTGTATGGGTACTCAGACATGCTCATACAAGTTTAAACACTGAATATGCCAAGACTGAGCCGCACAGAGCTGTACACATAGACGTCACATTCTGTGATAAAGTCATACATATTTCAATAGCAGTTTGTAAGACGTGACGCTCTGAGCGCCTCTGTCCTCTGAGACAGAGCTGTGAATATCCTCAAGCACTAGAACCGTCCCCTCTGGGAATGTGGAGGGATTAAGAGGTGAGTTGGAGGGCAGTGAATCGCCAAATGCAACAGTCTATTACAGTTTATCTGTTGCATCTATAGATGATTTCAAGACTGAAATAATCTGTATAAACAGAAAAGAGAAAACTGACCTTTGGTCCCTGCTGTCTACCAGGAACATGTTGCACCAATAGACCAAGGAGTCTGTTGGTCCAAGCCAGGAGGGAAGATAAAGTCTCGCTTCAGCATCAGATGTTTAAAGCATTTCTTCTAATGATAAAGTAAAGCTCTGTACAGGGGGGCACTCAGCTGACACGACCTGAATTCTTCTTGCATCAGATTTCCACCTTGTGGCTACAAGAAGAGAAACTGAGGAAGGACTTCACAGCTGTGAAGGTACATTTGATGTGTCAGCACAATGTTCTTCCTCTCAGAGGCTGCTCTCAGACCTTCACACACCGACACGAAGCAGCTGCAAAGATTAGACGCTCCTATAATACAGAACACAGTATGTATTGGTTTAAGAAATGCTGTATGTGAGTTTTTTTTTTTTTTGAGTGACTTGTCTACAAGCACACGTACAGTCGGGAGTTTTTACTAAATTCACTCGCAAAGCCCTCTGCATTGCGAGAGACCCCACCCACCCGTCACACAGCCTCTTCAGCCTGCTGCCATCAGGGAGGAGACTGCAGAGTCTGCGGGCCAAGACCAGCAGACTGCGGGACAGCTTCGTCCACCAGGCTGTCAGGATGCTGAACTCTCTCCCTGCCCTCCCCCTCCTCCACACAAACACTCAACCTGGACTATAACTCCCTGCTGCCCCCCCCCCAACACACACACACACACACACACACACTCCCTGGCTGGACTCTGAAATGCACCCCGCTGCCCCCCACCACCACCTCCACCACCACCACACACACACACACGTATACACCCTGGACTCTACAAACTCTCAATCCCCTCAGGAAAACAACACACTGTCACTTTATTCACCACCAGTTGTTAAGCTAATTCTTTTTGCACGACCGTTTACATTTGCACTATTACATTCTCAATGTTTCATTGTTTAGATTGTACAGTTTTTACTTAGATTGTACAGTTTTTATTTATCTCTTTTTTAATATATGTCCTGTCACAAAGGGTTGAAGAGTAACGCAATTTCGATTCTCTGTTTGTCCTGTACATACTGCAGAATTGACAAAGCTGACTTTGACTTTGACTAATAAAAGAAGTCGTGGACACAGACACAGTGACAATGTCTTTTTCATATATTGTAGGAGCTCGACAATGTGAGCAGTGAGCAGCACAACCACTCAATAAAACAGCTTCTGAAGAACATCAGCATGAACCCTGAGAGTCTGCAGGAGCTCAGCTGATGGAGGCCTGAGCTCCACTCTGCTGCTGTGAGTCTGATCATATCAATCGTCAATTTAACAAAGTAGAAATGTGCCAGGAACCCAAAATGTGAGAAAAATGACATGGTTGTTTATGAAATGCTCAGCAACGTCGAACACGTTGTTTCACTGTTTATACACACAAATACAGCAGAAACTACAGTACAGGCTATTAACATGTAGTGTTGTTTTTATCTGTCTATCTATTCACTGAAAGTTCACGTCTGCCTGTGAATCACTGACACAGTTTGAAAATGTTCCGTCTTTTCTGGTCTACAGACGTGAAAGAGATGCTGTGTGAAAGCCCCACATCTCAGCTTGTATCTTCATGATATACAAATCCAGTCAGTGCAATCTGTTAATCTGTATTTTTGCAGATGATGTTCTGTTTGTTGCTCAACCTGTTTATATGAACTTTTCTGTCCTCTCACTTTATGAAAGACTTGTTATCATCGCACAGCAGCAGCTTCCACATCTGCGTCTCCAAGTGCGGCGCGCATGTTACGCACGCTGCACAGCCGCAGTGACGACATGAATCATTTCAATCGCGCTACCTGGCGACAATATCAGTCAGCATCTAACTGTAGCTAAATATCAGAACTGCATGAAACCAAGCGCACATCTATGAACTTTTCCAATAAGGCAAATTTGAATTTGACAGTTTTGTTTAACTTAAATAAATATTTGCTCTAACAAAAACCCACAGATGTCAAAAATGTCTCCATGTGATTTATTGCAGATATTGGTAGTTTGGAGATGAGGACCTGAGTTGATGGTTAGAGGAGAGGATGAAGTGGAGGAAGGAGGTGAAGAAGCAGCAGACGACGATTCACGGACGCTCGTGATGAAGACGCTGGAGATGGTCACATCCGCAACGCGCTGACACAGCTCTGGATCCAGTTTCCTGCAGGAGGGAGGGACAATATACACATTCATTCACTGGAAACAGCTCTGAGGTTCTGGCTGCAGTCGTCTCCCAAAATCTGTCGTGTAGTTGTCTAATTCGTCATCAGACATCAGTTTTCATCTGTGATGAGTGATTTCAGGTTTCATCATGTTTTCATTTCAGTGTTTCACACTTTCCACTCAGAGTGTCAGAGGTGCAGAGCATCAAAACACGTCGTGGCTCTGATTGATTGTTATTTGTTCCTTTTGTTCTTCCGCACAGTGAATTTGACTCTACTGTCTGAAATGAATTCTGGAAAGTTGACTTCATCTTCTTTTATCTTTTCCATGCAGCCCACTGTAAAAACACGTCCACAGAGATCATTGTTTTCACCTGAAATTCAGAGTTTGGTACAACTTGAGGATTGAGCTGCATTTTGTTTAGCCAAAATGTATTAAAGGTGGTAACTCCAGTTTCTGATATTCTGTTGACTTTTCCACAGCTTTCATCAGAATAGTTGTTTTGTAATTACTCTGATTGCACTGATTCCACTCTATTAGCTTTTAAAACTAGATTTAGTGTGTAGGTTTAATCACCTCTTAAAACAAAGTTTAATCCACAAGAAAATGTGGCAACAGAATGCTGAGACTGTCTCACATGAGACAGGAGACAGACTTCACCTATTAAAGCTGTTCATGATCCTGGTTTTCTCAGCATCTTATTTTCAGTCAAACAGCATTGTGTGGTTTATTCACTGTACTGAATGCTTTGATTGGTTTAGTTTTTGCAGTTTTTTGGATCATCTGATGACTCATTTCAGTTTTGTACTCATTAGTTTTCTTGTAGTGTATAACTGCAGCTCTGGAATAAAAACACACAAAACAAACTATTAACTATTGAAGCATTTGGAGGAAGGTGGAGGCAGCTGATTTTCTAGCATGTACGGCAGCCTAGAGGGCCTGGACTGATGCAGCTTCACAGTGAGCATCATATAACTCATTCATTCACTCATACGTCATCCACATCCTTCATGTCAAGCCACAACTACAATGTGCACGTAAAACAACACATTTCTCTTCAGTGTATTCCAGCGATTGTGTGACACCTGATTTTTCTCTTGTGTATATGATGTTAAACAGGAAAACACAACAACAAAGTGAAGCTCAGTCTGTGAGAGCTCACACTAAAAAACACCCAACAGACTCAGCAAAACGGTCCAAAACCTTGAGTTTCATTTGGTTTTCCATTTGTCACCTTTGCTGGAAAACATGTTCTTTAGAAAATGCATAAAACAGATTAAGTTTCCGAACACAGATGAAGCAGTAATGAAATTATTTTCATGTGAAACATTTAAGATTAGTTACTTGGACAAAACATTGAAGATCAGGGAAAAAAGCCCCTTTCTAAACTTTTCATTGCACAATTTATTTGAAATTTTGTGCACAGTCACATGAGCTGAAATAAATAATGCAGATGTTTCTATAGTGCTGTGACTTGCATCTTCCTGTTGGTTTTGTGTTTGTTGGTGTTTGGGTTGTCACTGAGAGATGTCCTGTTATATCTTTTGATGAGTGGTATGTATTGGTGATACACATACATGACTGTGGCATGACATGGAAATAAAACTAAAGTATTACAAAGCTCCTACTCCAGGGTTGATATCTATCACAGGGACTGAGGAAAGCTCAGCAGATCTATATGTGGCAGCAAAATAAAGTGCTTCAGCTCTGAAGTAGCTAAATCACCACAGCTAATAACCCCAGCTGCCCCGCAGAATGAACAGCACTGATGGCCACCCGAGGGTAGTGATGTACGCTTGTGACCAGAAGGTTTCTACTTTGATTTCCAGGCCGGCAGTATAAGTTTGGGTTTGCCAAAGCGAATGGATGTTTTTTTTTTTTTTTTTTAACATGCTAGAATGTTGAAATAGAATGTTTGTTGGCCTCCATGACAACACTCAGCAACAGTCAGATCTGCGACTGAGAGAGAGAGAGGTAAGTCCACTACTTCACAGCTGTGGTAGAAATACTTTAACTTGACTTTTTCTGTTTAGTAGAACTGCTTTGTGTTGGGGAAGAAGTACATTTGTTTTCCTTCTGCTATTCTGTTAAGGAAATTGCTGTTTTCTTTTTTTTAAGCTGCATTTTAAACACCTTTACAATCAGATGTGCACCTTGTGCTGTAATCAGGACATGCAAATGTATTTTTTGTCTTGCACAACACAGTTTTAACATGTAAACTTTGCATATGTGACAAATGGACTGTGTTTGTAGTGCTCTTTGCACATTGACGAAAGGTTTGCAGTCCTTCTGCACTTTCATCTGAGAACAAATATGTGCACTACATCCTGTTCATCCTTAGTTTTAAAGTACACTTAGAGTGGAATATATGTAATGTATATAAAATGTTCAAAAAGTATGTAAAAATACTCTCGCAACTTGATTGTAGCGGCTAACACTAGACTTAAAGCCACTGAGGGGCCGCATGAACGGGCTAATGAGGATAGTTGACGCGCTTGCTGTAAGGCTGCCGTGTCGTGTTTATGAATTAAAAGTCCGACTTCTGTTTCTTTACTTCGTGGTATTTCATTAACTTACCCTTAAGCTTCGTTGCCATGACTGATGAGCATAACTCGTTAATACAATACGATACAATACAGCATGTTACCACTCCTGGCACCGCGGTCAAACGTGCTCCTCCGTCCAGCAACACCTGCTGCGATACGTCAGCGTGTCCGCCATATTGGATGAGGCAGATCTGTCCCGTAAACTAATGCAAGGAAATGAACCGAACTTTATCAAGTGGCTTTTCACAAAGTGAGATAACTTAATTCATTTTATGTACCCATTCACACGCACTAATACATTCAGGAGAGATACATGCATCAAACACAACGTATGTAGCTTTTAATGTGATGAGTTATAAATGTTATGTTATAAATTACTCCATAGGTAAGCACCAAAACAACGGATGTGTGTATATTTCTAATGATGTTATGAGATTTACTGCTACCAGTGTAGGTACCACTGTTATTGTGATAAATACTGAAATATTCATATTAAACATCTGTGTTTATACTAACCAGACCCCTGAAACGTAGATGTGACAGGTCGGTTTTCTGAATAAAGAGCACGAACATGTAGCTACATTTAACTGACTTTATTAATCATTTTGATATTCAGTGATTGATGAACCTATATACATACGTCCATCTGTACGGGGGGGCACTGATGAACATAGTTTTGTGTGTGTGTGTGTGTGTGTGTGTTCTCCGACCGATCGCTTTTGCCTCACACAATATGGCGGTGACGTCAACGTATGATGCGTTGTCTTCGTATGTATGTCTATGGTGACACCTACTGGATCAATTAGTGTCTTGCATTTGCTTATATTAAAATGGCTCTACACTAATTTTAGGATTATGCCGTCCTTTTTACAGTGTTCTGGAAATGCTCAGGCAATACATATACAAGTATACAAGTATACAATGTATATTAGTGTAGATGTACTTGCAATCCACTAGTAGCACATTTCAGTCATATTATATATGTATATTATTATTGCAATATAGGCTATTCAAAGAAATTAGTAGTACAGTTTAAATTCTCACTTCGAATACATTTTAGGGGTTTTCAAGTAAACTTACAGTGTATTGAAATGCTCAAGAAGTATGGAAAAATACACTAGTATCCCAACGTAGATGGATTTGTAATCTATTCGTGTGAGATTTTATGTACAATGCACACTAAGAGTACAAGTTACTTTACATTATAAATGTAATTCAGTTGTATTTTAAATTGAAGAACGGCACAAGCCAATATAAAATAATTAGTGCATTTGCAGTATATTAAAAAATAATTAAAACAGTTCCCTTTTAGCACAGTCAAGAATACTTAATACGACTTAAGTTGAATTTGCACACCTAAATTCGATTTAATTGTAACAAGTACAAAATTAGTTGTAGTTCATTTAGCACACTTGAAGTACACTAAAAGTACACGATTAATAATAGTACACTAATGGTCTGGATGCATGCCCACTTTGGTATGCTCAGTGAATGTTAAAATATTTTAGTGCATTTTTTTCATGAGGGGAATTAATTTAAAATTTGGATGTCAAGATTATGACTGAATCTTTTAGCTTCAAACTCTTTGGTGCAGCTCTGTTAGAAAGTCAGTTCAGTGAGAAGGACAGTTTACTGCTTGAAAAAACAATGTGATTACCAGTGAACTAACAGTTGTGTGTGTTTGTGTCTGCAGATATACAACGAGAGACAATGTTTCATTCAATTTTGGAAGAAAGACCACAAACATCACTTTATTTTAACATCAACCCGTCTACCTCCTGGAAAGGTCGAAAGTATAGAGTGGAGGAGAGGGAAGGAAAATGGATGGAGAGAGAAAAGAACAAGAGAGAGGAGCAAGAGAGGTTGGAGAGAGAAAGAGAGAAGATGGAGACGTTGAACAGGGAAGCAAGGGAGAAGGAGGAACGGAAGAGAGAGAAGCTGGAGAGCAAGGAGCTAAAAAGGCAGGAAATGGAGGAGAAGGAGAGAGAGAAAAGGGCAAGGAAGGAGAAAGAAAGACAAGAGAAGCAGGAGAGGGAAAAAGACAAAAGGGAGGAGAAAGAGGAACAGAAGAGGGAGAAGAAGGAGAGAAAAAGGCAGGAAAAGGAGGAGAAAGAGGAACAGAAGAGGGAGAAGAAGGAGAGAAAAAGGCAGGAAAAGGAGGAGAAAGAGGAACATAAGAGGGAGAAGAAGGAGAGGAAAAGGCAGGAAAAGGAGGAGAAAGAAGAACATAAGAGGGAGACGAAGGAGAGAGAAAGGCAAAAAAAGGAGGAGAAAGAGGAACAGAAGAGGGAGAAGAAGGAGAGGAAAAGGCAGGAAAAGGAGGAGAAAGAGGAACAGAAGAAGGAAAGGAAGGAGAGAAAAAGACAGGAGAAAGAGGAACATAAGAGGGAGAAGAAGGAGATAAAAAGACAGGAGAAGGAGGAGAAAGAGGAACATGAGAGGGAGAGGAAGGAGATAAAAGGACAGGAGAAGGAGGAGAAAGAGGAACATAAGAGGGAGAGGAAGGAGAGAAAAGGACAGGAGAAGGAGGAACATAAGAAGGAGACGAAGGAGATAAAAGGACAGGAGAAGGAGGAACATAAGAAGGAGACGAAGGAGATAAAAGGACAGGAGAGGGAGGAGAAAGAGGAACATAAGAGGGAGAATAAGGAGATAAAAGGACAGGAGAAGGAGGAGAAAGAGGAACATAAGAGGGAGAGGAAGGAGAGAAAAGGACAGGAGAAAGAGGAGAAAGAGGAACATCAGAGGGAGAAGAAGGAGAGACAAGGACAGGAGAAGGAGGGGAAGGAGGAACATAAGAAGGAGAAGAAGGAGAGAAAGGGACAGGAGAAGGAGGAGAAAGAGGAACATAAGAGGAAGAGGAAGGAGAGAAAAGGACAGGAAAAGGAGGAGAAAGAGGAACATAAGAGGCAGACGAAAGAGAGAAAAGGACAGGAGAAAGAGGAGAAAGAGGAACATCAGAGGGAGAAGAAGGAGAGACAAGGACAGGAGAAGGAGGGGAAGGAGGAACATAAGAAGGAGAAGAAGGAGAGAAAGGGACAGGAGAAGGAGGAGAAAGAGGAACATAAGAGGAAGAGGAAGGAGAGAAAAGGACAGGAGGAGGAGAAAGAGGAACATAAGAGGGAGACGAAAGAGAGAAAAGGACAGGAGAAGGAGGAGAAAGAGGAACATAAGAGGAAGAGGAAGGAGAGAAAAGGACAGGAGAAGGAGGGGAAGGAGGAACATAAGAAGGAGAAGAAGGAGAGAAAGGGACAGGAGAAGGAGGAGAAAAAGGAACAGAAGAGTGCAAGAAAGGAGAGACAAGGACAGGAGAAAGAGGAACATAAGAGGGAGAGGAAGGAGAGAAAAGGACAGGAGAAGGAGGAGAAAGAGGAACATAAGAGGAAGAGGAAGGAGAGAAAAGGACAGGAGGAGGAGAAAGAGGAACATAAGAGGGAGACGAAAGAGAGAAAAGGACAGGAGAAGGATGAGAAAGAGGAACATCAGAGGGAGAGGAAGGAGAGACAAGGACAGGAGGAGGGGGAGAAAGAGGAACTTAAGAGGAAGAAGAAAGACAGAAAAAGGCAGAAAAAGGAGGAGAAAGAGGAACAGAAGAGGGAGAAGATGGAGAGAAAAGGACAGGAGAAGGAGGAGAAAGAGGAACATAAGAGGGAGAGGAAGGAGAGAAAAGGACAGGAAAAGGAGGAGAAAGAGGAACATAAGAGGCAGACGAAAGAGAGAAAAGGACAGGAGAAAGAGGAGAAAGAGGAACATCAGAGGGAGAAGAAGGAGAGACAAGGACAGGAGAAGGAGGGGAAGGAGGAACATAAGAAGGAGAAGAAGGAGAGAAAAGGACAGGAGAAGGAGGAGAAAGAGGAACATAAGAGGAAGAGGAAGGAGAGAAAAGGACAGGAGAAGGAGGGGAAGGAGGAACATAAGAGGGAGACGAAAGAGAGAAAAGGACAGGAGAAGGATGAGAAAGAGGAACATCAGAGGGAGAGGAAGGAGAGACAAGGACAGGAGGAGGGGGAGAAAGAGGAACTTAAGAGGAAGAAGAAAGACAGAAAAAGGCAGAAAAAGGAGGAGAAAGAGGAACAGAAGAGGGAGAAGATGGAGAGAGAAACAAACAGATCTTGTTCTCCTTCAGTGGAGGATGAGGACAATGGAGAATCAGATGAAGAAACAGAAAGCAAGAGATTGGCCACATTAATTGTCCAGAGGTGGCGCAGAAGAATGGAGGAGAGAGAAAGAGAATGGATGGAGGAAGAGATGAAGGAGAGAGAAAAGCAGGAGTGGCTGGAGAAAGAAAGGGAGAAGTGGGAGGCAATTAACAGAAAAGCATGGGAGAAGGAGGAGCGAAAAAGGGAGAAGTTGGAGAGGAAGGAGTTAAAAAGACAGGAAATGGAGGAGAAGAAGAGAGAGAAAAGGGCAACGAAGGAGAAAGAAAGACAAGAGAAGCAGGAGAGGCAAAAAGACAAAAGGGAGGAGAAAGAGGAACAGAAGAGGGAGAAGAAGGAGAGAAAAAGACAAGAGAAGGAAGAGAAAGAGGAACATAAGCGAGAGAAGAAGAAGGGAAAAAGGCAGGAAAAGGAGGAGAAAGAGGAACATAAGAGGGAGAAGAAGGAGAGAAAAAGACAGGAGAAAGAGGAGCATAAGATGGAGAAGAAGGAGAGAAAAAGACAGGAGAAAGAGGAGCACAAGAGGGAGAAGAAGGAGAGAAAAAGACAGGAGAAGGAGGAACTTAAGAGGGAGAAGAAGGAGATGAAAAGGCAGAAAAAGGAGGAGAAAGAGGAACATAAGAGGGAGAAGAAGGAGATGAAAAGGCAGAAAAAGGAGGAGAAAGAGGAACATAAGAGGGAGAAGAAGGAGAGAAAAAGACAGGAGAAGCAAGAGAAAGAGGAACATAAGCGAAAGAAGAAGAAGAGAAAAAGGCAGAAAAAGGAGGAAAAAGAGGAACATAAGAGGGAGAAGAAGGAGATGAAAAGGCAGAAAAAGGAGGAGAAAGAGGAACATAAGAGGGAGAAGAAGGAGAGAAAAAGACAGGAGAAGGAGGAGAAAAAGGAACATAAGAGCGAGAAGAAGGAGAGAAAAAGACAAGAGAAGGAAGAGAAAGAGGAACATAAGCGAGAGAAGAAGAAGAGAAAAAGGCAGGAAAAGGAGGAGAAAGAGGAACATAAGAGGGAGAAGAAGGAGAGAAAAAGACAGGAGAAAGAGGAGCATAAGAGGGAGAAAAAGGAGAGAAAAAGACAGGAGAAGGAGGAAAAAGAGGAACATAAGAGGGAGAAGAAGGAGAGGAAAAGACAAGAGAAGGAAGAGAAAGAGGAACATCAGAGGGAGGAGAAGAAGGGAAAAAGGCAGAAAAGGGAGGAGAAAGAGGCGCATAAGAGGGAGAAGAAGGAGAGAAAAAGACAGGAGAAGGAAGAGAAAGAGGAACATAAGCGAGAGAAGAAGAAGAGAAAAAGGCAGGAAAAGGAGGAGAAAGAGGAACATAAGCGAGAAAAGAAGAAGAGAAAAAGACAGGAGAAAGAGGAACTTAAGAGGGAGAAGAAGGAGAGAAAAAGACAGGAGAAGGAGGAGAAAGAGGAACATAAGAGGGAGAAGAAGGAGAGAAAAAGACAAGAGAAGGAGGAGAAAGAGGAACATAAGCGAGAGAAGAAGAAGAGAAAAAGGCAGGAAAAGGAGGAGAAAGAGGAACATAAGAGGGAGAAGAAGGAGAGAAAAAGACAGGAGAAAGAAGAACATAAGAGGGAGAAGAAGGAGAGAAAAAGACAAGAGAAAGAGGAGCATAAGAGGGAGAAGAAGGAGAGAAAAAGACAGGAGAAGGAGGAAAAAGAGGAACATAAGAGGGAGAAGAAGGAGAGAAAAAGACAGGAGAAGGAAGAGAAAGAGGAACATAAGCCAGAGAAGAAGAAGAGAAAAAGGCAGGAAAAGGAGGAGAAAGAGGAACATAAGCGAGAGAAGAAGAAGAGAAAAAGACAGGAGAAAGAGGAACTTAAGAGGGAGAAGAAGGAGAGAAAAAGACAGGAGAAGGAGGAGAAAGAGGAACATAAGAGGGAGACGAAGGAGAGAAAAAGACAAGAGAAGGAGGAGAAAGAGGAACATAAGCGAGAGAAGAAGAAGAGAAAAAGGCAGGAAAAGGAGGAGAAAGAGGAACATAAGAGGGAGAAGAAGGAGAGAAAAAGACAAGAGAAAGAAGAACATAAGAGGGAGAAGAAGGAGAGAAAAAGACAGGAGAAGGAAGAGAAAGAGGAACATAAACGAGAGAAGAAGAAGAGAAAAAGGCAGGAAAAGGAGGAGAAAGAGGAACATAAGAGGGAGAAGAAGGAGAGAAAAAGGCAGGAAAAGGAGGAGAAAGAGGAACATAAGCGAGAGAAGAAGAAGAGAAAAAGGCAGGAAAAGGAGGAGAAAGAGGAACATAAGCGAGAGAAGAAGAAGAGAAAAAGACAGGAGAAAGAGGAACTTAAGAGGGAGAAGAAGGAGAGGAAAAGACAGGAGAAGGAGGAGAAAGAGGAACATAAGAGGGAGAAGAAGGAGAGAAAAAGACAAGAGAAGGAGGAGAAAGAGGAACATAAGCGAGAGAAGAAGAAGAGAAAAAGGCAGGAAAAGGAGGAGAAAGAGGAACATAAGAGGGAGAAGAAGGAGAGAAAAAGACAGGAGAAAGAAGAACATAAGAGGGAGAAGAAGGAGAGAAAAAGACAGGAGAAGGAAGAGAAAGAGGAACATAAGCGAGAGAAGAAGAAGAGAAAAAGGCAGGAAAAGGAGGAGAAAGAGGAACATAAGCGAGAGAAGAAGAAGAGAAAAAGACAGGAGAAAGAGGAACTTAAGAGGGAGAAGAAGGAGAGAAAAAGACAGGAGAAGGAGGAGAAAGAGGAACATAAGAGGGAGAAGAAGGAGAGAAAAAGACAAGAGAAGGAGGAGAAAGAGGAACATAAGCGAGAGAAGAAGAAGAGAAAAAGGCAGGAAAAGGAGGAGAAAGAGGAACATAAGAGGGAGAAGAAGGAGAGAAAAAGACAGGAGAAAGAAGAACATAAGAGGGAGAAGAAGGAGAGAAAAAGACAGGAGAAGGAAGAGAAAGAGGAACATAAGCGAGAGAAGAAGAAGAGAAAAAGGCAGGAAAAGGAGGAGAAAGAGGAACATAAGCGAGAGAAGAAGAAGAGAAAAAGACAGGAGAAAGAGAAACATAAGAGGGAGAAGAAGGAGAGAAAAAGGCAGGAAAAGGAGGAGAAAGAAGAACATAAGAGTGAAAAGAAGGAGAGGAAAAGACAGGAGAAGGTGGAGAAAGAGGAGAATAAGGAGGAGGAGGAGGAGGGAGAAATACAGGAGAAGGAGGAGAAAGCTCAACATAAGAGGGAGGAGAAGGAGAGAAAAAGACAGGAGAAAGAGAAACACAAGAGGGAGGAGGAGAAGGCTCCCAAACAAGACCTGCTGACTCGGCTCTACATGTGGTGGCTCGAGGCTCAGAGGAGACGCATCGTGTCTGAGATCGAGAGAAGCTTCATGGAGGAGAGCTACATCAACCTCAATAGTAAGTTTCACACGTTCACATCAAGTTTCATACAAGTGTTCATTGCTCCTATTGATACACGCTCACTTCTCATTGTTTCCATTGATGTCTGACGGCTTTCCATATATTTCTGTTCAATAAGCAAATGGATTCACGTTAGTCACATGACTCCAATAAACTGTTCGAATCTCACAAATTTACAGAAATACTTCCCAAACACTTTGGGAAGAGGTAAATGTTCAGTTGACATTTTTCAGTGGTGGAAAGTAACTAAATACATTTACTCAAGTACTATACTTAAATGCAACTTTCAGAGGCTTGTATGTTACTTGAGTATTTCAATTTTATGCTATTTCATACTTCTACTCCTCCATAATCTGCAGGGTAATCTGGCACTTTTTCCTCCACCACATTTATTTGGTAGCTTTAGTTACTAGTTACTTTTCAGATTCAGATGATTGATATAAAGAATATTCAACAAAAAGAAAAAAAGAGTTATTATACATGAAGCTACCCAGCATTATATAAAGTAGTTCAAATCGACCCCACTCCAACATTAATGTGATGTTTACACATGAATGACTCAACAGTTCTAATCCAGTTATATCATGTGTATTCTTCTACACGATGAGGACTTTTTCTACTTGAAGTATATTTTGAGGTGAATACTTCTGAACTCTTGGGAAGGTTTTTGGTGCAGGACTTTTAATTGTAACAAAGTATTTCTGCACTGTGGTATTTCAAGCTTTACTGAAACAAAAGCTGCATTTTTTCATGTCAATCTCAAACTGTCCTCACGGACTCACGTCGACATTGAACGAGTTATTTGCTGTACTGGCTGCAAAGACATCTCTTCTATAGTGATTTCAATGTAACAGACAAGAGACTCCACAGTCCTCATTTTGTATGAAAATGCTTTTGAGGTTGAGCAAACACTAATGTCACTTCAGAAGTCTGAGGGAGACAAATCAAGTGTGTGTCTTCCAAAGTCACAGTCTGTTACACAGTCTGACACACTGAATGAACCAAACCAAACCAAGAAGCTGTAGAAACAGTAGAAATAACATCCAAATACATTCACCTCCTGACTCCAGCTCTGTACTTAACACACAGACATGAAAGTGATATTGATAAACACATGACAGTATTTAGATATTCACAAGCTTTAATATGATTTTTCTCATTTTGTCTAAAAAGACTGAATTCTTGCAAAGTAGCTCATGTTATCTTGAACTGCAGAAAATCTTAATATGTAACAGTGTAATAATATTTAAGAAGCTACAGTATCTAAACCCACTTCTACAATCAGCATTCAGGCTGCTGTAGTTTGGTAAACCCTGTTTGTTGGAAGACTTGTGTTCATCCCACAGCACCGTCAGCACATATTCCATCATTATCTCTGATTATCATCATAGAAATCAGTAAAGTAGAAAAATGTCATTTTTTATTACTTGTCACTGCATTGTAAAATCTGTAGCACTAGCAACTCCATGAGTTTTTCCAGTCAGCTGATTGGTCAGATGTTGATCTTCTGAACTGAAACTGCTCTGACGCATGTTAGCGGAGCAGCATAGGTCGCTGGGGTTGTCTGACTCAGTGAGTCAGTTTTGTTACACCAGAAAACCTCAGTTAGACCCAGAAATAATTGGATAACCCACTAATCTCACTAAGTGTATTCTGTAACAACATAACAAATGATACAAATAGAGTATGTTGGGATGGGGGCAGGTGTACAACTGGACGTTCCTTGACTAACCTTTCATATATTCTTAGTTGCAGGAGACACTGTTCGCCAGCAAGCAATGAAGCTTCAGAGGCTGTGGTGGAGGCGCGTCAAGCTGATTGGCAGGAGAACGCGAATAGAACGCCGCATGAAGATACTGAAGATGAGAGGGAGGAACATGAACAGGATGTGTCCGATGGAGGTAGAGGCACACGGCACAGAGGTAGGCTGCAAGCATCCCTGCAAACCACTGCCAAAGAAGTTCCACAACCGTGTACAAACAGAGAAGCCATCTCAGATGCCAAATTTCAAAAATTAATAAGCAAAAAAAAAAAAAAAAAGAAAGAAAGAAAGGGGGGGAAAAGAGTAAAATTAAAAAAACAAAAAGAGGAAGGGAGAAAATATAAAAAAGAAAAATGCAAAAAAAAAAAACAGGAAGAGGAGAAATACATAAATAAAGAAAATGGTGTAAAAATATAAAAAATAAAAACAAAAACAGGAAGAGGGGGAAATAAAGAAAAGTGTAAAAAAATAAAATAAAAATAAATAAAACAAAAAGATAGAGGGTCAAATCAATAAAGAAAGAAAAAAGTGCAAAAATGAAAAAGAAATAAAAACAAAAAGAGGAAAAAGGGGGAAATAAAGAAAAACAATAAAAAAGTAAAAAAAAAAAAAGGGGGAATATAAAAAAGAAAAAGTGCAAAAAATTAAAATAAACAAAACAAAAAGAGGAAGAGGGGGAAAAAAGAATAAAAGAAAAAAGTTTTTTAATTAAAAAAAGAGGAAGGGGGAAAATATAAGAAAGAAAAAAGTGCAAAAAATTTGAAATAAATGAGGAATGGGAAAATAAAAGAAAGAAGTGCAAAAAATTAAAATAAACAAAACAAAAAGAGGAAGAGGGGGAATAAAGAATAAAAGAAAAAAGTTTTTTAATTAAAAGAAGAGGAAGGGGGAAAATATAAGTGAGAAAAAGTGCAAAAAAAATTGAAATAAAAGAGGAAGGGGAAAATAAAAGAAAGAAGTGCAAAAAAAAATTAAATTTAAAAAGAAAGGGGGAAATTTAAAAAAATCAAGAATTGTTTAAAAATAATACAAAAATAAGCAAAACAAAAAAAGGAACAATGGGAAATAAAAAATGGAAGAAAAAAGTGCAAAAATGTAAAAAAAAACAAATGAAAAAAGAAGGAGGGAGAAATTTCTAAAAAAAAGTGCATTAAATTAAAAAAAACAAAAAGCTAAAAAAGAAAGTTCAAAAACATAAAGGATAAAGTGGAAATAAAGAAAAAGTGTCAAAAATGTAAAAAAAAAAAAAAAAAAAAAAAAACGTAAAACGGGAAAAATACAGAAAAACAATTTAAAAAAACTAAACAAAGAGCCGGGGCGGGTCCAGAGAATTTTCTGGTGGGGGGCACAGGGGGTGACAACAATAAATCTGGGGGGGCCGCCCAAAAGTAACAAAAATGAAGGCGGCCCACTTCAATATTCCATTGCTGTTTTGTGCATGTTTTCATCTTGCTTTTCTTGGCCACATTAAATCTGCTAGGTATACTTTTACCAAGTGGCTAACACACAGAACACTGTGATGTTTGCTGTAGCCTACAGTTAGTCAGAAGTTGGTGCTTTTATACACTAATAATTACCCATCTCAACAAATCCTCAAAGTGTTCCCTATGACACCAAAATTATTCAAACAGACCTTGTGGTTCCAGATGTACTCATTTTATTAATTATATGCAATTTTCAAGCAGAGGAAAAAAGGCTCAGCAAAGAACAATACAGAAAAGCCAGTAGCTGAGGTGAACGTTGTCACAGGACCTGCAAAACACTGTGATGTTTGCTGTAGGGACCAGGTTGCGCAGGACCTGCAGCTCTGGTTTGAGAAATGTCTGGAAGTATTAAAAATAAATCCAAAATAAGTCTGTGGAAATTAATACTCATGATCAACACTGACAATTAAAGACAGAAATATGCTTTTGTTATTCTTCCTATGGCAAATGTTTGAAAAATATATGCAAAGATTCTGGAATTTTTAAATGAGGATTTTATGAAACTTTCTAAAAGTTGAGTTGGATCATTAAGCAACAACAACTCGAAAGTAACATTTTGATTGTCAAGCCCTTTATAATAAATAAAGGGACAACTGCATTTCAGCTGAAAATTAATACAAAAGAGTAATTCAGATGTTGCTGGTGATAGGTTAATATAATTTTTAATAAATATTCTACCTTGGGGACCTTTCGGCGTAGCAAAGGTTGGATGGACTGGGGGGTTCCTGTTGCTGCTGGAGCTGCTGCAACTGCTGTAGCTGCAGCTGTCATCTGACTCAGCACGGTCAGACTCATCACCATTGTCAGTCCTCTCCCTTTGTGCATCTGAAAGTATTGATTGACAAAGTCAGCACTTAATTAACTCATTTTTTAATTGAACATACATTATAAAGTGTACATGATAATTTTTTAAATAATATATAGCATGAATATATGAACTGTTTAACAACTACACAATTTTAAGTGGTTTAGTACCATGATTAAAAGGAGGTAGCCTATTTAAATTCCTTAACTGTAATTTTGCAGAGAGCACCACACATTACACATTTTAAAGCATTTCCCTAATTCCTGCATTTTCACCTGGAAGTCCATGAGCGCTGTTCAGGCCCTGGGAACTTTGGTCAATGTTAGCTTGGCTGCATTCACCCTGATTCTCACACTCCTCCTGGTCACTCTCCCTAATTTTCTTCTTTGTGAAGAAGCTGGAGATATCTCCCTGCCTCCGTTTCATACTACAGTCTACAGTGAAAAACGTGTCCACAAACACAGCGAAAAGCAACATGTTATTTGTACCGTCACATCACAGTGGCAACATGATACTCTGTTGTTGACTATTAATTCATGTAGCAAAACGCTCAACACGCGAGGGATGCTAACGCTACTGAAACAGTGGAGAGATGTTTAGCCTACATTTATCCAGATGGAGAATTAACTAAAGTAAAACACAGTGAACAATTTCCCATGCCAATTCAACCAAGTGGAACAGAAGTTGGAAAAACACTGTTTTTAAGAACCTGTAGTGTTCTGTTCTTACCTTAGCTTGGTGCACCTTTGAGCATCACGTCGAAAAAAAGTCCATGACTGGTGATGTTACAGGAGTTCATGCGTGGAGCCAAGGAGCCACTTCCTTCTTTTTTCAAAATAAAAGCCTTCATGAGTTTTTAACATAGTCTAATCAAACAAGGTTTTGGCTTTACTTCCGTCATGCAGCGTCGGTAACTTTATGCAACGCAATGATTGACATTATGATGAGTCAATGGCCATTGGGGGGGGGCACACGGGGTGGCCAATCAGACTGCAGGGGGGGCGGGTTCCCCCCTTGCCACCATGGAAGCCCCGCCTCTAAAAAAAAAGGAAGGGAAAAATAAAAGAGTGCAAAAAATTTGAGATTAAAAAAGAGAAAGGAAAATAAAAAGAAAAAATTGTATTTTTTTCAACGAAAAAGCTAAGAGTGTTTAGCGTTTAGTCTCTGATACATATTTGCCCTGAAGAAAGTAAATGAGACAAGTGAAAAGAGTCCAGAGTCCCAGAAGTATCAATTCTGCACACATCAGGTCAAGCATGTTCAGATCCTCCTCAAGCTCTACTGGTGTTGATACGTTCCCAGTTGTTCAGACAAAACTAAATAAAGTCATATCACACAAAAGAAAGGGTCAAGTATGGAAGACTGGTTCGCCTATGACGGGTAAGATCCCCTGTGAAACCTGGGTCAACCTAAGGCAGGCACAGCCACGAGTACTTGACCTCCACGCCACTGTGAGCAGGCACAGTGTGCGTCAACACTGTGACTTGTGTTTTTGTACAATGTGCAGGAACACAGTACATGGTGTGATAGGGAATGAAAAGACGGAGAAAAAAATAGGAAACATTAGAGAAAAAGGCAAGTATGGAAGACTGGTTCGCCTATGACGGGTAAGATCCCCCTGCAGAACCTGGGGTCAACCTAAGGCAGGCACAGCCACGAGTACTTGACCTCCACGCCACTGTGAGCAGGCACAGTGTGCGTCAGCACACTTATTTCATTCTGAAAAAACATTAGAAAAAAACATTAGAAAAAAAGGCAAGTATGGAAGACTGGTTCGCCTATGACGGGTAAGATCCCCCTGCAGAACCTGGGGTCAACCTAAGGCAGGCACAGCCACGAGTACTTGACCTCCACGCCACTGTGAGCAGGCCCAGTGTGTGTCAGCACACTTATTTCATTCTGAAAAAACATTAGAAAAAAACATTAGAAAAAAAGGCAAGTATGGAAGACTGGTTCGCCTATGACGGGTAAGATCCCCCTGCAGAACCTGGGGTCAACCTAAGGCAGGCACAGCCACGAGTACTTGGCCTGTTTGCCACTGTGAGCAGGCACAGTGTGCAAAACCATCTTTCGTGTTCTTGTGCAAGAACATGGAAATAGTATAGTTTAAATCCTACTGAGCAGAATGATGCAGTTTGGAGGAGGTAGTAGTGTTTGCTTTGCCTTTGAATGGTGTGTGTTTATTGATACCTGGGACTGGGACCCTATCACTGATCTCTAATACACTTCCTCAGGGTCTGATGCCCCCCTGAAAGTAAAATCTTGAAAGATGCTGACAATGACTGGACCTGAGACGGAAAAGCATGACAACTATATGAGAAATGTAGTTACAAATCATTATAATAATAATAATAGATTTTATTTATAACGCACTTTACATTTGAACACAAATCTCAAAGAGCACAGTACAGGCAACAGTAACAATAAAGGCAACAATAACGATAAAAGCAACAATAACAGTAAAAACATTATGCATGTTTGGGATGGTTTCTGAGGTACACGGTTGTTACATGGGACTGATTGCAAGGGCGTCTTGCCTCTGTGCACGACCTCAGTGACCTCTGTGGGACTGATGCCAAAGCCTCCCCTGAGTCAGCTAGCTGATCCTCACAACTTTGGAATAGAGTTGCGGGCCGCCAGTTGATGGTCACTGCTTTACACTTTAGGATTTTACATGACACGTGATTATTTTCAACACACTGTTAATTGTCTGACCCCCTTTGATTCATATGGCAGTTTGTTGTCTCTGGATGCTGAGGAAAGAAATAAATAGCATCAGTATCAGTTGTGTAACCTCTGAAATTACTGGAGTGGAGTCATTGAAATGCTGTTACTTCTCAGAGTTTAAAGCATGATCACATCAGGGTATGGATATATATTAATGTTATGCCCTTCAGTTTTCCAATCATCACATTCATTTCTTCTTTTTTTCTGACCCTGAGCAGCACAACACCGGCAGGTCCAGAGCCACAACCTGCAGCACCATCCACAGCTACATCAGCTGCAGAGTGCATAATGACCGAGTGTGAGAGGCTTTAGACCTCACAGCTGTTCTGAGGAGTATTTCCAGTTGGGATGAAACAGAAGCTTCATGTGTCACAAGTCATCAGTGACTGCAGTCCTACTTTCCAATTTGCATTTATTTCCTTTAACAAAGTGGACCTGAAATGTAAAGGTCACCTGGACTTACTGGTCTAGTGCACCACCAACCTACACTGCTGTCTCCACCTGTAGAATTGTGGAGACGGACAAGCCTTGACCAATCTGAAAACACTGCTGAGATTTGGGTCTCTGGAAAAATTGTGAATCTCTGCTTTAAGACAGTCTGTCTTTAAGTAATAGTCAGCTGCAGTTTTTACCTGCTGTAAACATTCTTCCTGTTCATATTTATCAGTTAGAGCCCCCCAGTCAGTGTCCAATGTAATTGATGGGGACAAAATCCACAGTGCTCATTCTGTGCACAAATATATTCCACAGTTTATCTGAAGTTAATGTGAGGCTTCAGCAGCCTGAGTTAGATATAACACAGAGCAGTTTCAAGTTCCCAGCTGTGATAGTTTGTCACCTGGAAATCATCTGACTGATATCTTAACATGGTTTGTGTTGATTAACACTCTGGATCATGGCAGAAGAGATACATGAAACTTTCTTTCATCTGTACCAGGATCTCATGGTTTTTATTTTGTCAGATCAGCAGAACCTTCAGATGCCTCCTGTTACAGAGGACAACACCAGGGTCAACGGGCTGAAGACAGACTGTTTGTGATTTCAGGAACCACCTGATGCTCATTTTGAATTAATACAAAATAAAACAGCAAAATCCTCCAGTGGCTGTATTTATCGTAGATGTCAGATTTTCTGTCCATTCAGTTCTTGAATGTAGTGTTTAATGTTTCACTGTAAGTCAAATGCCACTTAAACTATTTTAGCTTTATCAGTGGTTAAAATACTGAAGAATGACATTTATCACAGACATATCACAGCACCTGCATGTGCTACCTCTGCTAAGCTTTGTGTGTGTGTTCTTACATAAAACACTGGTCCTCAGAGGCGGGACAAAGTCATTCTTTTAGCTGTGAAGTCCCAGTTCAGGACCGATGTCAAGACCAGCAAGTCACAATTCAAGTCCAAGTTTTGAACATGGTGTTTTAAGTTTTTGATAGAGTAACAGTACAGTAACATTAAGAAAATTGTGCTTTTTAAAAGATGGATTCATCAAACAAACTTTAGAACATGAATGTATTTGGTGTGCTTTGATAAATCCTGTGTCAGTTACCATCATTTGTAATTTTCTGGGGAGACTGCGGGGGGGAGATGGACCCAGGAGATGGCTGCGGCTCTGACACAGTGAATCGCTGCAGTTGTGGCACCAGGGACGAGGGAAGCTCGGGCACAAGAGGCGGTGGCGGCAGCAGCTGCAGCTCGGACACAGGAGATAAGGGCAGGAGGCTAGCAGGCCGATAGCTAGCTGACACAAGGGCAGGAGCTGGCAGGGGTAAGGATGAGGAGTCGTGTCACAGCATAGCATGTTGACGTCAGGGACCCTGCTTCCTCCTGGTGGGAACTGGCTCGATGGCCAGTCGCGTCCCCCAGAATAGGGGCCACTGGTGCATGTCTGCTGGGTTTATGTTAGGTCACGTCGAACTGACAAGGTTAGGGTCACAGGTGAACAAGGATAGACCCAAATGCAGACACGTGGGGGTTTAATAACAAAAGAAAATAGCAAAAGGGCTTACGGGAAGGAACAAGCTAAATTGTAATTCCAAAAGCAAAAAGTCCAAACAGGAGAACAAATCTGCTAGAAGAAACCAAATCCAAAAATCGAACAAAAGGTCCAGGTGAAAAAACAAGGCAAAAGTTCAAAATCACAGGAATCACTAGAGAACAATCACATAGACTCACAGGCTTGACGCAAGGAACAAAGATGACAACCTGACAATGACTGAGGGAAAAACACTACCCAGGGGAGGACAGCTAATGAGACACAGGTGAAACAAATCAATCACTAAGGAGGGAAAACACAGGAAGTAAAACAAAAGAGGACACATAAGGTGAACCTTCAACATAAAACAGGAAGTGACAAAACCCAGGCCATGACAAGTTCATGAATGGATAATGTAAGAGCCAATTGATGGGGAATTTGTAGAGTATGATAATTTGGTTGAAAATGTATAAATATGCTTGGTTTGGTTTTGGGAAATTCATGATGTGTATTATATGTTTCATGGGAATACATATCTTAGTTGATTTGAAGAGAAACTTTTACTGTGAAATGTCATTTTGGCTTTCATTACGTAATGCGTCATACGTTTTAATACTTTAATACTTTTTAATTCTGCTTGCATGGGTGTCAAGGCAGATTGCAGCTGGACGCGAAGGAAGCAACACAGTTTTTTGACCGTACTGAAACGATTTGTAACCCTTTCATTTTCTGTAAAATGTGTATTTAAGTTTGTTAAGTAAAAAGCATAAAAGGAAGACTTGGTTTCAGTCGAGTGATTCAATACTGGTTGTAGACAAGCTGCAAAGGTGACACACGAACTTTGAAGACACAGAGTGCCACTACAGATAAATTCAGGTACTTTAATAAAGACAGGGGCAAGCTGGTGAAAAAACGTGTCAAAATGTCTTGTTAATTATCGTTAACATCACATAGCCCCATAATTGATAGCTGACAGTTACACTAACCTTTCTGTTTTCAGTGTAACTTAATAGCCATGCGGTCTCAACAGCACAGTCTTTCTTTATTTTCCCTCCACAACACGTTTCCTCCTTTACAGCAGCTGTCATAATACATAATGAAGCATAGCTAAGTTAGTACTTTTATCAAAGTGGAAGCTTTAAATATCTGAGTAAAGTCGACATAATCTTTGGTGGAGACCTTGAAGTCATTCACGACTCGCGACTCACGATCTGTAGAGATCTGTGTAGAGGACTAACGTTGAGCTCATGGGTGAATTGACAAACACAGATAATACTCAGAGATAATACTCAGGTTTGTGTGATGGCCCTGGTGAGCTCAGACCCAGACGCAGAGAAAAACACAGGAGGCAGGTAGCAGTTGAAACAAAAATCACTGTCTTTACTGAGTTATCAAAAAAAGCCAAACACGAAGGCAAACAATACAGACAGGAAAAAGGCAAAACTCTTCAAAAACTAAGGCAGGGAAATTCAACAAACACTGGAAGCCAAACGTAGCTAAGCACAAGGAAATATCACTAGGAACAAAGACGATCTGGCAGAGACATGTGGAACTGGTGGGGATATATACACAAAGGGAAGGGAGGGAGGCTAATCAGGGGCAGGTGAGTAAGTGGCCTCAGGTGGGGTTGATGAGAGGCGGGGAAACACAGGAAACTGGAATGACACAAGAGGTAGAGTTACAAAAATAAAACAGGAAACATGACAGGAATGTTACAGTACCCCCCCCCTTTAATGGACGGCTCCAGACGTCCCAGGCTGGTCTGCATGACGCTTGTGAAAATCCCTTATGAGGGACTTATCCAGGATGTCCCTAGACGGGACCCAGGACCTCTCTTCAGGACCATATCCCTCCCAATCAGCCAGGTATTGGCAACCTCTACCCCTGCGGCGGACCGCCAGCAGGCGCTTCACAGTAAAAGCAGGCCCTCCATCGATGACCCGGGCGGGCGGAGGGGGTTTGGAGGCGGGGACCAAGGGACTGGTTTTCACAGGTTTGATTTTGGAGACATGAAAGGTGGGATGCACTTTCATGGTTCTGGGAAGACATAATTGCACAGCCACAGGATTAATGATCTTGGAGATGGGGAAGGGGCCAACAAACCTGGGAGCCAACTTGCGACTTTCCACACGGAGAGGCAGGTCTTGAGTGGAGAGCCAAACCCTCTGTCCCACACGGTAACGAGGAGCCGGAGTACGCCGTTTGTCAGCCTCCTTCTTGTAACGTCCTGAGGCCCGAAGAAGAGCTGCCCGAGCCCTCTTCCATGCAAGGTGACAACGACGGACCAGGGCCTGAGCAGATGGGACGGCAACCTCACCCTCTTGGTCTGGAAACAGAGGTGGCTGGTACCCATAAACACAGTGAAAGGGGGACAGACCAGTGGCAGAAACAGGAAGTGCGTTATGAGCATACTCAATCCATACCAACTGTTCACTCCACAGGGATGGATTATGGGAGACTAAGCATCTGAGAGCTGTTTCGAGTTCCTGATTGTAACGTTCTGTCTGGCCATTAGATTGTGGATGAAAACCAGAGGAGAGGCTGGCTGTGGCACCAATCAGTCGGCAGAACTCCTTCCAGAACCGGGAGGCAAACTGAGGCCCTCTATCTGAAACAACATCTTGTGGCAAGCCATGCAGACGAAACACATGAGACAACATGACCTGTGCCGTCTCCTTAGCAGAGGGGAGTTTGGCCAAGGGAACAAAGTGTGCCATTTTGGAAAAGCGATCGATAATGGTGAGTATGACGGTGTTACCTTCGGAGGGGGGCAAGCCCGTGACAAAGTCCAACGATATGTGGGACCAGGGTCGTCGGGGTACTGGGAGAGGGCGGAGCAGCCCATGCGGTCGTTGTCGTGAGGTCTTATTCTGGGCACAAACAGAACAGGCAGAGACAAATTCCCCCACATCCTCCACTAAGGAAGGCCACCAAAATCGCTGCTTAAGCAGACTGACCGTCCGACTCACCCCTGGATGGCAGCTCAGCCTGGAGGCATGAGCCCATTGCAGCACCCGTGGACGAAGTGGGATAGGGACAAAGAGGAGGTTCTGAGGACATCCCTCCGGAATTTTAGCCCCCTCCAGTGCTTGCCTCACCTCACTCTCAATGTCCCAAGTCACAGCTCCAATCACACAGGCAGCAGGCAGAATGGTAGAGGGAGACCTAGGAAGGTCATCAGGTTCGAACTGGCGGGAGAGGGCATCAGGTTTGGTGTTCCTGGAGCCGGGGCGATAAGACAGGGTGAAGTTGAAACGGGTAAAAAACAGGGCCCACCTGGCTTGACGAGAGTTCAACCTCCTGGCTGTTCTGATGTATTCCAGGTTCTTATGGTCCGTCCATACTAGGAATGGCTGTTCAGCCCCCTCCAGCCAGTGTCTCCACTCCTCCAAGGCCAACTTTACAGCCAACAACTCCCGGTTACCCACATCATAATTTCTCTCTGCTTTGGACAGTTTTCTAGAAAAGAAAGCACATGGGTGAACCTTATTGTCTTTGAGAGAGCGTTGAGAAAGCACCGCCCCGACCCCCACATCTGAGGCATCAACCTCAACGATGAACTGAAGCTTGGGGTCCGGCATGGAGAGGATGGGTGAGGAGGTGAACCGTTGCTTCAGGGTATTGAAGGCCTCTTCTGCTTGAGTGTTCCACTGAAACTTAGAACCAGGAGAAGTGAGGGCATGTAAAGGGGCTGCTATGGAGCTGTAGTTCCTGACAAAGCGTCGGTAGAAGTTAGCAAACCCCAAGAATCTCTGCACCTGCTTGCGGTCAGAGGGTGTTGCCCACTCAACCACTGCACTAACCTTGGCAGGATCCATTTGGATACTTCCAGGTGACACAATGAACCCCAGGAAAGAGACTGACTGCTGGTGAAACTCACATTTCTCCGCCTTGACGAAAAGCTGATTCTCCAACAGCCGCTGAAGAACCTGCCGGACATGCTGGACATGCTCATTCTCATTCTTAGAAAAAATCAAAATATCATCCAGGTAGACAAAGACAAAACGGTTAAGCATATCACGAAGAACATCATTGACCAGGGATTGAAAGACTGCTGGGGCATTAGTGAGTCCGAAAGGCATCACCAGATACTCATAATGGCCATTAGGAGTGTTGAAGGCAGTCTTCCACTCATCCCCCTCCCTAATACGAACAAGGTGGTAAGCATTTCTGAGATCGAGCTTAGTAAAAAAGGTGGCTTCTTGCAACAGTTCAAAGGCAGAAAACATAAGAGGGAGGGGGTACCTGTTCTTGATGGTGATGTCGTTGAGGCCCCTGTAGTCAATGCACGGTCGCAGGGTCTTGTCCTTCTTATCCACAAAGAAAAATCCAGCACCAGCAGGAGAAGAAGAAGGGCGGATAATGCCAGCAGTTAAGGAGCTCTGGATGTATTGCTTCATGGCTTCCCTCTCAGGAGCTGACAGGGAGTAGAGGCGGCCCTTGGGGGGGGGAGGTCCCAGGGAGAAGGTCGATAGCACAATCATAAGGTCTGTGTGGAGGCAGTGAAGTTGCACGAGCCTTGTTGAAAACCTCCTTCAAATCCATGTAAGCAGAGGGAACGCCAGACAGATCAGGGAACTCTGAGGAGGGGTCAACAGGCTTGGGGAGATCAGCAGATAGGAGACAGGATGAATAACATTGGTTACTCCAGCCCAGGATGGTGCCAGTAGCCCAGTCTATATGCGGATTGTGCTTAGTCAGCCACGGAAAACCAAGAATGAGAGGAAGTTCAGGAGAGTCAATGATGTAAAAAGAAATAGTCTCTGAATGGTTACCTGACATGAGGAGGGCGAGAGCTGGAGTCTGGAGTGACACATGACAGAGGAGACGACCATCAAGGGCG
Source organism: Chelmon rostratus (assembly GCF_017976325.1). Taxonomy (NCBI): domain Eukaryota; kingdom Metazoa; phylum Chordata; class Actinopteri; order Chaetodontiformes; family Chaetodontidae; genus Chelmon; species Chelmon rostratus. The sequence goes on from NC_055662.1 coordinate 1,364,100, forward strand.
TGGGCCACCAGGGGGGAGGGGAGAGGCTTGAGTTGCAGCTGGAGCTGGCGAGCGAGGCCTTGATCCATAAAGTTCTCATCAGCTCCGGAGTCCACGAAAGCAGCCAATTCCAGGGAAACCACAGGAGATGAAATATGGGCCTGGGTAAGTGCACGGGAGGGTTTTGTAGAAAAAGTTCTGCTCACCAGTAACCCTCCATTTACTGATGAGCACTGCCTTTTACTGGGCAAGCTGCCAGGAAATGTCCTTTGAGACCACAGTAAATGCATCTTCCCTCTCTAAAGCGGCGCTGTCGCTCCTCTGGGGAAAGCTGAGTTCGGCCCACCTGCATAGGTTCCTCCTTTTCCCCAGGAGATGCTGTAACTTCCCCCCTGGAGCTCCCAGAAAAACTGGAATGAAGCTTGGTTGGAGACCAGGAGGTGGGCTGCCCCCAGTGGCCGGGGGTTCTCCTCTCAGCCTGAGTCTTTTCTCTCCTTCTGTCAAACAAGCGATTATCAATTTTGATGGCTAGGGCAACAAGAGCATCAAAGTCTGAGGGCAAATCAAGTGGAGCGAGGTGATCCTTAATTTCATTAGACAGGCTATGCAGGAATGTGTCAGACAGAGACTGAGTGTTCCATTCGCTGTCAGCAGCCAGAGTCCGAAAGCGAATGGCGTGGTCAGCAACACGACTGTTGCCCTGTTTAAGAGCCAACAAACCCCGGGCTGCCTCTCGACCAGGGGTGCAATGTCCAAAAACCCTTTTTAGGGCAGCAGAAAAAGTCTCCTCAGACTGGCATACAGGTGACTGTCTGTCCCATTCCGCAGTAGCCCACTCCCGTGCTCTTCCAGTGAGGTTGGTGATCATGAAGGCAACACGGGAATGGTCAGTGGGAAACGCTGATGGTTGGAGGCCAAATGTTAGAGAGCAGAGAGTCAGAAAGGAGCGGCAGGTCTCAGGGTCACCGTCATACCTTTCAATGGGTGGAGCACGTGGTTCATGGCGAAGGACCGGCTGGGGATCAGGCGTGGCTGTGGAGGCAGGGGGGGCAGGCGGAGTAGAGGCAGCCTCTGCCGGAGCTTGCTTGCCAAGAAGCGTTAAACACTGCTGGAGCTGGGTTGTGAGTGCGAGAAGCTGCTCCTTCATGGCATTCTGGAAGGCATCTTGGCGTACATGAAGCTCTTGAACACCTCCGCCCAACTTGTTCATCACCTGTTCATGGTCCTTCAGTCGCTGCCCTTGCGACTGGAGAGCAGCACGGAGAGCGTCATTCTCTGCTGGGTCTGACATGGCCAGATCGTACTGTGATGGCCCTGGTGAGCTCAGACCCAGACGCAGAGAAAAACACAGGAGGCAGGTAGCAGTTGAAACAAAAATCACTGTCTTTACTGAGTTATCAAAAAAAGCCAAACACGAAGGCAAACAATACAGACAGGAAAAAGGCAAAACTCTTCAAAAACTAAGGCAGGGAAATTCAACAAACACTGGAAGCCAAACGTAGCTAAGCACAAGGAAATATCACTAGGAACAAAGACGATCTGGCAGAGACATGTGGAACTGGTGGGGATGTATACACAAAGGGAAGGGAGGGAGGCTAATCAGGGGCAGGTGAGTAAGTGGCCTCAGGTGGGGTTGATGAGAGGCGGGGAAACACAGGAAACTGGAATGACACAAGAGGTAGAGTTACAAAAATAAAACAGGAAACATGACAGGAATGTTACAGTTTGAGATGAACTGTGTTTCGGATGCAAAGGTTCGGATCAGCAGGGACACTGACAAAAAGCTGCAGTCAAGTCTCACAGTGTCCAGCAGCCTTTAAATAATATAACATTACAGGAATACACAGAAATATTTACATGATGTTAGATTCACATGGAGGCTCCCTGTAGGTGGCAGCCCACGTTTGGATCGTAGAGCTGAAGCAGAAGAGACCCCTTACTTCTCCCTGAAGATGAGCTCAGTTACAAACAACGTGTAACTCTTTGAAGTTTTTCTGTTGCTTCACAATAGTTAAAACCATTCTGGTATTCAATTTCATCTGTGCTGTTTGGATCCATCTACCATCAACCTGCTCGAAAACCCACCTGTTCGTCGTCTGCTAAATAGCCTTAAGCGGGAGAAACCACAAGTCAAGACGTAGGTCTCGCTTTCACTCTTTAAATATATGATCACTTACTTAAGAAATTGGTGCTTTAGTCCTTATCCAGATTGACTATTATTATTTGTCCTCTGCTTTCTGTGACACGATATCTGAGGAGCCAACTTCAAGCCAGCCCGAAGGGCAAGACATCTTCAGTGTTCAGAAAGCTATGAGTGATGTGTGATATGCTAAAGCTTTTCCAGTGAATGTTACAGGTTAATCAAAAGAGCTCTTTTTATGAGTGAACATTCAAACCAGGATCAGCGTGTTTCATGTACTGATGAGCTCAGAATTACATGTTTACAAGAACTGGTTAGTGCAAACGCTCTTTGGCTGAATTTTAAATGAGACCTGCAGAATAAAGTGATCTTGATCTACTTTTGCAATAGATTTGATGATTTTTCCTGATGGAAGCACTGGTAGTATAACAGATTTGTTTCTAATTATATACATTTACATTTATTTTGGTATTCATTTATGTTGTGCCATACATATTATTTAATTAATTAATAAGTCAGATATTTTGTTATTTTACATTTACTCCTTGCCCTCTTGTATGTCCACGTGTTAGTTCCTACTTTTCTTGTGTTGGTACTGCAGATTAGGGGGATACACAGAGAGCGTATGAGATGAGAGCGTGGTTAGCCTTGGTTGATGAGCTGAACTGTCCTGCCGTGTTGGTGATGTATTAGCATGGAAAATAGCAAAACCTAACAATAACTCACAATAAAGATAACTGTAAGCCGCCAGACCCACAGCCCTGAAGACGCTCGAGCCAAACCACCTTCTTAGGGTTACAGTATCATGATCTGTTCAAGTACAGTCAGAAATGTGAGTATCCAACGATAATTTCTCTTTTTACCGTTTCTGCTTCTTTGGTTACTTAAAAACACATTTACCATTGTTGCTTTGGTCCCTTTCAAGGCTGGCTTTCAAGGTGTGCCATTGGTACTGGAACTGTCCAGGAACCATGCAAGTTTGAGCTGCACCAATTACTGCCACATGTCACAATCTGCCTCTCTGTCCTTCCCTTCAACCACGTTCCCACGTGCTTAAACACATTCATCGCCATTAGCCCTGCAGATATTTAACCATCCCATTCTCACTCATACTCTGTCAGTTAATTCTAGTTCATTTGTGAAGTTTGTATTTTTTTCTGTATTCAAGTTTCTGTTACATTCCTGTTTGTATTGTTGTTGTCTTTTTATTTGTATTGTTGAATAAAAAGACATTTTCCCAAAGTTATGGTGCATTTTACGCATCGGTGTCTGTTAGTATTGGTACCTGTCAGATGCATCATGCCCATTCAAACTAAGTAGGAATTCCAGGCAGTTCAGGAGCAGTGTTATCTGTAGGAGGGTAACTCCCTTTGGCATGGACTTTGGGCTTTACATCTTGGCAGATGCTTTACATGCACAAAAAAAATAAAAATAAAAAAAACAACTCAACACACAGTAGCAGGGCCGGAGGATGTCCGGCCTCCAGGCCGACCAGACAGTTTGATCCAGTTATTGATGCAGTTTATGCAGTTATAGAAGCCACTGAAGTGGTTAAACATGATGGATGGAAATGTTTTCTCGCAAATATCAGTCTGAGCTTTATCCATATAATATCACATATAATATAACTTAAATGAGCTTTAGGCTGCTTACTTTGAAACAAGCTATTTTGCTACCTTACAACAGAAGCCAAGCAGTTTCTCATGTTATCTTAAACTTCATTATCTCAATCGCACGACCTCAACCTTTGTTTACTCAGAGCCACAGATGAATACTTTCTGTATCAACCCATAGCCGATTGAGATGTTATTTAGGTTAACTATCGTTTGGTTTGGTTCTAATCTTTTGTGATAAGGTCACACAAAATCAAGCTCATCTGCATCGGTGTAGCCACAGTGTTGGATCTAAATGGAAATGTCAGTAATTGAACGTGTGAATGTCTTTTTGCAGTGCAGAAAAACTCATTCTAAAAGAGGTTATGTCTTTGAAGTACTGAAAACACATACTGCAGTGCAACTCTTTTGAAACACAGATTTTACTCTCAGTTACATGTTCCTCCTATTTAACGTATTTAACTGAGTGAAGAACTTTGCTTTGTTGTAAATTGTTTGTTGCTTTGATGTAAATCTGCACTTCATAAAAACACACAAACCCATCAAAGTGCAAGAAACACAACACTTTTTTTGTTGTTGGGTAGGTGTGAGCAGACAGAAGTGCAAATAAACATAATAAACATGGAGGACATTTTGCCTCCACACAACAGTTATTGTGTTGTCTCTCTCTTTCCTTGTTTGTTTTTGTCTGCCCAAATACTGATTAATTACTGTGTCCAAGTGATGCATTATAATCTTCTATAAATGTTTAATAGTCTGGTACATCCTGATGTTTTATAATTGTCTGATTATGGACCCACATACAACTTAACTACAAGCTTAGGTTAACACAGGTAAAGATATTGTACCTTGAATATGGAGATGCCTGGGACTGAACCCGGGGCCTCATACATGCAAAGCATGCACTCTACCACTGAGCTACATCCCCTTATGAAAAAGACGATATCACATATTTTTCGTCAGAGCCTGACGTTTTTTCACTCTGAACTAATAGAGCTGCAGTTGTACTTTCGCGGCTCCGATCTGCTGCTTTGGACAGCCGGACCAGAAGTACTTCCGGTTCGAGCGAGGCTCGAGGAGCCAGGACACGAGCGTTAAGAGAAATGAGATGCACCCCATGTCACCTTCTGTGTCCTCCATGGAAACCCGTGAAAATGTCAAGGCCAGTCACATGCAGGGTGACCGCTGCTCGTCAGGGTGGCTCCCACAGTTACTCCATGTAACGCTTCTGGGGTGCAGGGAATGCAGGATCTGGATGGACGGGGTCAAGACTGGCAAGCTGCAAGCTCATGAACCCGAACCCCGAAGCTCTCGGTCCGGTTGCTCGCGAGGGCTGGAGGCTAGCTGCTTGCTGGGAAGCAGGCTGAGGGCCAGCTGGCTGAAAGCTAGCAGACTGGAGAACAGCAGGCCGGGATCCAGGCTGGGAGCTAGCTTGCTTGAGGCTGGTTTGATGCCAGTAGGACCAGATGTAGATTGGACTTTGGGAGCTGGATGCTAGCAGGCTGAGAGGTGCAGACTGTAGGCTTGCAGGCTGGGAACCAAGGCTTTGGACACTTTTGTTTCTTAGCGTAGGGGATTATTTTAAAACTTCATTGAAAGTTTTTGTTTCAGTAAAGTCTAACTTTATAGTAGGGTTAATACTGAACTGTATATTTGAGAGATTTGCACTGTTACAATGATTGAAAATGGCACTTATACACTGCTGCCACTTTTCAAAGAGCTCAAACTTGTCTGCTTCAGCCAACTAAGGTGCCTAAATACCCATTAAAAGACTATATCAACAATGCAAATTAAGTTAGAGAACATATACAGCCACAGAAGAAAGGGAGACCTGCCAACATGTTGACTATATTTTAAAGCACAGGACAGTGGAAGCACAGATTAGATTGTGCTGACACCACACAACCAGTGTCTGCTCCTCTGTGCTGTGTTTGTCCGCCTACCTGCTGTTGGGAACCGATTTCATCCTACAACTTCTGGAAGAAACAAACAGTGTGTTGAGACTGTTTGAGGTAAGATCTATGACAATAACCAGAATAAGTTTGTCTCATAAAATAATCACAACTACATATTCTAAAAAGATTACAAGTTATTATCTAAAAGTATAACAAAACCATTAAAACTGGCGGGACAGGTGCCCCCCCACCCGGCTTGAATGGGCATGACACATCAGAATGGAAACTGATGCATCAACACACCAACCCTTTAGGAAAATGTCTTTTTATTCAACAATACAAATAAAAAGACAACAATAATACAAACAGGAAAATAACAGAAACTTGAACACAGAACAAATACAAACTCCACAAATTAACTAGAATTAACTGACAGAGTATGAGTGAGAATGGGATGGAACGTGGTTGAAGGGAAGGACAGAGGGGTAGATTGCGACACATGGCAGTAACTGGTGCAGCTCAAAGGAAGAAGAGCTTGTCTGATAGCTGGATGGCTGGCTCAGAGTGCAGGTACTGGCCAGACAGGTAAGCCAGTCTGTGGGCGTACTTGCACGGTGCTGGAACGCGAATTGTTCCCGGCCAGTTCCAGCACAGATGGCACATCTTGAAAGTCAGCCTTGAAAGGGACCAAAGCAACAATGTTAAATGTGTTTTGAAGTAACCAAACAAGCAGCAGCATTAACTCTCTGAACCCTGTAACCTGCCCCAGGTTTGAAAAGCATGTTTTCTTTACAAAAATCACCAGAATGACACCATTTATCATCAGCAGAAACTGCAAAAACAGAAATTATCATTGGATTCTCACAATTCTGACTGTACTCGAACAGATCGTGTGCTACCAATGCTACTGTCAGGAAAAATGACTAAATCTAATGCAAAAATAGATCAAGATCACTTCATTCTACAGGTCTTTTTTTGGTAAAATATATAATCAAAGAAACAGAACTTGCATTTGTTTCTTTGTGTATGATTTATGGCATTAAAACTGTGATATCATGTCTGTGGTGAAGACATTTCTGAATTTTGCCTCCTACTAGTTCTGACTGTACTAAGGTGCAGGACTTGGGTGTTGCAGTGAAAAATGAGCCCAAAGTAAATAGAAATGAACAGAAGCAAAATATGCCCCAAAACTGCTTGAGGTTCAGGGGGTTAAAGCCACATTTACATTCTCACTGCACCTGAGTACAGGTGGATACAGTGAGGGTCAGATGTTTGGGAAATGCTTAAGTATACAGTTCTCTGAATGGTGAAAAAAAAATCTCAAACTGTTGAGGAGTAAAACATTTACATTATTTTATTCAAACACAGGAATGTATGCTTACAATATACAATGAGGAACCCTTTGGTCTGACTAATAGTCGGACAGCTGATGTTCACTAAATGAGTCGTCTTTTTGTGAGTGGTCTTCACCACAGCTCATGCTTTTCATCAAGGAACTTTAATAAAGACTTTCAAAAATATTGTTCAACTGAAGACACATTTACCAGCTGCTATATAGGATGTTTTAAATGTGTACCAGTCATCAAAATGATGCTTAGTGGTTATCAGTACCTTTGCAAATGGTCTGGTGTGAGGTTTGCTGTGTTGTACAAAGAGATGTAGTGTGTGGGAAGTCCACAGCCCTGGTGACTGATGTGCAATCAGATAGAAGTCCACCCTGAACAAAAAAACAAAACAACAACAGAAAAACTGGTGTTAGAAACAGCAAATACTCCAGAGGTCTGTTTCACAAAGCAGGTTTACTGAAAACTCCGAGTATGTTAACCCTGAAATGAGGGAAACTCTGAGTTTTCCGTTTCACATAGGAAGGTAAGTCAAACCAGAGAAAGAGGGGTAACTCAAGCCTGTTTCACAGACAGAGGTAAGTTAAACTCTGAGTCAGTTACCGCAGTAACTTACCGCAGTAACTGACTCTATGAACCTAACCTGGTCGGGACCAGGTTTTACTCAAGAAACCTCGAGTTTCTCTGTGTCTCCGCCCTCTTTCAACCACACACCGTATTTCACTTCTTCATTCATTCATTCAGTCGGCAGACGAGTTCTGCCGTCTGTTATTAAAAAAAATCATCAAAAATATCAGTCAGTGGAAGTCCATTAGTCACAGTAGGTGGTGACTTTTTTTCGCTAACATGGCATGTCCTTTTGATCATGATCCCGTGGATGAAGGTGCAGCGATACTGCGCAGAGAATTAAATATTCGTCAGTAGATAGTTATCAAACCACGATGTTCTTGCTTTTCCAGACAGTTATCGGTTCTAGGCCACCACCCGTTCTTCGTGCATCTGCCTTCTTTCTGTTAGCTGAGTAAAAGTCTGTGTTAGTTTAAATATAGGCTATAATTATTTAACATAACATGACATAGATGAGAACACTTCTTCTCATTTTTAAATTTTATTTCATTCGTTAACAAAAACAAAACATTATATGAACACAATATAACCAATTTTACAATGAAAGGGAGCCACTTAATATTTACTTTACAATGTAAAACATGATCAAAATGAGGTAGCTACCTCCATGAGATCATGCCGAGGTCTTACCTGTTTGAACCATGTTTTTATATTTCATTTTAAGCTGCTGCCAAGTGCGCTTCTCCCCCGCGGGATTGCACCTAAATGAAATAAATTAATAGGCAACCATTCAAGCAGTTTTGCCCTGTAATATTATTGTGATTTCAAAGGACTACATTTATACTCACGCATTGACCCGAGCAGCAATGTTCTCCCACGCCGTCTCCCTCTCCTTCGCAGCTGCAGCGGTGTTGGACTTCCGTCTAAAAACGTGTTCATATTCGCTGTATGAGCGCATTAAAATGTCTAATTTCCAATGGCGTGAAGTAGGCAGCCTTCCGCTTACCCGTTGCCATGGTGACTCCTCAAATCGGGGTTCCATTGATGCTGTCTTTTTAAAGTTGCGGTGCACGCGCTTAACTCGAGGTGAACCTACTCTGAGTTAATCAAACTAACTCAAATCTGCTGTTGTGGAATCGAAAACTCAAGAGTTTCCTATCTCAGAGTAGATCAACTCAGAGTTCAGGGTTACACTCAGAGTTTGTTGAACCTGCTTTGTGAAACGGACCCCAGGTCTTTGATGGCTCCTCACCAAAGTGCAGATATTTACGACTGCTGCCAGGAGATGGTGTTGCAGGCTTTTGGATGTACACAGGCAGAAAAGATAAAAACCTGTGCCCCTCCTCCTCTACTGTGCTGGGCTGCTCATACAATGCTGAGCTACTTTCTCTCTTACACCTTCCTTTAAGAAGTTCAATATTTTCTTGATATGCTCACATAAATTCTCTTCCTGTGTTACATTCAAACTGCACACAAATTAGACCACAGTCAGACTGGAGCCACCTCAGTCCAAAACAGCTGTGTGTGTGGCCTAAAACTGTCTTTTAACAGTAAGCATCATGCTGACACATGGTGAACCCCCCTCCCCCAAATAACAATCAACTTATGTATGGCCATTCTGCACAAGAGATGAAACTCACTCACCTTTTACCAAAGCTCAGTGTTTAACCCCTTAATGCCGATTGTCGCGAATTCGCATCCTAGCTGAATCGTACATGCATTCCTCTAATGCCAGTTTGTGCATATTCAACACACACCTAGGAACCTTTTGCAAGCACTGGTTTCTCGTCGGACCGGTCAAAGTGAATGAACCCCTGTTCTAATTGTTGTTACTATGTAATGCTTGTAAGACAATTTTGTTTCTGTTTTGATGAAATAAATGAATTTTGAATACACAAAAAAGATGTTTTTACTGCATTTAAGCATTGAAATACATATACTGTTTGTCTGAACCCTATTCTAGTTGGTGAACCGACCTAAATTTATATCTATTGTATGTGCAACAGAAAAATGAACAAACTCCTTTTAATTTCGGATCAATTTGAAAGCAAAAACACAAAGAATTAATTTTTTAATATAATTCTAAATAAATTCAGGCGTCAAGGGGTTAATGTCAGCTTTCAATGCATTTGTTGGACAATCCAACACATGAAGGGCACGTTCCAAGTGGAACAATTTGTAGCGTCATGCTAATTTTACTGCTGTTGTGATTGTTTCTTAGGATTTGAAAATTAAATTCGTTTTTGGGTAAAATTTTTAAATCATACCCAAAAACAACCAGCTGTGTAACATTTTGGCATCTGACAGGCCTTCAAATTGGAATAAAACTAAGATCTTAAAAGAGGATCTACTGACAACTCAGTCACTTGCATAAACTAAGACTGACCAGTGTTTTTGAGTGAGGGTGTGATCCAGAACAGTTCCAGCTGAAGGTGTGCCAATGTTGTTTGCAGTGCAGGAGTAGAGGGTGGTGCTGATGTGCTTCTGGACCACAATGAAGACCAGCTTGGGCTCATAGCTGGGGAAATTCTCAAAGCTTTTCAACAACTGTGGGATCTCGTACTGCTCCACCATCATCAGCTGACCGTGTGACACACCATCTTGATACACCACAATCTTCTCTGGCAAGTTGTGGTTCATCTGCACAAAAGAACATACACAAAGGCCAGTGGTTCATTGAGGTTATGGTGTGCCACTCATGCTCACTGGCGAGTTCACTGAGACGCTGAACCAGCTGAGAAGACAAGGGAGGGAAGGTCCGTCCCCATCTGTGAGTCTTGGCTGAAAGGGATGGGTGTGGTTTAGAGAGAAGGGGGCATGGATTACAAGACATTTTATGTACTGTATGCTGGTAGCACTTACCTCGTAGTACTTCTGCAGTGCGGCCAGAAAGCAAACTCTGTAGCCACTGATCAGCTCCTCGGTGGGTGTCTGGAAAGTTACTCTGGAGTACCAGCGGGTCAGTGAGCTGGACAAGAAAAAAACAAATGCATTTCAATTAAGATTAAATTGCCACTTTTACCACAGATCTTGCATGACAAACGTTGAAATACATGGTTACTCTGTGCAGCATTTTTAGCATTCATTTGGAGACTGAATGTGTTTATATTTCGGGATGTTCAAGTAGATTTTCTGCAGATGCAACCTTAAAATCTGAAGAGACTGTATTTGGCAAGAAGGTAGAAGTTGGACTAGTAGGCAGGAAGTGAAATGAATACTATAACTTTGCACTTTGAGCTCCATGTGAATCCATTATGATAAACCAGTGAGAAAACACTAAACCCAAAAGAGAACCGAAACAGACGGGAAGAGGTTTACCTGTTTATACTTGCGACAAAGCCCATGACTGACTGATGAGCTTTGCTGGTGTCATGGTGCACATCAACTCCAACCACCATCAAGTGTTTCTGGTTAAGTCAGACAGACATTCATTGTTTCCCTACTGACTGCACTTATTATTTTCATAAGAACCACATCTATGCACATCTACTGCTGTTCCAACATGACTGCAGTTTGAATAGGATTTGTTTTTAGAAGGTATTGTTAATTATGCAATGTTATGCTTAATCATCAGTACCTACCACATTACTGGTCAGAAAAATCCCATTTAAGATATTTTTCCCCAAACTGTCCACAGCCCCAGTAGATAAGGAGTTTCTTCCTGCTCTTGTAAGACATGACACTCACCAGAGGGACACTGACAGTCCACAGCTCTCCTCCTAACTTGCTGTTTATCTGCAGGAGTATCTTTTGGGCAACACTCAACTTGTGCTGATGGGAAATTGTCTGCACATTGATAGCCTGACGACAAAGATGTTAGAAAAAGGACAAAAACCTTCACTTTGAACTGGGAGAAAACACTTACAGAAAATGAAACCAGCCATGAGGAAACACTTGATAAACATTGCAAACCTGGGATGGGATGGGATTTTTGACACAGCAGAGCTTCTTGATGGCACTGTAGAGATCGTCTCTGTTGCCGACCATGATGCACACTACGAGCTGCATTTTGGGCTGTAAACAGAGAAGAAATTAACAGACAACAAAGTCAAAGTCAAAGTCTCCAGTGTTAAGTTTACATTGTGCACTCTACAGTTCTGCACTATGAAAATTCAAGCCATTCAAACTGCCAAACAACCACTTTGCAGTCGTATTAGACCTTTGTTGGAACTCAGTCAGCTACATACACAACTAAAATCAATTAGAAACCACAAAGGAAATGACACAATTAGCCACACAACTAATAGCTATGATACCAACCTCATTAAGCTTAACAGGCAGGTAGAGGACGGAGCCATCAAAAGCTACTACTTCCCCTGTGGTCGAGCGGTGATCCTTCATCATGCCAAAGCGCATTCTCATCGATTCAACATTTGGACTGGAATAATGAAAATACACATGACTTTCATGAATATTTGCGGTACTTTCAGTCCAATTTAACACAATCAAATGACAATGTCCATTCAACGAATGATTACTTTGGAATAGCCTTGTGGCACAAAGCTTATCTGGGATTTTATTGACAGTAATGCTTCAGTGTAATTTTATCTTTGGTTGTCTATGTCTATTTCTGTTTCACATCATGGTCCACAAATGAATTAACTATCAACATTAGAAGACTGGAAATGGTGGCTTAAACTTCACACATTCTTTTTCCATCAGCTATTTTTGTTGAGTGGTTGCTAAATAGAGCAAACACACATTAATGACACGGTACTTACGTGAATGTAACATGGTACTGATACACAGCTTCATTCTTGCAAAGAATCGGGATGTGGTTTGAGCCAATGGTTACAGGAGTTCCTTTTATTCCAGCCTTATCAGGTGGCTCACTGACCAGAGGAGAATACACAAGCACAAATGATTCATTCAGCACAACATGCTGTCTGTTACTACATCGTACTGAGTGTGACATTTATGTAAAACTTCAGTGAATAATGGTTTACAGATATGTGAACTCACCAGACGGCTTCCATTTTCAGCTCCATCTTTGCTGGTGCAACAGTGGAAAGCTCCAGCACTTCTGGAGTGGTGGGCATCGGGGGCTTGGCTCCTTCACATTACTTTCACTTTAGAATCTAGTACTTTTTCTACTTCTTCTCACTCATATTAACATAAAATACTTGTACGTAAATAATCAGGTACCACATGAGAAAATTGGAATAGCAAACACACATTGCATTGAAACTTTTTTGTCTTTACATTTTTGGGACGGATATTTTTTAGAACATTGATGAAAGCTGAGTATCCACATTTACTGAGCTAAAGGTAGGGTTGGACAGTATCCAATTCTGATACCGTTTAAGCTTCCGCAAATATTCCCGCTGTATGCGGTATTACCAGCTGATTCCAAATCACACTAGAGGACTTCAACGGGGCCGCCAACCGCTGCTATACCATTTCCTGCGGCAAGGTGGCTACAGCGCACTTCAACTGTGATTTTCCATCTACCATTTTTAGCATGTTATGTTCATTTTATGTCTATTTTGATGTGAAGCACTAAGTGCATGTAATAATAAATATGTGTATGTATACACACACACACACACACACATAAAATATATATGTATAATGTAATAAATAATCATTCATTCATTAGTTTCCCTACCTGTGTGGGAAGTCTGAGCGTGTTGGACTGCTTGTTGCTCAGAGGCTGGAGAAAAGGACTCAACAGGACCTGGAGAAAAAGAAGGAAGGAGAGGGATTCCTCTTCCTACTCCAAGCACAGGCATCGCTGCTCTTCCAAGCCCCACCATCGTGCGAGGGGACAAACCTGGTCCATGGAAACTGTAACAGGCCAGGGTTGCATATCAGTTTCTCAATACTGATAATGGTCGGAGTAATTCTGGATCAGTGATAGTTCTAAAACAATGAGGGTGCTCTTTACTATGAAAATGAGAAAATCTTTATTTAATAAATATTTTTACAGGATACATGTCTTTGAAAATTGATCATGTTATATTGATTCTATTGTATTATATTGATTCTACCTGTGATGCCTCAAATGGGAGTTACAAATAATATTTAGAGTGGAAAACTCAAGGCTAACTTTTCTGAGAAACTGTGCTTAATATCTGCGCACTTTAAAATCTCCTCTTACATTTACAGAAAACTACTGCACCATCTCAGTCCCATAAAAACCTCGCTCACAATGGCCACAAAGTAAAAGCAGCACCTCACAGCCCAACACAATGCAATAATTCCAACATTCAGAAATGTGCAATGTTCAGTTTTTGTTGAAACTAGTTTAGAGAGGTGTTGATTCCATGTCAGTACTCTGGATCTTTTTGCCCCTCTGACGCCTACCTGCTGCCTCTCCCCATCACCTCCTCAGGTTGGCTGAAGCTCTCTGGTTTGCTGATGACACCTAATGGGGCACCATGCAGCCTCACGTCTCCCATATCACCAGCTTCCAGCACCATTCCTCTTCCTGCAACAAAATCAAAAAACTCAGATCTGGTTCTTCTGCAGGTAACATGCCAACAGCATAACAACACAGTAACATGGGTTAAACCTGTATCAGCAATCGATTTGAATGGCTCGAGTGTCAGCCTATTGAGGTTTGCTAACGTCCTCTCGACCTTGGCTGAGCAGGGGTCACTCACTGCCTGTCTTCAGAGATGGAAACTTAATTTAACAATACTGTTGTCAACTCTCCGAACAGAGAGAAAGAAATGAGAAAACAAAGCACACCCATGTGGAGAGCAAGAGGTCAGAGAGAGCATGAACTACATGAAGAATGTAGATGCCATGATCACATCACATTAATAAAAATACGTTTGAGCACACACAATATACGACATTTGATTTCATATTCCTTACCAATGAGGACCGAGCTATTTTTTTAGCGGAGTAAAATTATATTTGAAATGATATATTCTATTGATACATTTATCTAATGAATTGTGAAAATGAAAATGTATTTTTTGAATCAAATATTTCAAACATTTTAGGTACAGGAATTGATGCAGTGACTCTCTGCTGTTCTTTGTACCATCAGTGGGTGTCAAAGCATTATGCATCAAAACTAATACTCACCATCGAAGGAAGATTCTGCAATACTGATGTAATAAGGATGAATTATAGTCAAGAGTAATCATCATAACACAGAAAAGAAGTTGTCCAAGGATCACATACTACCTGTCCTAGCCACATCTTATAATAGTGCCTGTAACATTTTGTCTACATTGTCGGAGCAGCATACTAAATGTTTTATCTGCAAAACTACAGTATACAGTTGTGTTCATAAGTTTACATACCCTGGCAGTATTTATTATTTCTTGGTCATTTTTCATAGAATATGAATGATAACACAAAAACTTTTCTTTCACCCATGTTAAGTGGTTGGGTGAAGCCATTTATTACCAAACAACTGTATTTACTCTTTTTAAATCATATTGACAACAGAAACTACTCAAATGACCCTGATCAAAAGTTTACATACCCCAGTTCTTAATACCGTGTATTCCCCCCTTTAACATCAATGACAGCTTGAAGTCTTTTGTAGTAGTTGTAGATGAGGGTCTTTAAGGTCAAGGTCAAGGTCAAGGTAACTTTATTGATACCCGTAGGTAGATTTGTTTTGCAGTCTGGAGAGGGCATCTCAAACATTATACACAACATTCAGAAACACAGGACACATACAGAAGACAGATTAACAGCAGACATTGACAGGTACTCCCAGCAGCTCACTGATCATGGTTAAAAGACTAAAATAAATAAATAAAATAAATAAAAGTCATTAAATATCACTAAAAATGCCAATATAAGACCTGTTAAGAGCATGCTAAGAAAACATAAGAGCATGATCCAAGGGACAGTAAAACAATGAGAAATAAATAAGTAAATAAATAAGTAAGCAAGTTAAGACCACATTAAAATAGGACAGACCTCCTATTTAAAAGAGAAACCGCAGCAGGAACAAAGCTGTTCCTGCAGCGAGTGGTCCTAACTCTCGGGACTATGAGTCTCCTTTTTGACCGTAGCAGCTGGAACTCACTTGCCAGGGGATGGGAGTCGTCAGTGGAGATGGAGCTGGCCAGTCGCTGTACCTGCCTAGTATACAGCGACTGTAGGCACAGCTGTGACTCCCCAATGAGCCGACCAGACCATTTAATAATCTGGTTCAGTGAGTTCCTTTCTTTTAAGGGCGGGTTTCCAAACCATGACACAAGTGAAAAAGTTAAAACCGACTCAATAAAAGCACGATAAAAAAGTGTCATCATGGTCCTATCAATGTGGAAGCGGGACAACTTCCGCAGACAGAATAAACGCTGGTGTCCCTTCCTGCTCACAGCTTCACAGTTTAATTTAAAATTCAAAGTGGAGTCGATGATAGTCCCAAGATACTTATAAGATTGCACTTGCTCAATGGCTTGTCCCTTGATTGTGATGAGTTCAGGTGTATTGGCATTTTTCCTAAAATCAATGGCCATGTCTTTTGTCTTGGCTTCATTGACCTGTAGGTGTGAGTCCTCACACCACTTGACAAAGTTGTCAACGACAGGGCCGTGACTGTTTTCTGTTCCTTGGAGCAGGCTAACAATAACCGAATCATCTGCGTATTTTAAAATGAAACGGTTCTTAAAAGTGCTCTGACACATATTAGTGTACAGTATGAATAACAAGGGTGAGAGCACGCACCCTTGTGGTGAGCCAGTGGAGGAGCACACCTTGTCAGATAAAAAGCCATTAACTCTGACCCTCTGTGTCCTGTTTGTTAAAAAATCTAAAATCCAGCCCACAAGGTTATTGCTCAAGTTAAAATGCTCTAAAAGTCTCTGTGTTAAAATGTGCGGTTGAATTGTGTTAAAAGCAGAGGAGAAGTCAATGAATAGAAGACGTGCGTGACACCCACTCCCTTCAAGGTGTTTAAAAAGCAAGTTAAGGAGAGTGAGTGTGGCATCCTCTACTCCCCTTTTCGGCCTGTAGGCGAACTGCAATTGATCGATTGCATTCTCTGTGTTTTTGAGAATTTCTAGACGAACTAGTTTTTCAAAGACTTTTATAATTATTGAAGTCAGAGCCACCGGCCTAAAATCATTCAGTGTCGTGGGGCGACTGGATTTGGGGACTGGGACAACAACAGCATCCTTCCAGATCCTGGGGACATGCTGCTTTTCCAAGGATCTGTTAAAAATTCTGTGGAAAACAGGACTTAATTCTTTAGCACAGGTTTTCAGTAACCGTCCACAGACGTTGTCTGGTCCATGACTTTTGTTCATCTTTGTGCCATAAAAGGCTTTTTCAACATCCTCCTGTGTTACAGAGAAATGCTGGTTGTCACACAATTCAATGCTTAGTGTCTGTATTTCTTTGCTAAAATCAGACCTGTTAAAACGATTATAAAAGCCATTAAGAGCATTGGCAAAATCGGTATCTGAGCTGAAGCCATTTAACGTGACACTGGTGCTGCTACTTCTGGTATTCTGGAGGCCAGTGATCATTTTCATACTGGACCAGGCTGAGCCGAGGTTGTTTGCAGCCATTTTTTTCTCCAGTGTGGTTTTATAGCTTTGCTTTGCCTTTAAGATTTCTACTTTCAGCTCTTTGGTGGCTGTCTGTAGGTCTGATGATCCTCCTTGTTGAAATGCTTGTCTCTTTTTCTTTATGTAGGACTTAACAGATTTGTTTACCCATGGCTTATTGTTAGGGTATATTTTCACACTCTTACTGGGTATGAGCATATCTCTGCAGAAAGCTGTATATGAACATACAACATCAGTCAGTTCGTCTAAGTCCTTACATGATTCCTCAAACATTCCCCAGTCTGTACAATCAAAGCACCCCTGAAGGGAACACACAGCATCATTTGTCCATATTTTCACAGTCTTGGTTTGGACTTTCTCCCTCTTTAGAACAGTCTTATAAGTGGGGAGAAGATGCACGCAGTTGTGATCAGCAGAGCCCAGAGGGGGGAGAGGGAGAGATTTAAAAGCATCCTTAATAATATTGCAGCGACACAGACAGGAGTTCAACGTCTGGTGCACATATCTGCTCTCTGATAGTGACAGAGCTGCAGTATCGGTTATTCACGTATACACATACCCCGCCTCCTTGTGCTTTCCCCGTCACCTCAGCATCGCGGTCGAGTCTGTACGGGGTTCCGAAGCCATCCAGGAAGAGATCAGAGTCCTGGTCATGCTCACTGAGCCATGTTTCTGTGAACGCCAGGACGCAGCAGTCCTTAAAATCCTTTTGGAAACGAACGTTCCCCTGAAGCTCATCCCCTTTATTCCTAAGGGACTGGACATTTGCCATGATTACCGAGGGCAGAGGAGTCCTGCTGAGCTGCTGCCTCCTTAGGCGCAGTTTGACACCTCCTCGTTTCCCTCGCTTCCTTCTCTTCCTCACGCCGCTTTTGGGGTAATCCTGGTCCCTCCGTATAAACGCTGGCAACCGTGATATGACATCCGCCATTCGAGTGCTTGCACAGTTCATTTGCAGCAACATGTCACGAGAGTATACATGTCGTGTACTCTCTGGGATGACAGCCCCGCTGACATCGCTCACTAACAGATAGTACGATAAAAGCCCCAACAGGGCAAAATAAAGGAGATCCATGTCAGATTTGCGTTAGGCAAGTCCTCTCACTCACAAAGGCACCACTGGGTTGACATAAACACATTCAGGACATTAAAAACAAACATAAAAGACTCGAACAGAGACGCCAACTTTTCCACTGCCGGTCGCTGCGTGCGCATGCGCCCCTCTGCCTCTTTATTTTGTCAGATGGTAAAGCTGCCCATTCTTCTTGGCAAAAAGCCTCCAGCTCCTGTAAATTCTTGGGCTGCCTCGCATGAACTGCACGTTTGAGATCTCCCCAGAGTGGCTCAATGATATTGAGGTCAGGAGACTGAGGTGGCCCCTCCAGAACCTTCACTTTATGCTGTTGTAGCCACTGACAGGTAGACTTGGACTTATGCTCTGGATTGTTGTCATGTTGGAACGTGCAAGTACGTCCCATGCACAGCTTCCGGGCTGATGAGTGCAAGGTTTCCTCTGGCATTTTCTGATGACATGCTGTGTTCATCTTGCCATCAGTTTTTACCAAGTTTCCTGTGCCTCTGTAGCTCACACATCCCCAAAACATCAGCGATCCACCTCCGTGTTTCACAGCAGGGATTGTGTACCTCTCATTATAGGCCTTGTTTACTCCTCTCCAAATGTAGCGTTTATGGTTGTGGCTAAAAAGTTCCATTTTAGTCTCATCACTCCAAATGACTTTGTTCCAGAAGTTTTGAGGCTTGTCTCTGTGCTGTTTGGCATATTGTAAGCGGGATGCTTTGTGGCATTTGCATAGAAAGGGCTTTCTTCTGGCGACTCGACCATGGAGCCCATTTTTGTTCAAGTGCCTCCTTATTGTGCATCTTTCTGGCAGCTATGGCTGAAATTTTTGTTGGTTTACCTGACCATGGTTTGGTTTCAACAGAACCCCTCTCTTCCACTTCTTAATTAATGTTTGAACACTGCTGATAGGCATTTTCAGATCCTTGGATATCTTTTTATATCCCTTTCCTGTTTTATACAGTTCAATTACCTTTTCCCACAGATCCTTTGACAATTCTTTTGCTTTCCCCATGATTAAGAAGCCAGAAATGCCAGTGCAGCACTGGATGAAAGATGAAGGGTCTGTCAAGAGCCCAGAAACTCACTGACCTTTTATACACACACACTGATTACAAGCAAATAGATCACAGGTGAGAATGGTTACCTTTAGTAGCCATTCAAACCCGTTTGTGTCAACTTGTGTGCCTGTTATCAGGCCAAACCTCCAGGGTATGTAAACTTTTGATCAGGGCCATTTGGGTACTTTCTATTGTCATTATAATTTAAAAAGAATACACACAGTTGTTTGATAATAAATAACTATAGCACAACACTAACCATGAGTGAAAGAAAGGTTTTTGTGTGATCATTCATATTGTCTGAAAAATGACCAAGAAATGATCAATTCTACCAGCGTATGTAAACTTATGAGCACAACTGTATGTACACCACACACAGCTTGATAACTAAAGGCTCTGGCTCCCATTCTGGTTTTAGAGAGTTTAGGAACCACCAGTAAGCCTGAATTCTGGGATTGCAATCTTCTACTGGGGTAATAGGTTACTTTGAGTTCTTTAATATAAGATGGTGCCTGACCATTTAATGCTTTGTAGGTAAGGAGAAGGATTTTAAATTCTATTCGAGATTTTACAGGCAGCCAGTGCAGCGCAGCTAATATAGAAGAAATATGGTCTCTTTTCCTGGTTTTTGTCAGAACACATGCAGCATTCTGGATTAGTTGGAAAGTAGATAGATAGATAGATAGATAGATAGGTAGATAGATAGATAGATAGATAGATAGATAGGTAGATAGATAGATAGATAGATAGATAGATAGATAGATAGATAGATAGATAGATAGATAGATAGATAGGCTTATACTCCTATCTGCCATAATCATGCTTTTGTCCCAGCATTGCTGGACAACACATTTTCTTCATGGTGTGCCAAAGGGTTGAGGTGTATAGGGGATTTATATGTAGACGATAATTTTGCATCACTTCAGCAGTTAAGCTCCAAATATGAGATTCCTCACTCCAGTTTTTTTCGTTATATGCAACTGAGGCATTTTGTGGGAGAAAACATTCTTCACTTTGAGTCAAACTGTGAGAGACATGCTCTCCTTGAACTGTTTTCTCTTTTGCCTAACAGTAAGAAGCTCATAACAAAATTCATAAAATATTTTTCAGAAGACTCATTTTCACTCATTTGTCGACAGTATTAAGAAAGCTTGGGAAAGAGAAACTGTTGTGCTTTCTGACCAACTGTGGAAGACTGCTTTCTCCCGGATCCATATTTGTTCAATAAATAGTAGACATAGGTTGATACAGTTCAAAGTACTTCATTGTTTTTACTACTCTTCATAAGTTTTACCCCTCTGTTTCTCTTAAATGTGATAAATGTAAAGTCAGTGATGGTGCAATGTTGCATTTATTTTGGGATTGTCCGTTAATCTATCAGTTCTGGGTCAGAATTTTTGTTTTTTAACTCTGGGGTTTATAAGAGGAAGCTCCCTCCTGACAGGGAGTTTGCTCTTCTTGGAGCCTCAGAGGACTCATCAGTGCTCCTTGCGAACATACAAGCATAATGGGCATGGTATTAGCAAAAAAAAGAACATTCTAAAAAATTGGAAAACACCAACTCCACCATGCTTCAAAAACTGGTTGCATGAATTGGTTTCAGCCATTCACTTAGAAAAACTGCGAAATATTAATTTTAAATGCCAACTCACATTAGAGACAACATGGGGTCCCCTTCTGCAACATTTGGAATCATCCTAATCACATTTGTATTCATTGTTATATCTTTTTTATTGCCTGCTGTTACTCTCTGTACAAAGATGTTTAAGGATTATCATGGAAGTCTTAAGGTACACTTTTTGTGTCCTTTGGCAATTGTCATCATGGCTTTTTGTTGTTGTTGTTGTTGTTGTTGTTGTTAATCTGTACCCCTCTCCATCAGTCAGAAGTGCGTGTGTGGGTGTGTGTGTACAGTAATGTATATATAAAAATAATAATATAAAATATAAAAAAAAAATACAAAATATAAAAAATGAAAAAGTATTGCACAAAATAAAATATCTACAGCAAATGGCAAATGGCAGTGTGTAGAAAATAAAGTGTACCGTGACTGTAGGCATGACACAGTGAAAAAAGTGAAAATTTGTGAAATAGGACTATAAAGATATATATATATATATATATATATATATATATATATATATATTAGCTGTTATTGTACAGTGTAATGGCATGTGGCAGGAAAGATTTCCTGCGTCTGTCCCTTCGACAGCGGAGCTGTAGCAGCCTGTAGGAGAAGGTGCTCCGCTGTCTGTCCACTGTGTGATGGAGAGGGTGCTGATCATTGTCCATGATGGATAACAGTTGATTCAGCGTCCTCCTCTCCACCACAGTCTGAAACGACTCAAGTCTGAGTCCGAGTACAGAGCCAGCCTTCTTGATGATCTTATCAAGTCTGTTGGTGTCGCTGGCTCTGATGCTGCTGCCCCAACATACAACAGCAAAGAAGATGGCGCTGGAGACCACAGACTGGTAGAAGATCTCCAACATTTTGCTGCACACGTTGAAGGATCTCAGTTTCCTCAGGAAGTAGAGTCTGCTCATCCCCTTCTTGTACACAGTCTCTGTGTTGGATTTCCAGTCCAGTCTGTTGTCGATCACCACTCCAAGGTATTTGTTGTCCTCCACCTCCTCCACCACCTCCCCTCTGATCCGTAGTGGCTGTGGAGGCGTCTTCTTCCTCCTGAAGTCGATCACCATCTCTCTGGTCTTGCTGATGTTCAGCCTCAGGTGGTTCTGTTCAGACCACTCAACAAAGTTGTCTATCAGTGTCCTGTACTCCCCCTCCTCTCCCTCTCTTATACACCCGACAACAGCTGAGTCATCAGAGAACTTCTGCAGGTGACATGACTCAGAGTTGTACTTAAAGTCAGTGGTGTATAAGGCGAAGAGGAAGAGAGAAAGCACAGTCCCCTGTGGAGCTCCTGTATCACTGACCACCACATCAGACAGCCCGCTGCCCAGACGGACAAACTGTGGCCGGCCTGTTGAGTAGTCAGCAATCCAGGAGATCACTGCGTTGTTAACACCCATCCCCCGCAGCTTCTCACCCAATAGCAGAGGTTGAATGGTGTTGAAAGCACTGGAGAAATCAAAGAATGTGATCCTTACAGCGCCTCCTCCACCATCAAGATGCATATGGGCTCGTTGCAGCAGGTAAATGACAGCGTCAGCGACTCCTAAATGGGGCTGATAGGCAAACTGCAGGGGGTCCAGGAATGTCTTCACCTGTGGACTCAGCTGGGCTAGGACCAGTCTCTCCAGGACTTTCCTCAAATGGGATGTGAGGGCGACTGGGTCAGATGGCCTCAGCTTCTTGGGGACTGGAACCAGGCAGGACGTCTTCCACAGCTTCGGGACTTTCTCCTGACTCAGGCTCAGGTTGAACAGATGTTCCAGATGTTACAGGAGACAGCTGGCGAGCACAGGTCTTCAGGATCCTAGGTGTGATGCCATGACTGCAACACATGTCTCCCTCTTTAGGTCTCTCCAGATAGTTTTGTCTCAGTTTTGCAACATGATTAGCTGCCTTTTGTCAGTAAGCTAACGTCATACTGCCACTCAATTAGACGGGACAAAATAAACAGCAGAGAGGGAGACATCGGGAAAAACGACCATAATACGTTGAAAAGAAATCTGATTTCTGGTTTGAAGCCTTGGCTGAATGAATTTAAGTTTGAATAAAACGAGGTTACCGGTGAATAGCGTGTGTATCATTTTCTAGCTCTATGAATGCAACACGGTCACGTTGGCAGAGAACCGCGCATGCGCAATTAATTGACACAGTCGTGGGGTCAAAGCCGTAGACCAGGGGTCGGCAACCTTTACCACTCCCGTTTCCCACAGTAAAGAAAACACGGAGCCACAAAACCCTTTGACATTTAAAATGAAAAAAACAATGCATGTAAGGTTTCTTTGCCTTTATGCTATGAATAAACAAACTATCATGTGTTGCATTTATGAAATCAATCAACGACTGCAGAGAAAATGAAATGACATCTCTTCATGCAACAAAAACATTTTGAACTCAGAATTAAAGACGTTGGGTTGAAGGTTACTTTCAAGTAAAATACTCAATTTGAGTCCTTGTATTTACGAAAAAAACTCTCCACCTGCCGCAAACCAAAAATGCCGTCCACTCTCTGCGTGCCGTCATCCTTTCACTGGCGCGTGCAGTCAGCTGTCAACCTGAATGATAAAAGGACTATTTCACTGAGCAATGAAAAAAAAATCTGAATATATGTTTAACAATAGGCAATTAAAATATTAATCAAACGTGGTTAAAGTGATTTCTGCTCCTGAACCTCAGGGCACAGCGTCTGCAGCTCAGGGCTGTGCGCCGTCACCTGCATCTGCACAAAGGATCATAAACTGTCATAATCTGTGAGGCGTGCACAATGTTTGTTTCAAAATGAACGAACTAAAATAAAATACATTTTAATTAAATGCTCATTAATTATTTTCAGGAGCCAGGAGTCACCATGAGGTTGACATGTGTGGTTTTGAGAGAAGTAGCTCAACAGCTATTGGATGGATCGCCATTAAATTTGCCACAGACATTTGTGTCTCCTTAAGGATGAAATTGAATAACTCTGGTGATCCCTTAACTTTTGTTGAACTGTCATATATCTGACAGATATGATTAAATATGAGGTCTTTTAAGTGTCTATGAATGTAGCTGTCAACAACTTAAACTTCTCTTGTGAAGTATCTGTAACTGAATGCTGGTGCATAAACAGATAATGAATGGCATCAAAACACAGCTGTGTGTTCATAGAAAATACTGTACATCAATAAGAACATATATTAAAATATGTTATACACACTTGTATTATTTATTATGATAATTGAAGTCAATGATGATGATTTTAATAGTTCAGCATTTTTGGTTAAAGAACAATGATATTGTATCATCCTGTGCCTTAACCAGCCATGTTTTGTGAATTATTTACACCAGACATCTTGACTTGTACTTGAAATGATCAGCCTGTGAAACCCCCGGTCACTGCACCATGTAATGAATAATAGGAAAGGTCACAGTCTGCTTTATTACAATGTTTATTACCAGACAAAACAGACTTTTTATACATTAGTATATGCCTCACTGGCACGTGCCGAGAGCAGCAGTCAGTGCAGCTGACAGTAACTCACCTCTCGTGAAAACCAGGGATTCCCACAAGAGCAAAGGCGTGATCAGATGTCACCTTATTTTGATGGACACACTTCCAGAGATGTGTAGTGCTGAGGACAATCTCAAGACCACTGACGTGGAGGAGTTGCCCCTTTGTAAGGAAGAGCACACCTCCAAAAGCCAATACCCATGTGCTGACACTGTGTTTGCTCCCTGCTGTCTTCTGATGCAGGAGAGAGGATGGGATGTTCCTCGAGATGCATTTTCTGCTGCTGAACTGTACACCTTATTGAGATCTGAAGTCCTGCTGAATGTCTGAGGGTGGACAATTCTCTCTGCACTAAGGAGGATCATTGGTGTAGTCTTCAAGGGCTTATTTTTATTGCAGTGATACACATGCAAGGTATATAATGCTATCAATCCAGTGAAATTGGCGTCTATAACAATGGACTACACATGCTGCAGCATTAAAGACTGTTTTATGCGCGATACAATGTGCACTTAATTTCTCACCAAATTAATCAGGCGTTGGATTCGCTCGAGCATTAACCTGTTCAACCAAAACTGTTCCTTAGAAAATATCTTAACTCACTGCATATTATTTGTAGTATTGGCTTGCAGGTAAACAACTTAATGAACAGTTAAATCGACCATGCACAAATGAAATTGAAGCACTTTTTTAATATCAAATGATGAACATGTCTTGGTCCATTTGTAATGAAAACTGCACAGATGAGTGATTTCCTTCTTTTTGTAAGTAAACTCAGATTTGTTTTTTCACTACTTTCTTGTGGGATGTCTTGTGTCTCACCCTGTAATAAATTGAGACAAATTACATCACCTTATTAATAGACCATCTGAGGTGTAGTCAAACAAGCATAGCCAACCTGCCACGTGCTACATATACCGTGTCTGTGGTGCTTTAATGAAATAAACTGGAATGAAATTACAAAAAAAAAAACATTTCCAAATGGCAAAAATAAAAAAAAACATTTGCACAAAGGTTAAAGGTCCGTTCTGTAGCTGTGTGACTGTGGAAGGCCTGTGTGCACTTGAAGAAGTGCAACCACAAAAGGCTTTTTTAAGGCACCAAACAAACATGCGGCAATTCAATTAATCTGAGTGAATGTGTGCAGACACAAGTTTTACACAACTGTGAACATACTTAGAAATCTAAAACTGAACTTGCATTTACATTAAAATGTATATGTACAATCACAAATATTGATTGGCCTGTCCAACCCCCCCATCCCCCCAGGAATTGAACATGAAATATTAAGTTGTAATTATATTATAATACTCCAGAATTAGCTGTAGGAGCCAGTGACTCGTGCGTTGCCCCGTGTCCCTAAAAATAGTATGAAATTTCTTTTTTTTTTTAAAATCTGGAACCACGTGATCCTGGAATGACCCCGCCCACCAATGTTTGTCGTCATCAAAACGTCAGAGATGCAAGCGCGTCGATCTATGATTAAACCTGACGCCCCAACACAGTAGTACTGACTTGTATCAGCTACACACACAAGCGCGTTTTCCTAAGTGTCCTACTACGATCTGCGTACACAATTACAGTCTGCAACAGACAAACACAGTCCACTAGAGACCAGTACAGTCCGCTACAGACAGTCCAATGGCTTACCGACGCAACCCCACAAACCCGAACCCAAGAAACAGGGATCACCTTGTTGGCCCTGTTTCTCAGGGCAATCCGATCCATCCCGGAGAATTTCTCCGTCTGCAATCTGCTCTTGAGCAAAGTCGCCACCAGAACAACTTTCTGAGAGTCCAGTTGAACCGCGCCTGGTTTGAAAGGGATCAGCTCCTGAATGCGAAGCGCAGACACGTCTACACTGTGTCCAACTTGGAAGAGGAAATATGTAGACTGGAGCGGCGTCTGGAAGAGAAAAACAGCAGTGAGAGCAGCGCATCAGGTGAATCTGACGTCTCCCCCAAAGAGACGAGCGGGGAGTCCCAGGTGGAAAACATCCAGCACCTGGAGAACAGCGAGATGGCAGAGACTCAGAAGAGACTGCAGATGCAGGTGAAGCAGCTGGAGCAGCAGCTGCAGGAGAGGGACGCCCAGATCCTGGACCTCACAGAGGAGAAAGAGCACCTCTCTGAAATGCTCGCAGCGGCCACAGATGGCGCTGAAGTTCTCAAGACCAATTTCACGAAGGAGCTGGCCGAGAGGGAACAGAGCTGGGAGACCAGACTCAAAGAGCTGGAGGCCAGAAACAAACAGCTGTCTGAGAGGGAACAGAGCTGGGAGACCAGACTCAGAGAGCTGGAGGCCAGAAACAAACAGCTGGCTGACAACGCACAGCGCTGGCAGACCATCGTCCAACAGGTGGAGGAACTGGAAGAGGTCTGCCAGAAAAGGAAGGAGACAGAGACAACAACGGAAAGTTGTAAGACTGGACAGGAAAAGGAAGAGAAAGAGCAGATGAAGGAAAGGAAGAAGAAAGAAAAAGAGGAGAGGAAGGAAAGGGAAAAGAAAGAAAAAGAAGAAAAGGAGGAAAGGAAAAAGAAGGAAAAAGAAGAAAAGGAGGAAAGGAAAAAGAAGGAAAAAGAAGAAAAGGAGGAGAAGGAGCGAAGGAAAAGGAAAGAAGAAGAAGAGAGGAAGGAAAGGAAAAAGAAAGAAAAAGAAGAGAGGAAGGAAAGGACAAAGAAAGAAAAAGAAGAGAGGAAGGAAAGGACAAAGAAAGAAAAAGGAGAAGGAGAAGAAAGCTGCCGGTTGCTCAACCACAATTCCCTCTCCCCCCTCCCTTCCTCCCACCCGCATGTTCGGACCTCACTTATATTTTGACGCCAGATCCACCGACACCCCTTTCCCGTCCTCCCGTCCCCGCCGCTCCATTCCACGCCCCTAAACTCCACCATCACCCCTACCTCCTTCCCCCCTTCCTCCCACCCACCCATCCCCCCATCCGTCTGTCTTCTAAATTTCCGGACAGCAGGATGGTTTACAATTCGGCATCAAGTGCCAAACAAATAAAAAATCAATCAAATACAAATCATATTAAAATCAATCATTAAAATCAACTATAAATCAAAGAGAATCAAATTAAATTCAATCATTAAAAATCGAATAAAAATCAATGGATTTGATTAAAAGGCACGTGTCTGCGTCTGTGAATAAAGATATACGATAGAAAAACAACTGTAAGACATTATGGTGGTTATAAAGAAGAGGTGCTGCTGTCTGTCATCAAATACTGAAACGACACTAAAATCCTGTTTGAACACGATGAAGTTCAGCTCATTAAATATGTTTCCAAACGCTCAGTAACAGCAGCTGCTTCTGTACTGGTCAGTGGTGGAATGGAACTAAGAGCATTGACTCAAGTACTGCTGTGAAGTACAAGTTGGAGGTACTTGTGCTGTAAAAACTGTCACTGGGTTTAATTACTATTTAGTCAATAAATAAAGGTAAACTATACACACTAAACATACAGTGCTGTTATCAAATGCTGTTCCCTCTTTGTGGTCAGAAAGGAGAGACGATAAGATGTTCATGGAACAAATATAAAATGAAGGACTGACAAACTTCTCAGACGTGTTGTGATGACGCTCCCTCCTGCTGCAGGTATTTGAACGGCCTCTGGCAGCAGAAAGAAGTCTGTTCTGTGTTTATGTCCCTCAAAAATGAAAAATGAGGAGAGTGGGTGCAGAGAGCAGGGGCAGCCACTGGGGGGCGACACATACTGACAGGCTTCCACCCGAGAGGCGCTTTTACACCGACACACTCCACTGTCAAGTTTCAATGATTTATTAATCACATTTAACTCAGTTTTGTCTTAGTTTTGCAACATGATTAGCTGCCTTTTGTCAGTAAGCTAACGTCATACTGCCACTCAATTAGACGGGACAAAATAAACAGCAGAGAGGGAGACATCGGGAAAAACGACCATAATACGTTGAAAAGAAATCTGATTTCTGGTTTGAAGCCTTGGCTGAATGAATTTAAGTTTGAATAAAACGAGGTGAATAGCGTGTGTATCATTTTCTAGCTCTGAATGCATCACGGTCACGTTGGCAGAGAACCGCGCATGCGCAATTAATTGACACAGTCGTGGGGTCGAAGCCGTAGACCAGGGGTCGGCAACCTTTACCACTCCCGTTTCCCACAGTAAAGAAAACACGGAGCCACAAAACCCTTTGACATTTAAAATGAAAAAAACAATGCATGTAAGGTTTCTTTGCCTTTATGCTATGAATAAACAAACTATCATGTGTTGCATTTATGAAATCAATCAACGACTGCAGAGAAAATGAAATGACATTTCTTCATGCAACAAAAACATTTTGAACTCAGAATTAAAGACGTTGGGTTGAAGGTTACTTTCAAGTAAAATACTCAATGTCTATTTGTATTTATGAAAAAAACTCTCCACCAGCCGTCCACTCCCTGCGTGCCGTCATCCTTTTAATGGTGCGTGCAGTCAGCTGTCAACTTGAATAATAAAATGACTATTTCACTGAACAATGAAAAAATTAATATATGTAAAATAATAGGCAATTAAAATATTAATCAAACGTGGTTAATGTAATTTCTGCTCCTGAACCTCAGCGCAGAAACAACATGACAGGAATGTTACAGGGACACTCACACAATACACACAATAATGTACATATTTTGGTGGTTTGAAAGAAGAGTGAAAGATGCCATCCATATCAAGCTGGAAAGATCATCACTGAACAGAGGAGGTGATCTATGACAACACACATCAGCCACTACAACATAGTCCTCAGATCCCACCCCAGTCGGTTTAACACCCAGTCAAACCATGATTTATGTGACCCCACATGATAGATAGGTGGGTCAATGACTCACATGTGACCTCAATGACTCCTGAGGTGTGAACGATCCTGCAAGATAAATGTCTGGGACTGCCCACCTGTCAGTCAGAACTGCAGATGCCTCTTGGATGAGAAACTTCCTCAACAACATTATACAAGTCCAGTTGTCTTTATAAAGCACTTAGAAGTACCATGACCTGGATGAATGAGAATCCTCATAAAGATGCGTAGATAATGTATTTTTGTGCTTAAACATTTATATCTTCATAAAAAAAAATATTTTCAAATTGCGGGCAACCAATACACACATCAGCAATGAAAGCAGCAGTTGCTCAATTTATGGCCAACAAATGATGCATCACATTTACAAACTACTCCAGCTCTTTGCTCTCTGTTCTTGAAACAAGAGCTGCTGACTGCCAGAAGTTCTTGTTTTACTCATGAGGAAATTTGGTTTTATGTCCAAAGTGAAATATAGAAGAAAGCCTCTTGGTTGCAGTGTGGGTAAGTGTGGAGGAACCGATGATATAGTATTCTCAGATCACCCAACCTCAAACAAACTGTTCATTAGTGGGAAACAATGTCCCAAGGATGATCCAACATGTTGTTTGAAATCCTTACCTTGTAGCATGTGGACCTGCAGCCTTCTAACCTTAAAATGTATGAGGAGCTCATGTGGACCTTGAACACAGAAAGAAGTACATTCAACGAGCCACTCGGCTTCACTGGAACCATCATCTTAAAACTGGATATTACAGTATCTGAACACCAACTCTCTGAAGGACATGTTTCTAGTAGGACTTGCAGTAACATCAAGAGGACACAAGGTGGTGCAGTTCTCCATGTGATTGATGCCGTTGGTTGGCTTTGTGGTCTCTCCCAGACTGGTCACTTCAGCAGCAGTTCCATCAAAGTTAGTGAGCTGCTGTTGGCACTAGATCAAGTCAAGGGATCACCAAAGTGATACAGAAATCAGAAAACAGAAATCCAATTGTGGATCTATCTATCTATCTATCTATCTAAAAACCAAAAAGTCAGGGGTCAATATAAGACTATAGGTCCTAGGTCAATATAGTAGTTCATATTCATCCTCTGGAAAACATGAATGTCTGTACAACATTTCACGGCAATTCATCAAATAGTTGTTGGGATAATTCAGTGTGGAGAGTGGTGGACTGACCAACTGACTGACAAGACATCGACATTCTTACAATTTAACCACTACCATGCTAAAACCAGGCACAGTAATTATAGAAAAACTTCACTGGTGCTATTTGTCTTCTTTCCTCCACTTTTTATATATATCAGGTATAAACTATATACTGCTATTTAAATGCTGTGATTATTATGCATCTGTAAAATCATCTTGTTGGCAAACATTCCTCTGATCTAATTAACCTTCAACACCTTTACTGACAGTCAGAAATCATTTTATTTTAACACGGAAAGAAACAGTTTCATCTCAGTTTCAGATTTCATAGAAAACTTTATCTGGACTTTTTCTTTCAGTATTTCCAAAATTTTCACAGCAGCACATGTTACAATTAACCACCAGTTTGTTCACTAAATATTAATTAAATATTGTTAATCATTCTATATTACTCACATCAACTGTTTAATAGATAATAAGTCACAGCAAGCTGAAAATAAGGATTTCAGTTTTTCAAAGGCAACGTCTCACAAAACATATTTTAACATAGTGGTAACTACTCCCTAATACACAAAATCATTAACATCAGCATCAACCAACACGAAAAACATGGCACATCCCTTCAGTCCCAGTACAGCAACTTCAAACTATGAATCCCTGTAGTCACATGGGCCCTGTAACCATAGTGATTCAAAAGGACAAAAGGCAGCTATAAAAGGCATAATGTTGCATTAATTGGCAGGTGCAAATGTTAGTATTGTACCAATGTTAGGTAGTTATAATCACACTTATAATAGTGATCATACTCTATGATACAGCATGACTTTAAAAACTAGCAAAATAGATAGCAAACTCTCTGGCTTAACGTTAGTGTGTGAACTTGACAACGATCGTTATCGTCAACGATTAAACTAAAACCACATTTATCTGGGGACAGGATCGCTGTGAATGATCTCCAGTTACACTGTATATTCAGTGTCACTAACTATTTATTCATCAATAGAAAATGTACTTCATAATAGAAAACATACTTCATTTTGTATTGTAGCCTGTTCACAAGTTGGCAGGGGTCCTCAACTAGAGTTTTTCTAAGCAGGCACTCTGGGGGCCAGACTTTTGAATTTATAAAATTACATTTGCTTCATTCTAATTAGCCTATTATTGTTAAATATTTTTACTTAACAGTAAAAAATAGTGTTATTTTTATCAGTCTATATCAGTGTGAACAGACTCCTAAAAACATGGAAAATCCATACTAAACTAGAAAATGCTCTCAGACCTCCACCAAGGAGGAAGTCAGTGCTCAACACAAAACCCACAGTGCAGCGACCAATGAATGAGTCCTGATCTCAACAAGAACTCCTCTTCAGGAAGCAAACAAAAACACTCAGTTTGTGACTCAATACAACAGTTGACCAAGAAAAACAAACCCACGTGACACCTCTTGCATCTAATCGAGTCTCTGCAGGAACAGGTGAACTATGAATTACTGATTTTTTGGCTTGTTGCCAGGGATTGGCAAGATAATGGATGATCACTCTTAGGACGGACTGGCACTGATGGTTAGTAACGTTAGATATATACATTTTCTGAATTCAATCATATTGTGTGAGCTGGATGGGAAGCTCTTGTGGGCCTGATGCAATCCGCGATGAGGGCACCCAAGATTAGTGTCATCAATTCAGTATCTGACCAAATGTGAAATATGGACCCAATCTCTCCTTCTGTTCCTGAGTTATGGTGTTGAATAATGGCCAGAGAAGTGTTTTTGCAGAACTTTATGATGACACAGTGAAGTTGCCTTCACCTCTTCACTTCATCACTTTATCCTGAGACATTTGTGTGAAATTTTATCATAATTAGCGTATGAATTCTTGCGTTATGGCCAAATATGTGTTGTGTGTGGTCAGAGTTACCCTTGACCACCAAAATCTAATCAATTCAGCCTGAGCCCAAGTAGATGTTTGTGCCAGATGTAATGAGATACTGTGCTCACGAGAATGGGACGGATGGACAACTTGAAAACGGTGAAGTGGCATATATGTATATAAAATTTAGATTTGTGGTGACAAACATGCTCTCAGCCATTACTTTACTGACATCACTCATAACAACAACCAAAAGGACTAATGAGGTGGCTTGGTCTGTGAAGACACTGAAAGTCCAATGAAGTTTAGCAAAACAATCATCAACACCAAAACGTATGTGCAGTGACTGAAAGCCACAGTAAAATGTGGTGTGTGTGATAATGTAAAAAAAAAGTCACATTTTTCTGGTTGCAGGTCCGTCCAGTGTTGAGTTTGTGCTTACAAACAGACCTCTTTCACAGCAGATATTTTGATGTGTCATGGGAAAAGCACAGGCGTGTAATGAATAGCATTAATAATGTCAGCATCGCACTGAGGGCTCTGAACTTTCTGCACTGTGCTTGTACTGTCAAGTGAAATGTTGCAGTATAGTGCTTTATGAATCTGACCAGTTATGAATAGAACTTTCCCAAAAAGCGGTTCTGCATATTATGAAATAATATGTCAAAAGATTTTTAAGTTGTGTGTGATGTGCTTGTATGAAGAAACTAATCTTTTCCAGATTTTCAAGGCTTTCATGGCTGTGCTGTTCCATATATTGTCTGTTTTTCCAGAGCTATGACAGAGAGACGTCCATACGTTCAGTGAAAAAACCACTGCATTCCCACAAATGATCACATTTGTGAAATTCTTTGTTATTCCCTGGCTTCTCGAAGAGAACAGACAGAATTTGTAGATTTTCCCTGTGTGGAATACACATGTCCCAGATGTATGACGTCTGAGGACTTCCACATGGAGGGGGGCTCCTGGCTGTTACTGAACACAATGCCTGAAACAGTGAGACACACTGCGACTGTTCCCTCCATTAAATCTACCTCTATTAGCTGGAATGTTTGAGCCTAACAAGAAGTCACTGTATCCATCAACAGTTTTCTGCTCACATGTTTTAGGGCTAGGGTTATGTTTTTGAGCAAGCCACCGAGCATGCTCAGTGACTGCTCATTGGATAAGAGTCAGCCACGCGTTTGTAAACTCAGTGAATTTCTCAGAGGTTGCCAGACATACTGCACTGACATTTGTGTGCTGTGGACCGGGTCAGCAGCCCTGTCACAGCTTTGATGGATGTCACGGTCTGGGACTGTGTGGGGCATTCTTCAGTCGCTGTCGAACTCTGATTTGAATTTCCTCATCCTGTGAAAAAGAAAAATAGTGATCAGTCACCACTGTCTTCTATATATTTTGGGATGATTGCGTGCGCGGTGGTCAGAAAAAGGTGAACAGTGAGGATGATGATTTTGGTTTGTACATACTGTTTCAGCTGTGTCTGCTGTCTCCTCTCCCTCAGTGTATTCACTGCCGGGGGTGACAGCTTCAAAGTCAGACAGGGCACTTTCCACCGCCTCCTCATCGTAGTCTGTCTGGTATTCATCAGACAGTTCCTCTGAGGACACAACATGAGGACACATAGTTTTAAATCATTTTTAAATAAATATTTGAATAAGAATTGTGTAGCTTTGCACGCAGATATCAAATAATTTTCCAGGCCATTTTCAGTGATGACCGTGCTGGTATGACGTACAGGGATCACATACACACCAATCTGTAATTCTCTGTGGAAGTCTGATTTAGAAGAGCAGTACAGGCATAACCTTTAGACGGTTTAATGTAATGACTGTTGCTTTTTCATATTTCTTGCCTTGTGTTAATGCTGTGTTTTAATACTGTTGTTATATCTTTCAAAGTATTGTCACTGTATTGTATTTGGTTTCTTTTGGAAAGCTCTTTCTGCTACGCTGGGCGAGTGCTTTGTAAATAAAATGTCTCATTATCATTCATTCATAACCCAATTCTCTTTTTTCATATGAATAATATCAACCATTGCCACTGAACCTTACATCCCTAAATGTAAAGACTCAAATGTCCTGTTGGCCAGTATTTAGCAGGTGCTTGACTCACATAAAGGTGAGCTGCCATTCATTGTTTTTGCCTCCAGCTTTCCATTCATCATCATCCACCTCTCTCTACACCCAACACACATCTGACACTAGGGTCGCTATCTTCAAACCTCTGCAAGCAACAGAAGAAGGCAAGCACGTGAAGTTAAGCAAGTTGGGAAGAAAGCACCGTTATTTTATAAACCTGATAAAAAGAAGCACAGTTAGCAGCCAGTGGTGACTACGTACATCTGAAGGATAATGTAGTTTGAGCCACTTCAGTTATAATGTCATCCAGCCTGTATGTGTGACCCTGTGACCTGACCTGGGGCTGTGTTCACAGTGTTTCCACAGCCTGACTGAGGGCAGCCTGCTCCAAACACTCCGTCTGAACATTCATGTGATCCTGAACAGAACTTGGCCTCTCAGATGCTCAACTGTTTTCAGATTTTCAAGGATGTGTGGAAACCTTCTTTAAGCCTTTTGTTGATGAAATAAACAAACCAAAAAAATATCAAACTTTATACTTAAACTTCAGATAGCATTTAGTTAACCTGTTTACAGACTAAACCATCACATTTCAAAGAAGCGTCACAGCTCATGGCTCCTGTACTTTTGTTAGTGATGTTAGAAGATTCATGCCAAATCAAAAGCAAGCTTTACATTAAGACTGTTTTTCTATGTATATATTCCATGTATACATCAGTATTTTACTGATAACTAACCACTGATGAAGGCATTCTTGACTGGTTCGATTCTTGACACTATCTCTGCCAGGTCAGTGAAGGAGGCATTGGGACAGGTGACCACCTGAAAGACACAAACCACACCATTCTGATGAAGTTCAGCTTCTAGTTCAGTTTATCCTCATTACAGAGTGCAGGGTTAGAGATTATACATTTTGAACGGACATCAATAAAACCATACCAAGAAATGATGTAATACGAGCCCTGTTTCCATATCTGTGCAGTCTGTGAGTCTGGCAGACAAACCATTCAATTCATCAATTATGGTATAAAGCTCTGGCCTAGTCTTCTAACCTTCTGGCTAACTATTGTGATATTTTCTCACATTCTGAATAGAATCAACAAAAATTCACACTGGTCTGAAGCATAAAAAACCAAACAAAATAACATGATCATGGCTTTAAACTCTCCCCCAGGTCAGTAGTAATGTCTGTAGCTTGCACTCACATGGCCAGTTTTGGTCTTGTGGAACTCCTCCTGATGCCTGTCTTTAAGCATGCTGTCCACTACGCCACTGCGCTGCCACACGTCGAACAATGTCTTTCCATGCTGGTATCCCATCTCCTATAGCCACAGTGAAGGAGGGTTCGAATGACATTCATACACAGGTGATGGAAGGCACATGGGGAAAAGCGTTGAGGAACAGAGGGGAACTCACAGCGATCTCATCAAACTTGCCGAATTCTAGCGTGCCGTAGTGGTCGATGGGTGGCCGGATGTACTCACAGTACTCACTGTCTTTGACCAGTTCCAGCTGCCGCACACAGCAGACATAAGCAAGCCGGGTTTGGATCTCTGCCATGTTCAGGACCTGGAAGGTGAAGTTAGTTGACTTTAACAGGGTTGTGTATTCAATATCCCAAGATTTTACAATTCTATTTTATCCAAGCTAGCCTTTTTATCTCTACAATAAGTTCAGCAGGTGATATTCTTTACATTTTCCGACTTAACCATACATTTCTGTATAAGTTTGGGCAAAGAATAACAAGAGACCATCTGATATGAAAGTTTACCTTGACTTTCTCAGCCAGAGGGTTGAATCGTTTCCATAGTAGCCACCAGCCATTCAAGGAGTCGCCATAGTTGGTCAGGTTGGTTTCATCCTGACTTCCAACATCAATTGCAATCACAACCTTGGCCCCCATAGAGCGAGCCACATCGGCTAGATGCCAAAATGAGAAAAGCACATTTGATCTAGCTCTTAAGGGCCCAGATAACCTTTTTCTCAATCGACTTCTTATCATGACAGATGAGGTTTGACATTGGTCATTTCACTTTTGGTTATTTCACATGAGGGATTTATGTATTTTTGGGGTTCGTTTGCTTTGTTACCTGTCAATCAAATGGATCACACAACACTCACACAGGCCGATTAGCTGAGGTTTTTTATTGATAAATAATAACTAGAGATTTTATTGTTCTAAACATTAACTTTGGCTGTTGCCTGTTTAGACATGAATATTTTATGTTCAAAAGTAAAGGGGAATATATCAAAGTCTGTTTCCAGGTGCTGGGGGGGACTACTACATATGTAGAAACAGTTGTGTAAAGCCTTTCGTATCTCCAGAGGACGCTGAGAGACTGTGAGTCTTCAAGTGATGTCACTTGAGTCCGCGTCGGTTGGACTGAAGATGTTTCAGAAAGTGTTGTAGAGGATAAGCATGTTAAACTTGTTTTTTCCCCATAATATTAATAGCATTTGAATTTATGGTTCAGTTTAGGCCCTTCAGTGTCTGAGTGCCTACCACCACATGCATGTAGAAAATAACATGGAACTTTTTTGTCTTTGTACTTGTGTGGTGCAGTCTGGGGTAACTGAACTTCAGCACTGATTGTACTAAAAGAACAGCACCCTGGATCTTCTGGATAACTGCTGCAACCCATTTCAGCTGAAGACTTTGGTGTAACGTCACAGTGTTCATACAGCACGAGGCAGCTAGTGGCTGGGAAAGGGTCCAGAGGGCGTGTATTTTCAGTAACACAGATGTTACTGAATGAAATACCTCATATTACGGGATCAATGAGTCAGGCAGACTAGACTAATATATTCCACTAAACAACCCTTCTGCACTCTCTCTGCTACTATGGGATGGAGAGGGGGATGGCTGATGAGCAAGGGCGATGTATTTTGGTCATTTTGCTAAGAAGGGGTTGGTCCCCCCTCATTTCCCCTCAGATTTCCTCCCGACTACCACCCTCACTAGCAGTGTCTCTCACCAGGCAGGTTGTTGATGTATCCTCCGTCCATGAGTAAGTGTCCATCTTTGGGATCACAGAGTGGTGGCAAGTAACCAGACAGTGACATACTGGCCCGAACGTACCGCCACAATGAGCCTGAAGAGGAGAGACATGGGGGTGGTCAACAGGCTGACAAACAGAGAGACTTCAAGCAGTATTAGAACATGCTTTACATTACATAACCACGTCCAAGATATTAAGAAACCATAGCAGTGTTAATATTTTGGTTAATTAACAAAAATCACAGATATGTTGCTAATTTAGGTTGCTAACATGTTTCTCCACCCTCAAAGTAACCATTCCATTCATTTATGTCCGCAATTTCAGTAAAAAGGTAGCAAGTCTTTTCTGATGTTTTTAAACTATGAATAGAAAGAAGAAGAGGCGATCAAAGTTGCACTGACCATCAGTGTGGACTCTCATGCAGGAAGCCGTAATATCTGTTGTAATGTTGAAGTACGGCAGCCACAGGTCCTAGCAAAGACAAGGTGGAACGTATGATTAAGTATCAGATCATCATCATTGACAGACACAATCTCACAAGTACTGTTTCTTTGTAACAAACAAAGCATCTGTATTTGATGCTAGTTATTCGTGTCTGAATCAAATATTCTCACAGAACAAACTAAGAACATGGCACCTCACATTAAAACGGAGAGCTCACCGTGGATGTGAAATAAAGCTCATTTTCGGCTGTAGCACCTGAATTCAAATGGTGCTTCATGGTGTTACATTAAATACATGCACAGCAGAGCAGACTAATTAGAAAGCTGATCACATTTTCCTTGTTAAGGATTTGGAACAATACCAATCTACTCTTAAATTTGGCTAACACAAGGTGTGAGGCCAACAGTTCCTTCTGCCTGACTGCTTAGCTCTTATTCTTTATCTTTTCATAGACTTGCTTTAAAGAAACCCCTAACCTTACCTCGATCTGTTTGCCCTTGAAGACGGAGCTTATGCTGGAGTTAAAGGAAGCTCCAGAAAACATGGAGGTGACAGGGTAGGTCAGATCCAAGATCTTCTTAAAGTAAGAGGTCATATCCTGAGAAAGGAAGTGGCAAAGGGAAGTAAAACAGTATGTGTAGACAGGTAAGGAATGAACACCGAAAGTATGAAAGCAGATATTATCATAACAAGACCAAACTTTTTCTAATTCAGTGAAAAATGTTTTCGTTCATCAGTGCTCTCCTATCTTCAGTTTAAGGTCAACACACCATGGCCCACTCACGAGCCCGGACCCTCATTCGACTGTTGCTCTTCTCCTCAGCATACAACGCTGCCATGAAGGAGCCGATAGAGGTGCCGCCCACCATGTCGACAGGGATCCCCGACTCATTGAGGGCCCGCAGGATGCCGACCTGAGAGCAACCTCTGAAAAGAGACGGTACTCCATCAACAAAACTCCAACAAAGCAAAAGGATATTAAAGGTTCTGTGTGTGATGAGATTACTGCATGTGACTTTTTTTTTTATTACTTTGAGATATCCTGTACTTTAATGTGGCAAAATCTCCAGTAAATTTATATAAAGTGAAGGTGTTTGCTGAGCCACAGGTGCACAGATAAGTGGCACTAACCACGCAAATACACACAAATAATGGAGGCCCAGAGGAAATCAGTTCATAAGAATGTGACCTATATAAAAGCATTAGATGTGCTGTAATCATCTCAGGTCATAGCTGAGAGGAACACAGTCCCTACCTTGCCAGAGCTCCAAGACAAGCCAGAACAGTGAGAAAAAGAAAGAAGCAATCAGAATACATCTGCTCGCTGGAATTGACATGGTTTGCTGGTTATCAGCTGTTTGCTGTTCTGCATCAATACATCTGTAGTGCCAGCATGGGGATCAATACATTCCATTTTAGTATTTACTCTTATCATTCTAATGCTCAGCTTTATTGTCATTGGACTGATGTTCCATGTAATGCAAATACCAAAAAAAAAACAAAAACAAAAAACCAAGAACATGTTTCATCAAACTTTTTGTTGCAAAATATACTACAAAATTAAAAGCAGCAATTGTAAAGATGCAGCCATGTTAGTCTGTTAGCACCACAACCTCGCAAAATGATTACATACTATGTCGTTATCATGTCCTTTTGTGACACCATAAATATGTGCTATAGTGCAAGGAAGTACTGGAATGACAACAAAAAAGTGACAAACAATCTGCAGTAAGCGGCTTCTCAGTCCACAGAAACTACAGTCAACAACATCAGATCTCTTCACGCATTACTTACTTTCATTTCATATCCTATAAACAATTAACACACTCCGACTGGTGAACGATCACTTTCTATGTGCAGTTTGCTGATGACAAAAATATAGCTAACACATGGAGGTGTATGTGTTTGTATATAAAGCTACCATACCTGGCGCCCCCTCCACCCAGCACAAGGGCGATGCTGTTTCCTGTCAGGATCCTGGCCAGACGCGAGAAATCGGAATGACGGTCTGGACACTTTTCAAACACGCGCTGGTACAACTCCCTCTGACACACACAAACACACACAATCAGAAACAACGCATTAGCTAACTGCGCCAGAGTTGCCCATAGATGACTCTGTGGGTTGGTGGGCAGTACCAGCTTAGGTAAACTCCTCTTGGAGAACACTCTGCGGGGGCAGGACAGGTGATGGTGTCTGGAGATCCAGCTCCGCATGTTCAGCCACTCGGCCGTCCCTTTGGGTGGTGTGCCATCCTCTCTGTGAAGCAACACCAGCTGCTTCTGAGCACGAACTGCACTGCCCTCCAACATCCGCTCCAACTACAGGTGGAGAAGAGAAGAAGAAGCAGGTAGCTTCCACTCAGCTCATTATGCAGATCCATTTCAGACAAAAGGTTATAAATAATGTGATGGTGTGGCTTACATTCAAATGTTACAGAGACAGCTGCATTGCACAGGTTGGCCTACTTACCTACAGCATCTGCCAGTTTGTATAGATTAACTAAGATCATTCAACAAAGACACTGCTGACAAAACTGCTAGAGCCTCGCTGCCCAACCACAGCTCTGAACCTGTCAGCTTTATCATGCTTTGATAGTCATTTTAATGTAGGGGTATGTGTCCTATTCACTCCCCCTACCCATATTTGAATTTCTTTCCTTCTTTCCCACATATGCATGTGTTTTTTATCTAGAATGCAGAGAAAATTTGAACACCTGGAATATTTTTCCTCATCTTAATAACACAGCACACAGTAATGTCCCAGGCATTCTGCCCCATATTCACAGCCTACATAAGCCTTGTTTTGATGTGCATCAATGGCCTCTGATATTGATTAGCCTTAATTGATAAGTTACTTAGAATGAAAACTTATTCATATACACTAATTAGATTTGTTACCAATAAGTAACAATAAGCATTAAAGCATGCCCAATGCTTTAAATAACATAAAATTCTGATTCATTTGTCTTTTTCAATCTTTGCACCAGTTGATTCCTATTGAGAAATTTGTTTTTGGTGTATAGTTCATTTGCTTTCACTCATTTGTGATTTGATTTAAGAGAATAGTTTGAATATATGGGATTGTTTGGGTGTAGACACTCGTCCCTGCTCCAGTCCCACTATGGGATTCAGGCCAGTGTGTGCTAGCACAGCTTTAAGTCACATTCTTCACTGAACTCAATTTGTTGAAATTCATAAAAAACAAAGCTGGTATCTGGCTTGTCATTCTAAATGATAACATCCTGTGTGCTTTCTGCTACAAAAAGCTACAGCAGCTGACACGGTGTGAGTGTATTCACACTGACCTCACCCACAGTGGGCTCCTGCTCACCGAGTCCCACAATGATGATGCAGTCAGCCTGGCGGATGCAGCGCTGGGTCCAAGGTGTGAGGCCAGAGTCAGACTGGTAGAGGACAATGCGATGGATGTCCTCCTGCTGCCCGAGCCAGCTGGACAGACGGTACTCATGCACGCTAAAAAAAATGAGGTACATATATCAGTCACCTGTTACTGTCTGTATACAACTGTTCACTGTAGGTTATTGAACAAATCATGTCTGTTTCTCATGAGGTATCTGACTCTTAAAATTAAGAAACAGCTGTGTTGCTGTCAAACGTGACGTCTCAATGAATGTCTTGTTTTCAGAAAGAACCAAACACCACAAAGCTACAGCAGTCTTACCAGCAATGCTTCGTAAGACTTCAAAAAATCTGAATAACTTACACATTTACAGTTGATCACTTTATCAAATGTCTACCTGTCCAGAGCAGCAGAGCCGAGTCGCTGTTTGATGATGTCACTGGTCAGGAGCAGAGTGGGGCCTTCAGAAAACAGAAATCAAACCAAGGAGGACCTGTGAAATTGCTGTGAATGAAAGTGGAGTACAATGCATCGTGGTGCAGATCCCAGAGCAGATAGTCCTTGCCCCAGAAAGGGGATAGCTGTGTCTGCAAATGACCTTTTGACAAGCAGTTAGTAGTGTGGAGTTAGAAATCCAGCGTACCCATTTTAATTCCATTTAGACATCAACAAAAACTGATGTGGAGGATCGCTATCTAAACTGTTTCTGGGGAAATCCACTCCGTTCCTATAACCTTGGTTAATATATATGGTCCTAATTTTGACCATCTGGCTTTCTTTAGAAAGGTGTTGAGCCTGGTAACAGATATATCTCAAACCAATCTTACTACTGGAGCAGGTTTACACTGCATTCTAGCCCCCCATCAGGACAGCTCCTCTAAAACACAGGCCTCACACTCGAGGGATTACGTCAACTTCAACAATTCTGATGTGTGGAGATTTTTCCACCTGACAGAATGAGATTATTCCTTTCACTCACATGTATGTAATGTTTATACCCACATCAACTACTTTTTGGTAGACTAAATTACTTCCCCGTATTCATAAACCTAAATACAGTGATATATTGATCACTGATCACAGATACCTTACATTCGTGCTCAATTTAATTGATCTGCCCTCCTCTCGCCTGCTGTGGAGAATGGACCCTCAAATCTTTAATGATCCCAAACTAATTTCCTGAAGATCTGCACAAGCAAATGAAAATATTTTTGCAGCCAACAATACCCCAGAGACCTCTCCAGGTCTGCTGTGGGAGGCTCTAAAAGCTTCTTTGAAGTGTTGTATAATCTCCTATTATAGGAGTCGAAATAAGATCAATCTAAACCTTTAGAGCTAGAAGAACAAATTCATCAGTGAGATAAGGAGAATGCCTGCCACACCTTCCTGGATAAATCGAAACAAACTTTTCAGTTGAGGCTCCAGTACAATCAGATCGTTTCAGCACTTAATCGATTAAAACTAAAGGTGAGGAGGCCAGGCTCTGATGTGCTCACACCCACACCTTACATGTTTAATGTGTTCTCTCAGGCCCTCAAATGCTTAACAAGGCTGTCATAACGTTAATTCTGAAAAAGGGCAGTCAAAACTGTATGGGGAAATGAGCTGGGGACACAGATCCCTGCTGAGACCTGGGAAGAGAGCCTTAAACAGATTGATGCCAGTTCCAGAAACTTTTTCCCCTCACAATGTGATCAATGCAGGAAAGCAGAGGAGCACAGCATCAGCTTCTCTCATGTGGTTTGATTAGAGCTAAAAAAAAAAACAAAAAACTAATTTTGAGATTCTGGTGGAAGAAGGAAGTTCCCATCTGTGTACAGTGGCTCAATGAACTGACCAATACTCTTCACTTTGAAAAAATAAGGTTATCTCTGAAGAATAGAGAGTCACAATTTAATAAGATCTGGCTGTTCCTCATCTGTCTCCTGAGAAACAACCCACAGCAGACACTCCTGATGTGAGGGACTGTCCACCAATACTGTTCACCTTTTCTAATTATTATTTTCCAGCACAACCTTTACTGGTATAAACTATGTACTGGGCAAGTATCTTGTGAATGTGTGTTA
This sequence comes from Chelmon rostratus, assembly GCF_017976325.1. NCBI lineage: Eukaryota > Metazoa > Chordata > Actinopteri > Chaetodontiformes > Chaetodontidae > Chelmon > Chelmon rostratus. The sequence continues at coordinate 1,407,166 of NC_055662.1, forward strand.
ATTTATGTTGGCTCTGTTGTGATATTTATATATAACATTTTGATATTCATTTTCAATAGAACATACTTGACAAAAAATGAAGAATAATAAAATAAAAATGGCGTTCCACTAGAATTTTCTTTACATCTATATACTTACTCAAAAGAAAGGGATTTGAGTCGTGGACTGCACTCCTTACTCTCCTTAAAGGCTCTACACATAAACCTACGGTAGGTGTTGTTAATTACAAATCCTTACTGACTTGACCTCTAGTCAGATTAAATACCCAAACTGATCCATTCTGCTCACTGGGGTTAGTTATAGAAAGAAAAGCTTCCATGAAAATCCAGCAGTAGTAGAAAATGACTAATGCCTAATATTGTCCGAGATGCTGTTCCAAGACACAATATCTCTGTGACACATGGCTCTTCAGACAACCTATAAATGTAGATAAAGCACTTTGGGCCTGTGTGTGTGTGTGTGTGTGTGTGTGTGTGTGTGTACCGATGCTACTGAGTGCATGCTGCAGCTCCAGGGTGAAGGCAGTGAGGGGAACCTCTTCAGACACAGGCAGGATGGCCACAGTGGACAGGTTGGAGGCTGGATTACCAGCATCCCACTTACTGGTGGGGGTGTGCAGAGCCAGACTACGAGCTGCAGGGCAGAGGAGTGTTTTTCTTGTTGGATAGTTTAGACAGAACAGAACATTTGTTAAATTTTCTATACAGTACAGCTATATGAAATATAAAATACTGTTTAGTGTATGTATTTACTGTTTTTATGCCTTGTCTTGCGGATGACAAGGCTGTCATATTTCATACTGAATTACAACGCACATGTTTTTCACGATAGCTGATACATGTCATTACTCAGTCAGGTAATATTTCAAAAAACAACTTGATAAAAGCAACGTGATAACTAGGGATGTTGCTATTATTGGCAGTACATTCATAAATTCAGTCACATCCTGACGCACACTAACAAAAATGGTATGCGATTACCAGCCAGAGGTCCGTTGACCTGCTGCATGTTGCCCAGTATCTTCTGTCCCAGCAGATGAATGAGTCTGGTGACAACCTGAGGATACCTCCTCTTGATGGAGTTCAGAGCTCCTTCAGGTAGCTTGGCCAGCTCCGAGTCCCTGACAGCATGGACGGTGGTGGCTCGGTTCATGTGGGTAAGGGCTTCAACCTGGACGATCCACGAGACAGGTGCTGTACAGCAATTTGTGGTGCCTCGAAATGTGCTTCCCTGAGCAGCCTGTCTTCAGATCATGTCTTGAGATTAAATTTTTTTTCTAAACCAGATTCTGACCACTCACCACGCCAATTAGGTCCCCGCGGCCATACTCTCCAGCCAGCTCCTTCTTCCCATCATCCTTTGCAATGACAGAGCGCAATCGGCCACTGAGGACGATGAAGGTGCTATCTGACTTTTCTCCCTGTCTGACAACAATCAAAAAACGACAAAATCCAACATTTTCCTTTGGATGTGAATCATATGAGGCAGATAAACAAATGTTTCCATGGAGTAAAAAGGTTTTTTTAAAGTAAATTTCATTACTGTTTCTATTAGTGAGGCATTAATTGTTTTAGATACCTATAGACAGCACGGCCAGCCTCCAGAGCCATCCAGTCCAGAGCAAAGTCAATCTGTCTCACAAATGGTGACACCCTCTTCACCACAGTGTGAGCCACGTTCAACACCACCCTGGGCTCCTCACGCATTATCCTGCAAAGTTGAAAACACAGGGTTGGTTGCATCCTAGTAGTGTGATGGGAGGAAACCAAATGATGAGTGTTTTGCGTGTGAGTTTGATCCTACTCGTAGAAGTGGGCCTTGGATATGGATAGGAAGGTGCAGTCTCTGTGAGCTCGGACCGTGAAGATGAGGGGCTCCCCTGTGAGGACAGCAAGGTGACCCACCATCTCCCCTGGGTGGGTCACAAACAGCAGGGTATCCTCCTCACGGTCTATCATACGCTGGTAAACATGGAGCAGCCCAGAGATGACAAACGCCACGCTCACATCCTGTGAGTGATGAAGAAGACAAACAGGAGGTGCAGACAATGAAAAACATGGTCTGGATGAAGAATACACATCAGTTAGTCTAAAATAGCTTCATGGAGCTCAGGAAAAGGGTGATTTTTTTATTGCAGTTACTTCAATATAATATAGGCAAGAGGACTATATGAATTTCTCCTCTGCAAAAACGAAAATGCTTTACTCCTAAAAGAGAAGAAGTGGGGAAAAGAATAGCACATGGTGCCTCCTGTAGAGTTATTCCAAATGTTCAAACTTCAGACCAAACGACTGCTCCTGTCCACTGACCTGATCAGTGGCACCTTAAAACACTACGAAAGACCCTTGCTATACTCTCTCTCTCTGTAACCAGCATTAATGTGATCAGCAGTTATTTACTTCACTTTTTTTCTGTGGAGTTTCTGACCACTAGCAGCACAGGCCCCAGAGGACCCACATGCACGTGCAACTGGCTGATGCAAGGCACGTTCCTGCCAATGACACACTATTCCACTGATGTACAGGTGGTGGTTATGTACCAACAAAAACAGCAATGTGCCAACAAAGGCGGGGAAAAATAAGTAGTATTTCCACCATGTTGCTTCTCTTGAGGCAGGATTGAACACTGAAGTTGCGATATCAAAGTGGAGACCTTTTCCCTCTGGAGATGCAAATCAACTCCATATATAAGAATAAAGAAGATAGGTCAAAACGTGGTATATGGCTGGGCAGTGTGCAGCCAATGTGCTATATTGTGGCCAAAGTGCTACATGGATAATCAGTGGAAGCGTCTATAATAGTTCCAGGATATTAAATGTTCATCTGCATTTGTCTGTAGCAGTCCCAGTAATAACTGTTCTTAATGGGTACTAAAGTGGCAGGTCACATGACATTAAGGTACATTGAGTCAAAAAATGTTAGAAGTTGATACGAAAGAGAACTTACTCTACTTCTCTACTGTTCTAATTATCTTTTAATGCCTCCTGGCCTTTCATTCCTTTCTATATAGAGACATTTTCATTTATTTGTTCTGCACTCGTTTGGGGCAGCACCTCAGAAGAGGAAAATGAATAACCAAATGAAGACAATGAATCCACTTAATCAGTCAGTCAATCAGAAGTCGTGACTTCTCGATTAAATTGATCTCCTTCTCTACAGCAAAGAAACACAGGAAACCAATTAGGTCTAAATGAGAATTTATTAATCTACCATCTAGTAACCAGGGATAAATGAAATGACTGATATTCATACTCTAATGGTCAAAGTGGAACAAAACCAGCAATATGGAACTGTGGATGATAAAGTAAATTATACAATGGGTAATGGTGAAAGAGGAAATGATTATCTATGGGTGGGTATAACAAATACTACGATATCTATGCTGAACTTTAACGGTTCAAACTACTATTTCAACATCAACCCGATCATGAGCAGGAAGTAAGATGGTTTCATCGACTTTGAGCTGCGTTGGCCATTGTTGGAGACTTTCATGGTTGTAACACACAGCAGTGTGTGTTGCAGCAGGGAACCTCTTCACAACAGGTTTCATGGTGGCTTTCCCTGACATGATGTATGGTTGCTGGGCAACGGGCTACACGTTATGTCTCCCAGCTGAAGTCTTCCAGCAGACTTCTTTGGAAGATGCACAGCTTGGTTGTTTGTGCAGGCAGTCGTAGGCAAACGTGCAGACTGCGTGGATCTCTTGCTGGTTGATGGCGTAATAACTCACTATTTTACTCACTTCAGCGTAGTTAAAAAAGTTGTACCTACCTTAATAAATCCCTGATTTAATGCACCACCCAGCAAGCACACTAGATGACACAAATCAAACACACCCAACAGGTGCACGCGGGTTTGGTTATATGGTAAAACTTCTACATTTGCAGGTCTTATTGCCCTTCTGTTGTTGAGCGAAACTCTTCATTCTGTGGTGATTTTGATTAGCATTTGCTTCCTTTAGGGAGCTGTTGATCACTGGGCCTCTCCCTCATGCCTCTGCATGCAGAGCTGTTTTCTTCTGCTCTGCTCTCTGCTGGACTGTTACAGTGCAGAACAAATGTCTGTGTTTCTCACAGCAATATGTTCTATGTTGTTTTCCAGTTTCACTCCCTCCTGCTGAATATCAGGTGGCTGTATTCTCAGTGCCATCTGGTTATTGGTTTCTCGTGAAGTGGGTGTGTTGTGCATCATGGACTGTATCTTGCTTTGCCCTTATCTCAGCAGTGATAGCATTAGCATTTAATGTCTTTATGGCATTAGATGATTCATGGCAAACCTTGTCATTGTTTGCTGAAAGATACACGTGCATTGTGTGCTTTAATAACCTGTGTTCCACACAGATCAACACGTGAAGAAGTGAGTGTTGGCCTAACAGACTGACCTGGTCTCCCTGGTGGGCCACAATAGAGCCGGCTTTGACCTGGTGAAGATTCACCCTCCCCTCCAGCAGACTCGGGTCCTGATAACATGAAATGATATTTTAAAGACACTGAGAAACGTCTTTTTACTAGTCTGTCTAAGGCATCCAGTAGTAGCTGCCTCACCAAACATGGATCCATAATTCATTCAGATCAGTATTTCACTGTTACAGTTGGAGTTCTGTTTGTGGGGGCAATAAACATTATCTTTAAACTGCAATCATGTCTTGAAAAGCAATGTTCCCACTTTGTTCTAAATCTTCAACAATAAGGCATTTTTTCACTTGTAAAATAAGAATTAGGATTAAATATTTGAAACCATTGAATTTTGTGTGTTTAACAACAGACAAATAAAATGAAGCAGTAGACGTAATATGAACACTACCTGTATTTGGATGACCTGTAGCAGATCCTTTTTGGCAGCTTGGAAAATGGCATTAACCTTATTATGGTGAACATTTCCTTCTCCAGCATCACTATAGTGGTAAACAGCAGATGGAGTGTGCTGCATCGTCACATTCTTCTTTAGAATAGACTGAGGAGACACAGAGACACAGAAAACTGTGAAGGAAACTTAGTGCCCTTTAGAAAGACACTAAACCACAAACTAAAGCTCATTCTAAGTCAAAATACCTTCTTTATGCCTATACAGTGCACTAAAAATGATCCCTGTTCTGCTATAGTATGACTTAGTTGCTACTCAAATTATTATTTTAATTAGGCTAAGTCTAATAAAAATGTCAATCAATCAATCAATCAGTCAGATGAATACCTGCCAGTTCTAATCCTTAAAACCAACTAAATCCATGGCAGGAAAACAAAGAGCTGTCACAGATACTGCTAGATTTTCCTTGAGCAACAAATTTAACCCCAACCCCACTGGTGCATGTCATTGATTGTTACCATGGAAACATAGCTCTTAGTTCAGCGCTAACCTAAAATGAACCTGTCTTTATTTCTGTGAAACTGTCAAACCTTCATAGGACTGTGAGGCATCGTCTCTTCCTTGGCAAGGGTAGCCCGTTCATATACTCTGTTGAGGTCAACTGACATTTCACCTGCAAGATGCAAAAAGTTGACAGTTATCATATTGATCACCTTAGTCCCAGCAACAACTCTCATTGACCCTCAGTTATTATGGCCAGGTGGACAAGCATCTCCCTTTGCTAATGTGCCTTAGAGGCTACAGTAGTTGTTATAGTTTAGAGGCCTCGTGATGCCGTTAATGCTCGTTTTTCACTGCAGCAGCATTTCAAAACACATTTTGATATTTTTGGGAGCTTTTTCTTGCTAACACACTTAATTCTAAGTTTTCTGGTTATTATTTTAGATTTTTTAATCAGGTTTGGCAATTTGTTTTGGATTTTGTCACTGTAAGTGCTCCTAATCCTTGGATAAGCATCAGTCTCTCATAGCAAACCTTGTGTAAGAGAACATTAGTAACACGTTTTTATTGGTAACCTGCCACAATACTCATAATTAGCCATGTGGAACTGATACAAATTTAAAGGCAAACATAATGCACAGTTTCTAAATGTTTGTTTTAAATGTGCTGCCTACTTCTGTACATGTTCCCGGGCCCTCTATTTAAAACTTCACATAGTTTTTTTAGTTCTATTCAGACAGTCCTAGTGAGACAAGAAAGGCACTACAGAACTGACCGTATAAAATGCTTTTGTTTACAAATGGCCCTGCATATGAGTATACTGCACCTGTAAGAGCCATTGGGGTGGAGAGAGAGCGAGATTTCTTGTATTTGAATGTGGGCGTGTCAGAGAGGCCGGACTTTTCTGAAACTCTGCAATCTGAAATAGATATCTTTAGTCAGAAATGTCTACACACACATTACTGCAGCTTGAAAAGCTGAAAGAATGCTGTTGTTTCTGACCTGCATCAGCTTTTTTGGAGCCCAGATCATCAGGATGGGAAGGCTGCCTTCGGAGGCCTTTGTGTGGATAAGCCTCACCCAAAACATGGGCCACCGACACCAAGGAGATGGCTTGGCTCTCCTGTAACACACACATAAATCAATATTTAATAAAAACATCTTCATTTAAAAACAACTCTACAATCTTCTCTAGCTTAATACAATATGAGTTAAGGTTGAATGAATAAAACTAAATTCTGTGTGGTCCATCTGTGACATGATGGATGGAACTGTGATGTTTATTTATCACATATACGCGATATTCTAATGTGAATGCCACGTTTACATGAAATTCTATAAAGGTATACATAAATGAAAATGACGATACAGATACGAACGCCTTCATTGGCTCAAGTGGTCCCAAAGATTATCTGTACCTTGAATCACATTAATTAGACGGGGAGTAAGGACACCTCTCTCAAATGAGTATAAATAACTGCAAGGAAACACAAAACCCCCCAAAACGGTAATCGAGAGCACAGAAATTGAGCCGAGAATCTGCTGACGGTCTGTTCGCGCTTGCTGCCTCTTCTAAACTTAGTGCATGTGTTCGGATGCCAGGTCAAAGTTTCACTACGCAGTCTTGGGATATTGTGCCAGGAGGGGGCTCCACAAGCACAAAAAGTAATCTCGTTATTGGCTACATGGATTCATGAAATTTGAATTTCAAAATGTATGATTTCAGACAGGGACTCTGAAACGTATTACTCAAAGGTCTGCATTTGATTTTTATTCGAGGTCAGAGGTCCGGATCCACTGATGTTAACGAAATAACATTTAATCAGTTAATCAACATCACATCGCTTGTGATTGGCCAACGCGAAACTGAGGCAGACGAGGCTCAGACAGCTAGTCCATATTTATTTCTGAGTCAGACAAAATCTTACAGCTACATTTATGCTAGTTCCTGAGAACTACAGAAAAGAAGACACATCCTGTATCTGTGATGTAGGAGCTGATAGCAAATTTTATGCTGTATTTTATGCATTATTGTTTGTTCACCTTCTTATAAAATGGATGTCTATCAGTGCGAACAGACTCCCGAAAACCATGGAAAATCCATAATAACTAGATACCGAAGCAGAAAAAGCTCTTAGACCTTCACCAAGGAGGAAGTCAGTGCTCAATGCAACCCTCAGTTCAACTACCAATGACTGAATCCTTATACCAATAAAAAACTCCTCCTCTGGGACTCAATACAACAGTTGGCCAATGACAATACTTTGTGAGTCTCTATGACTAATCATAGAGTGGGTGAACTACCCACTACTACAGACTTTTTGGCTTGTTGCGAGGGAGTGGCAAGCTGATGACCAACACTCTCTGGACAGACTGAAACTTTTCAACTGATGAGTAACATTACATGTGAGCATTTTCTGAATTCATTAATATCTTGCGTCTGGATGGGAATGTGGCGAGCTGGATGTGACCTGCGGGCCAGCAGTTGACGGTATGGGCAGGGTACGGATTGACTTGCTGTTCGGTCCGCATCTGGACCGAGGTTCAGACTTTGTGAAGCCTTGATGTAGGAACTTTGTCGATGCATAAAATCTAATAATGGCTGATTCATATTTCACATTCTATATTTTAAAAAAACAATTCCCCCATATGTCCTACACAGCTGAAATGTTTTCAGCACATCCACTAAATTGTGATAAATTTGACCCGCTTCAACCTGTGGCCAATTCCTAAGTCCATCACTCTATATTGGTCAAAATAAGCAAAATCAAACAATATCTGTATCTCCACAAGTCTTAACTCATACAGTGGCATACAAACGTTTGACCACCACTGGTCAAAATATCTGTTACTGTGAATAGTTAAGTGAGGAGAAACCAGGCTGATCTCTAAAACGCAGGAAGTTAAAGAAGAAACTTTCTCTTTTACATTTTAAAAAATGCTGGTGCATTATTTTTGTTTTATACTATCAGAGTGAAAAAAAAGAAAAGAGCACCATACAAAATAATTTGAGTTCTCACAGAGCTTTTACCAGGGTCTCTGATCTTAACCAGCCTGATAGTGCTATGGCTGGTTCACAATCTGTGTTACGAAAGGCCAAGTGATGCAAAGCTTTGTAGACACTCTGACTCCTCAAACCTTGTCCCAACAATCAGCAGCCATGGGCTCCTCTACGCAGCTGCCTAGCACTATAACTGATGGCCACAGAGCAGGAGAAGGCTACAAGAAGATAGCAAAGCATTGTCAGGTAGCTGTTTCCTCACTTTGTAATGTAATTACGACATTTTGACCAGGGGTGCCCAAACTTTTGTACGCCAATGTATGCTACCAAAAGTGACACAGACAAGTGTTTCAAATGGTGTTCAGATCGGTCTAACAGTAAGCCTGCAGTGATATCCAACATCTTGCTGTGATTTCTACTGTATGCACAGGATTTCTCTGTTCTTTGGGGATTCAGAGGTTGAGGGTTCCAGTCAGCAGGTGGCCAAGTTTCACCAAATCTTTGACAAAAAACAAGAAAAGCAGATTTTCTTTTTGTTTTTCAGAACTGTATCCCTAACTGCTGCGTTCTCTCCATCTTTTGCCTGGGAGGTTGGTTTGGCCTCCTGGTAATATTGTCATGATGCTATCATTTTAAACTTGGATACAATACAAGCATTATAAAACAACACTTGACACATCTTGTTGATGCATAAAATAATATAAAAAGTATATCTACAACTCCTCCTCCTTCTAGGCATGTCCCCTGGAGTTGTTTTTAGTGCTTGTAGATACACAGTGGTGATCTGATTTGCTCAGTAGTTGACTGATATCTTTTCATGCAAAGATTGAGTTAAAAATCCTGCATTTGCCATCCTGAATGTGGTCTGAATCTTTGCATTTTCCAGAATAAGTTCCCACATTTGGGACATGGGATGCGTTGCAGATGAATTTTGACTGAATAAATTGCATTGCTCTCTATCTATTCTCTCTCTTTAGTTATGGCATCTGACAGTTTTTACGTTCATCTGGTGTGGTTTGTAGTACACCTGTGCAGAATCTGCTCATTGTCTTGATGTCTTGTATGTACATGACCTGTTGTTTAACACTACTCGCGCTCTTAGGAAGGCCTCTACTTGGAGATGGCGTCAGAGAACAGAATGAAGCAGAGCAGAATGAGAATAAAACAACAGGGAAATAAGTGTGAGGTCAAAAATTCCAATAATAAACAAGTGAAAAGTGAGGTAATACAATCTAAAACATGTCTGCACAACCCATATCAGTCAAACCACAGGCTGGAGAACAACAATAAGCAAACGGTACCGGGTTGAAGAGCTCAGTGGTCAGGCCAAGGTAGTTGTGCAAGGCAAGGAAAGTGACTCTCTGGAGACGCACCATGATTATCTACAGAGGACAACACAGAAAAATACAAACTGCACAGTCAGTACAAAAAAAGGGGAATGGATACATACTCTGAAGCCGTCTGTGCTTTGCATGCTATGCACGGGCTAACGAGGCATTTGCGATGCCTCTAGTTCACTTGATGAATCAAATACTTCTCTTTCAGCGCACATACTTGGATGACACGGACCAGAGTTTCAGGATATTTCTCAAAGACTGACTGGAAGGCTGCAGCTGGAAGACGCAGGACGGTGGAGGGAACTGCAGCTCTTGCAGACACTGTTTTGTAAGGTGCTGGATAACCCTGAAATACAGACAATACAGTGTGTGGACAAAGAAGGACGTTAGGTAGAGTAAAAACCTCTGACAGAGTGAAACTGTACTACAAGATGAACTAAATGTGGACATGAGTAAAGAAGTGAGGAACGGCTAATGTATGCTACTAGTGAAGCACAATATGATAAGATACTGAATTAGTACAGAATATAGGTCACTGTTCCAGTGCAACACTTCTAAAATGAGAGAACTGTTCATGTCATACTAGAAACTCGGCTTTATGTAATGAACAAAATTCGAGTTGATCTGGTTGTATGTTTTATGTTATGTGCAATATAACAGCTACATTTTAAATGCAGGTGTAACGCATGACGATGAAGACGTACAGTGATGATGTCAAGGATACTGAGCAAACTGTGAACACTGTCTCCTGGTAAAACTTCCTTCACCACAGCATCTGTACCATCCTGAAGTAAGAAAACACAAACAAGCCTCAACATGACAGCAGAGCATTTTTCTCACTGATCATCATTATAAGCAAAACAGCAAAGAAAGCAAGTTCCAATCCATCGCTGAGCGTGAAATACTCTGTGAAGCAGTGGGCGCCGTGGTCACGCTGCGGGCTTACGCTCTCGTGGATGCACAGCTCCAGGTGGCCATCTTGAACGACGTAAATGCTGTCGTCGGTGTCACCCGGTTGAAAGAGTCCCTCTCCTTGGTGCAGCTGGATCAGCACCATGTGACGACACAGCTCCAAGAAAACAGGCTTCTCGAAGTGGCCCAGCACCCTGGTTACAACACACGTGTGGTTATAATATATGACTAACGATGATTACTGGGGGCAGAAAACACGGCTTGAGTAGCTCCTCGCTCAGAAATTAAACAAAGAAGAGCACCTGCTGTATCTGTAACTCATTTTTCAGCTCTAGAAACAGATTTTAATACACTGACTATTCATTATTCATTTTATATGTTACTATGGCACTGCGTAGTGTTACTTACCTGACATTTTTCAGCATGTACAGCACCTCAGACGGCAGATGGGAATTCTGCACATCAAACTCAGTGAGGTCAGCCTCCAGCAGACAGGGAGGAGGCTCCTTGTGCTGCAGGGTGGGGGGCTCCCTGCGGATGCGCAGGATCCTAATACAAACACACACACATAAAAAAAAAAGTTCCTCATACTGAAAAGATGCGCTTCGTTACTCTGATTGGCAGAACGAGTCCGAGTCTCAAACCTGAAACAAGCCTCAGATCATAATTCTGAGCTCATTTTACACATCCTATTTTTTCAACACTCTCAAGCAAGTTTCTTCTTTCTCCTTAAAAACACATCATGAAAAAGGTGCCTGCAATAAACCATTTCATCGAATCAAATATTTAACACTTTCTGTATGTTTTATAGTAGAAATATTCCCTTCAGTGTGTCTGTTTAACTTAGCTTTCATGGAAAATCTGAGTGACTGCTCAGGTTAATGCTGAAGTGTTTAAATATTGTACTTTACTGAAAAAGTATTTAGAATTACTTCAATATTCAGTGGTGGCTGGCTTTGATAATGCCTTTTTCCTGTTCCCTGGTATCTGAAAATACCTCTTATCTTGTTTGACAAAATAATCTGAACTCAAGGTTCACTTACTGGAGCCTGAGATTATTTTGTCTAACAATTGTTCCCAAAGTGAAAAATTAACTTTTAGCACTCAAGCTTATCTTCTGTCCACACCAAATGTTTAAAAAAAAAGGACTTACTTGCGAGCGATCGACAGGACTTTGGTCCTCTTTCTCACTCTCTGCCGGGAAGCCAAATTTGAATTAGAGGCAGGGGCTGAGGACAGCGTCTGAACCTGCAACAGGAAAAGTGCAGTTATGTATTTACATGTATTTGGGCCCTCTTAGAAACAGGGCTTAACGATGGTAATGCCATGGGCTGGTCAGTCAGTGGCCTCTGTCTCCCCATCGATCTGTCCAGCACATCCAACAGAGGAAGATGCCATGACAACAACTGGCCAGCTTTGCTTTGGGATGCCATGAAATTGACATGAATCCTACTGGTCCCAAGAGGATGATTAATGCAGTTTGGAAAATCTACAATTCCAAGAAAATGTCATGTATATTAATGATCCATAGAGAATGAATGTAATGAATGTAAGTAATGTTTTGGTGGCTCTTCTTCTGGCACCCATATAATAACAAAATTTCCACTTCCACATGAGAAATACCAAACTCTAATAGGCAGATTGCCAAGAGTTGTACAGTTTGTACAGTTAGACTGACTGATCACACCAGGTTCATCACAATAAACAATTTAAATGCCAGCATATACCAAATACAATGAAAACAACATGCACTGGGCCAAATTCTAATGACAATAAGCCCATCAATGCAAAGGGAGTGCTGTTTGATGGGGGCAGCATGTCTGTGCAGTAACGGTGTGGATGGATAGATAGATAGATAGATGGATGGATGGATGGATGGATGGATGGATGGATGGATGGATAGATGGATAGATAGATAGATAGATAGATAGATAGATAGATAGATAGATAGATAGATAGATAGATACAAACTAACAATATAAGGAAAAAATAGTGAGATAAAAATACAGAACTAAGCTATACAAGATAGACATGGCGGTTAAATGTGAGCACAGTAGTGCAGTTGTGCAAAAAGACAGTGTGCAACAGTTGGTTTGTCCACACTTAAGTCCAGCATAGGGTGGAAACACAAGGGCATGCAAAATAAGAACAGCTTTCAGGTAAGGAGGCAAAAATACAATACAAAATACGAACTAACAATATAAGAAAATGCACGAACGTGATGGTATTTGCATATAGTCTTAAACTTGTAGGCACAACACAGTGTAAAGAGACTTTGCTGCTGCCTGTGAGTGCTGTGCTCTAAAACATCCTGAGCTCAACGTATTGTTATCATTACATTTGAGTCACAGACCTGAGCATTCATTTTTCTGAAAACTAAATACCTGGCAACTTTTGATGAACCCAGGTCATTTAAGTATCGTCTGTCACAAAAACTGATGCTCACCTCTGTGACTCAAAAGTGAGGGCAGAGATGTGGACCGCCCAGGCAGCCGTGCCCCTGACAGAGAGCCAGACACACTGACGATCAGCAGACCATCAGGGCCGTGCACTGAACACAGTGTGGATAAAACATTGTGGACGGTGTATTTTTAGCTGTAAAAAAACGAACAAAACAAACACTGAGTGGGATGTTTAAGAGGGAACCAACCTTTCTCATAATCTTTCGGCCATAGAACATCACCTTGTCTCTCTTCCTGAAGCGATAGTGAGGAGCGCCAGCCTCCTCTGAAACACCAGACATGAGAATAATTGTTATGAATAATAACAAACGTCATGCATCGATTACTTATTTTACTTTTGCATGAAATGTGATCACTTAAAAAACACATACAGTATTTAAATATATTATCAACTACCTGTACTATGACTACAAAATTATTGATAAAGGCACTTTTTCAAAAACCAATAACCTGTTCACACATAACTCATAAAACGCGTGCTAGAATGAACTGTCCAACTGTTCATGTTGTCTCTGAAACACTGACATATGAAAAAAACAACTAATATTGTAACAACCACCACTGTGACCCAACTCCTAGTGATGTATAAACAGTGTATTTGGGTATGTTTTGCACATCTTTACACAGTGTACTCTGAAACACAGCAGAATGTACTGACTTGACAGTTTGTATCTTCTGTAAAGAAGAAACACAACAACTCCAACGACTGACACAACAGTCACAGCTCCAATCAGCACGGCCGTCCACTGGAAGAACAATTGATAAAATGTTACAAACATTAAAAGTAGCTCTATTCAGTTCTTCAATAACAACAATTACATGTATTTAATATCAGACCCTCTCATTTATTCTACCCCTCCATGTGGTTATGCTGTATGTTTGTGGTAGATTGTTGTTGTGTGTCAGAAGACAGGAACATAAACATGCCATTCATGCGTCCCCACTACATCCTTTGCTCCAGTGCACTTCAATACACATATCGATTCCACTCATCGAAACCAAGAAATCCATTTGCAAACAATGTCCCAGTCAAACCTTTGGTGTTAGAAATCGAAGGTTACCATGTTAGCTTCCGTCCTTTCTTCCACAAACTGCTGCATCCTGGCCTTGATCTCATTACGGAGTGGGACCAGGCTCTGAAACATCATGCACAGAAAGCACACGAGGGAATGAACCAACTGGACATGGTACAGGCTGTGTGAGAGGGCGTAGCAATCAGAGCAGAACAAAGACCGTGACCGCAGCGTTCAATTGAAAATATGACTATGTCTCAGTTTCTTTAGCATTTCATGAGGGCAAAATGACGATCTGTTTTATAACCCACCACAGGCTTAATAATCTGGTGAAACTGCACTGCAGTTGTCATGAATTTCATATATCTGAGTTATGATGACTGTTACATCATCATAATCATGTACCTAAATGCCTCACTAAAGACAAGGATGTGGAACTTTATTTTCAGACATTAAGTGCAATGGATGGTGCTGAGGAACAACATACAGGGTATATACTGCAGCTCTCCTCTTCATCACTGTCTCCCATGCCTGTTAAAAAAAGACAATGCAACACGAAAACAAGTGAAATGAAAGAATTTCAACTGCAAACAGCACATTTACCAAAAGTTTAAGTATAACCACTTGACATACAGGGAAACCTTGCATTTAAACTTAGGAAGATGATGACTTGCTGACATGGGAATGTATTGTGATTAATCTCTGGTGATCATGTATTAATAGCCGAGGAATCCAACCCTTGACCCTTGTAACATTAGTGCCTTGCTCCACCTTCCTGACCGATGCAGGGTCACAAAGCAAAAGGTTAGAAATCTGGGTTACAGCTCACCTACTCGGCTCAAGAAAAAGAGGTCACAAGCTCAGGGTTTGTAACCAGACACCTCCACACTGCTTCACTCCAGCAACAAACAGCCACACACACACACACACACACAGACAGACAGACACACACACACACACACACACAGCTCTCTCCTCCAGTGGAAACAGGGAAAGATCTTGGCCATTCAGTTTGTTAACCAAGCACACCTATGAGAGTCACTCCTCTCGCTTGTTGACTCTCCATGTTGACCATGTCTTTTGGTGCCAAACGCCATTCAGAAATAGAGATGTTTTTGTTAGCGCTCTCTGGATCAAGTGCCAGATTTAAAAAGTCTTATCATTACGTCGTATTGTATTTTCGTCGAAGGGAGGATATTTGCCGGAGAGCAATGAAAGCCAGATAAGACAGATTTAAAATAAGAGTTTGGCGACAGCACGGAGCTTCAAATTGGTGGTTGACAGTGTTTAATGTAGTATGGTGTCAATGATATAAAAGTGCTCATGCTTTTATTGTTTAATATTTACCTACAGTTGTCACAAGTAAGAGAAACAGTGCGTAAAGAGGCCACATTGAATTGAATTAGCTAACTTACTTTGCATAAACTTGAACTTTGTCAGGACATGGAGCTAAATGAACGTTAATTCTCGGACTGTCCGTGGACTCTGCTCCTGCGGCTGCAATCCGCTACTCAACCAAAGGACAACGCAATGCAAAGGAAAAAATGCGAGGACAAGTTTGCATTGACAGAGTCAATGTAAAATACAAACGCGCAAATAGACCTTCAACAAACCCCTTTTCACAGAAGCGACAAAACAAATTTTCCCACGTAACGTTGCCCTTCCTGCGGCTGAAGTTTTTCTGTGCAGCTACATGCTTGAGAATAGCGCAGTTCGTCGGTAAAATGAATCTAAATGTCCCGTCGTTCCTATCAAAATAAAACCACCATTGACGAAAATGTACGGACATCAGGATGACATAGACTGTATTCAAAGAGATAAAACTAGATTTTACATTTTAGTGAGATAAATTGTATCCAAAATTCAGCTGAACGTTGTCAGAAAACCTAGATACATGTATGATTTGCCCATTTTAATGTGCCCTTTCAGCATTTATTTTGAAGGGTAAATTGTCTATTTTCGAGGTAACTCTGGCTTTCTTGATGCATCCCAAATGTTGACAAGTCCGAGCTAGTATCTTGGATTTTAATTGGTGAATGGTGTTGCCTTTCGTCCAATCACTGAGCATTTCATTGCAAGCCAGTCGGCACGTCACTTGCATTGGGTCGGCAGTGTGCTCAAGGTGAGAAGAGTTGGATCTTAGAACAATTTCTGAATTTACTAACTAATCTAAAATTATATAATTAAAACGGTGTCTACTGTTTTAGTATAAATCTGTTTTAGTTTGCCAGCAGACGATGCAATAATAACTGGCTCGTAAGCTATCGTTACGTTAGCTAGCTAGCTATAATGAGTTAGCTGTACGTTGACTTACACGCTGCTTAACAGGACACTGACAGATTATCTCTAAATGAAATGAAATATAATGTGATGCAGACTTTCCGTATCTAAGTCATTTTTTCCAACACATGGAGCTGTGTCTGTTTTAACAGGTAACGCGAACACCCTGAATCAATTCAGTAACTGAAGTGGTGAGTTTAGCACACCCAGTTAACATTAGCGTGGACTCCATAGACACCCCTGGCTGTCATGCTTTATTCACTCGTATTTAATCATTCAGTTTATAGAGACAGCAGGACAGGTCACGTGCAAACGTCGGGTATTGTCTTGGGTGTGCTGTCCTCACTAGATGTGAAAATATCTTATTCCCCGCAGATTTCCTCTGTCCTGGAAGGAGTGCTGTGGCACCATGGGTGTGTTATCCACGCTGATGAGGGGTCTGGTAAGAGGAGCGGACAGAATGGCAGAGTTCACCAGCAAGCGTGGGTCAAGGACTCATAATAAAGGCAGGGGTGCAAGGCCTACTGGACTGAGGCTCTCCAGCAGAAAGTTTCTGTCCATACGGGCCATGATTCCTGAATTTGTGGTGCCTAACTTGGAGGGATTTAAACTCAAACCCTACGTATCATATCGCTCCCCGAGAGGAACAGAGCCTCCAGTCACAGCACAGACTGTGTTTTCTGAGGTTGCCGCCCCTCAGATCAAGAAAGACTTTGAAGAGGGCACTTTCAGCAAAGACCAACTAGAGAAATATGGATGGGAGCCCACACAGAACGGGAAGCTCTTTAAGCTGTATCCCAAGAACTATGTGCGTTAACGATGCACTCACAGTGTAATATATTTCCACAGAAAGGCACAGACTGCTGACTAACTGGAGACAGAAAGTTGCAAACCAACTTATGTGACACTTTGAGGAAAACAGTCACAAGTGGGACTGTATTATGTTGGGAAATCAATCTTCTGTTACTTGATCATCGGGCAAAATAAAACTTACAGGGATATGACTGACACTGCAGAATTGTGCATTGATCATTGTGAAGATCTGTTGAACAATCTGAGCAATCCTCATGTACATTTAAAATGACCAAGGGTTCTCTTATGTTTGCCAGAAAAGATGTTAAATGTGGGCTAGCAATAAAAATGATATAACCACAACAAACACTGAGCTGACTTTCCTGATGCTGCTGAAGTTGTTCTTTACATTCTCTCATACAGAGGATTGCAAGTTAATTTCCATTTAATTGTTAATATAGCTCCAAACCCCTTGGTTTCAAAGACATTTTCACTTGTGTCCAAGTTGAGATATGCACTGTGAACCTGGAACTTGTCAATGTGACTTTATTGGTCAAGAGGTGTAATGAATGCAACCAGCAATAAAAATGGCCTCCACAAATTTTCATATACTACTATGATGTAGTTTCCAAACTCATCATATAGTGAAGTCACCACCTCAGATGGTGGGGGAGCAGCACAGTCTTGCAGTCTTATGCTTTCAGACAGGACTTTAAAAATGCAAAAAGGGGTTTATCTCGAGAATGTTCATTAAAAGGGAGCTTTAATACTACTCACAAATCATTAAACATTAACCCTGTCAAAACTTCAGTATGATTTGGACAGAGGGTTGCAAATAATCAGAATTTGCCTTTGAGGTTCAGTAGTTCAGTAATAGTAAAGTCATTAGACAGTCACACATGCTGCGTGAGTACCTACAGTAATTATGTGTTAAAATTGGTGCTCGTCTTTAAACAGGTATTTTTCTGAACAATTTTCCTAAACACGATCACAAGGTGCTGAAAAGCAGGTATGTGGGTGCGTGGTTGCATTGATATTGAACATAGTATCAGAATTCTAAACTATGTTTAAATACAAGTTTATAAAAATCTGTCATTATGAAAAAAGTGTTTTCCTAATTGCATATTGTGTGATAACTTATTCTAAAGTGTGGGAACTTCATAGTGAAGAAAGTGAATGGAGTAACAGCATATCATGCTCATTTTATAGTTGGGCTGTACATTCTGCTTTACATGTCCAAGTACATGTTATAATTTGATAGAAGATATTTCTGTTGTGTCAGTGCAGCCAGGGCTCCAGCCTGGTCAAAATTGCTCTGATTCCTGTTGAGCCTCATCTGAAGCCCAGTCCCAGCGCCACACATGGAGCATATGGTCGTAGAAAGAGCAGCTCGCTAGAAGAGCAGACAGTGAAGAGGTATTTTCATTGAGCGCAGGGCCTGCAGTAGGGGTGGTAGAGGGAGCTGAAGTGCCCTCTGGGATGTATCGTCCTGCTTCATCCTCCAGAGAAGTGTCAAAGCTGGCAGTGGGTGATTCATACTGGATCCTCAAGTGTTCTCCGGTCTCTACAAGGCATTCCTTTGGTTCCGCAGCAGGAGGGGAGCAGGGAGCAAGTTCCTCCAGGGACAGATGGGACCAGTCAGCTCCATACGCCAGGGAGTTGTGGAGGATATAGGAGGCTACAACAGGACATGCTCCTCCACTGCCCTCTGAACAATGACAGGAAAACAGCGACGCTTTCAGGCAAACTCAGCAATATATTTTATGGAAGAAGCAAATTACGCTCTTTTTAGGCATCCTATTCCCTATGAAATCTATTTCATTCACACAACGTTATATACAATATGTTAGGTTGACTGACTGTTCTCTCATATTTACTACTGTTCTGTTATGAAGCTGCAGGACAGCAATGCTGTCTGTGTTTAGCGTCCGGGCAATGAGAATCCCATGTGTCATTCTCATTATACTATTTAATGAACTCAGAGTAACTAAATATAAGGAAGTGAACAGCTGGCTTTTTTGTTGAGTTACCCAAAATCACGGAGGCTGCAACTAATCATTACTTTCATGATCATATAATCTGCTGATTTCACATCCAGTTTGAATTAGAAATTGTTGTCTCTCTCTCTCTCTCACTATTGCCACTATACCAATTACTTGCTAATTAATTTCCAATCAATAAATCATATTGTCAGTAAAATTGCCAGGAAATAGTGAGGAAATGTCCATTGGGATTACAGTTTGAAATTGTTTGTTCAAGATGCCTTTTTTCTTTCTGACCAAGACCCAACGATATTCAGTCAACTATTGTGTACAGCAATTCAAAACTGTAGTATACTATATAGCTAACCCTCACATCTGAGATGCTGAAACCAGGAAATGTTTGGAATTTTTGCTTGAAAAATTACTGAAACTATTTATTGATGATCAAAATAGTTGCCATTTTATTTCCTATTGATCAACTTATTGTTTAAACTCTGGTGTGATTACACTTGGTACCTACATGAACTAATGAGATAACTGTAGATAAAAATCTGCAAAAGGTCATGATAACAACCCAGAGCAAGTATTTCCTTGCCCAGCTCTGCCTTACACTCACACTCACCAAGGGCCTGCTGGCAGTGAAGGATGTGGAAGTCATTGTGCATGCAGGCTGCCAACAGCAGGTGCTGATGGGTCGGATGCCACTTCAGCCTCCACACTCCACCACCCGTAGGAGTCTCACTGAGAGGCTGCCGCATGTTCCTGCCATCCCACAGTAAAACCTGCTCATCATAGCTGCAGAGAGAAGCACAAGATACAAGACTTACAATCACATGACTGAAAGAGTCAGCTCATAGGTCAGGACAACAAGACCAAACAAGAGGAAACAGTGGGAGTAAACACTAGTCACAATCATACAAAAAGTCATTCTTAAGCACTGCCAAGTTAACCATACAGAGGTCACTGGGATACTGACCTGCCTGTAGCCAGAATGTGTTCCCGATGTGGGCTGCTGTGAATACTGCACACACCCATTGAGTGCCTTCAAGAGAACACATCACAAACTGTTCGTGTATTCTGCCAAAACAGACAAGTGCAAATGAGCTCTGATGGCCCTACTGTTAACACTCACCGTTTACTGGTGAAAGTGGGGCAGGACGGACCAACCCTGAGATCCCAGCCTTTAAGTTTGCAATCATCACCGCCTATTGAGGCGACACAACAACACAAACACATACATGACATGACATGGTGGAGATGCATATACACGCATGCAGAAAGAATCAATTAGAAGAGATACAGCAGCTGAAATTAGCTCCCTCTTATCCACCAAAATACTGATTATACATTAACGCAATGACAAATGATTTAATAGTATAATACAACACCATAAAACACTCTAAAAAGGCAAATCCAGAATATTTTACTCAAACACTTTAAGGACCTTTTGCTGATTACCTATGTACTTTTACTTGAGTGAAAGACTTTTACTCGTAATCAAGTAGTTTATCCTGCAGTATAACTACTTTTCCAAACTAATGAATCTTAGTAATTCTTCCAACACTGTCAGGTAACCATATTAGAATTAATATAACTATAATAAATATTCGTAGGTGAAAGTCAACACGATTGATTAGTTTGCATCTTGATGTGAAGCTCTCACTGTTGTTACATTTCAGTCGCTGGCAGTATTTGCTGTTGTGACTGTCACTTGTCACTTCTCACTTCTCCATTATCATGAATGGGCATCAAATATTGATTGTTATTTTGGTTTTGAAGTAATATTATGTGGCATAATTTCTTTACCTTACCAGGCTTCAGTACAGCAAAGCGACTGTTCTACTGTTCTATTATTTACCTCTGATTGTTCATCCAATATTTTCTTACAAAGCAACAAGAATCATCCCCTGCAGTACTGTAAGTACAGATTTCATGCCATTCAAAGATGCTTTGTCCCTATAGCCCACCCTCAGTTTTCACCACTGGTTATAGGTTCTCCAGTGTTGTATCTGTCATTTATTTCTCCTTGTGTCTTGTATCTGGGCTTTTTAGTTACGTGTATGTTTGTTCTGTGTGACCTGTCTATATGTTCTGACTCCTGGCCTGCATCTTGTCGTGGTGAGTTCAGCCAAGGCAGGCCATACTGAATGTTTTCTACCAGTGCTTTTCACCTGGTACCTTTCTCTCATGTAGAACGCTTGAGGAAAGTTAATGCCTCAGCCAGTGTGATGTGTACTTCACTGTAAAGAAGCTGAAGGCATCACTTTTTCACATTAAGATTTTGCTAAATTATGATACTGGGTTCTTATCTACAGGTTCTATCATGTTACAGCTATTAAACATCTTTTCATTCATTTATAGACTGTACATTTGTAACCTTTAATACTGATGTTTTCATGAATGCAAGAGTTGACTTTAGTTTGTTGAACTGTTGCTTGTGTAGTGGTGATCATAGTTATATAAAATGGATCAGACTAAATATACAGTAAAAGCTCATTCTTAAAAGTGGCCATTCATTAGTTTCCTATGTTAACTACAAATATAGTGGTGATCTAAACTTTTAACAAATACAGTAGTTGATATCAGTATCAGAATCAGAATACTTTATTGATCCCTGAGGAGAAAATGGGGTCACTTGCAGTTGTGTTATGTAAAAATATGCATGAAATATCTTAATATATGTACACTATACAACAATATCAATCAACCATATATAGTAAACAACATGAAACATGTAAATGTGAATCTGTAAACTATGTGTAATATGCAACAATAAGTAGCAGCTGTCTAGACACAAATATATCTGCTGTGCGACATTCAACATTAAGTATCAAGAATACTACAATATAACTAATGCTAATACTATAATAATACCCATAATAATAATACTAACAACAACAACAATAATAATAATAATAATATCTATAATAACATAATAGTATATAGTAATATATAGTAGTAATAACAATATTAATAATAGAACAACGTAGTATAAAATATGCAGAATAAATAATATACGTCAAGTTATTGCACAGCCCAGTTGAATTACTGCACATGTTGATGACATTATTATAATAGTGAGGTAGTGCAGTATGTTACTGTAAGTACTGGCTCAGAGTGACTGACACTCTGAGGGAGGAGTTAAAGTTGGGTGACCACAGGCAGTAATGACTTCCTGTGACGTTCTGTGATGCATCTCATTGAAATTATTTAGATGGTATTTATATGTTAAATGGCAACAAATTTACCACTGGCCTTTCTTTACTCTCTGAGTGCCTCTCTAGTTACAGATGTGCCAGATTATAATTTAAAGGAGTGTTACCAGAATAAACCAGCTGTGTGTCCCAGTAGGAGAAGGCTGAGATCCAGGCCTCAAAGTCATGGGCTTTCCACCGTGACAGGGACGTCAGAGCACCTTCAGCCAGGGAGAGCACACTGACGCAGCCTGCAGAGTCACTGCACACCACCCGCACATCACTGCTGCTGACACAAACAGGGGACATCTGACATGACCAGTGTTGCCACAACTGACTGACTAAAAGTAGCCCAACCTGAGCCAAGACCCACCTAACTGTCATAAATGTAGCCCATTTTTTCTTTTTTATTTAGGAAAGGGTCTTACACGTGTGTGAATGTTAACATTAATGTAATACTCAAATGGACAGATGTTAGATTTTACACCTCCTTTATCACAGAACTAAGACAGGATAATAATTTGACAAAGAGGAAAAAGTTACAGGTACCATGACATTTGGTTTGGACAGTCGTCAGTTGCAGTCATTGCATGTGCATCTGAGCTCCTGCACTCAGAGTCCTGTCAATCTGAACTATACTTGCAGTGTTTTTGTGTAAAGTCTGATATTAACTGTCACATTGAAAAAAGCAGCTGCAGCTGCTGGCCTTGGACCACATTGAGTATGTTACCTGTCCATTCTTCCAGTGGACCAGTCTAGTGACAGAGCCAGCCGCTCTGGTCCCACCTCCACACTGCTCAGATTCTGCAGAACACGGCTGCCTTCCTACTGGATACACACATTCATGAGTGCAGACCACCACATCGACGGCTAGTCACACCAAGCCTTACAGGTACAATGACAGGCACAGCACAATAAACACACGTGTCCTGCACATTAACTGCCCAGCCACATCATCATTTTACATCAGCAGTGAACTGAGCAGCCACTTAGTGTGGCCTAATGAACAAACAATACGTCCTGGCACTTCAGCTTCTGCTCACTTACTATCCTGAACAGACTGAAGCAGCTACACAGGGTCAAATCTTATTCAAGCTAAAGCAACATAGTGCGGCAGCTGTACAACTGGAATGATTAGATGTTGTTGACACCGTGTCAAGTGTTTCATTGGACAGTAGCATGTCATATAGCATGTTTCCATCCAAATCATACTGCTTGCATAACTTAATGCAGTCCAGTACAAACCACAAACTGCAGCTTGAAAAATAACAATTCAAAAGTTCTCTTATCATTGCAGGTCTGCTGTATTAGACAACAATGATACTATAAGTCTACTGTAAAGGTGTTCCTGTTTTTTTGGCCACCGCTGTGTGCACTGTCAGTTTTACAGTGACAACAGGTTGGCCTAATGGAGCAAACTCCGCTTTACAATCCAGCAGTCACCTTCCACAGTTTTCACACCTACATTGGGTATTTAGCCAAAGGCAGGTAAATTTATATAGCACACTGCCTACACAGTGACTGTTCATTATATTTTTTAAGTTGTAAAATAAAATAAAAATATAAATAAAGATTAATAAAATATGATAAAAATATTTTTTTAAAGGTAAGTTAGAGTTCTATTCGGTGTACAAGCTTGAATATTCTTATGTGGTACCTTGTATGCATTGTTTGCTCACAGACAATGACGCATTAAGCTCCACTCTAATGGCATTTAGTTAGAATGATGTTCTCTACTAAAAACTGGCTGGGATTGTTCTGATGCCACACTTCTCACCTGACTGCCTGACAGTGTGTACAGCTGCAGCTCTCCAGTGGCAGCAGCCAATCCCAGCACTGGCTGCCCAGACATCGGCACGTGACACCTGAGAACATGTAAATGAATTAACAAAAAGGAAGCAGACAGTGACAGTGATCAACAGCCACAATGGTCAAACCTGATTTCTTGGCAAAGCAGAAAAGAGAGGGATCCGCACACCAAATAGCTCCTGTTTGAAGGACTTCAATTAGCTCCAGTGCAATGTTTTGAGCCCAAAGCTCTTCCTCAAACTGCTGTGAAGCTTTGCCATGCATTTCCTGATCCAACACCCATCCTGTTGAGAATTGGGACGTGCATGTATTTTTTATAGTTGTTTTAAACCTGATTCCTTACCATTTCATATCTAAAATGGCTGCTGTGTCCACACGCTGTAGCTCAGTGAGAGGAGGGCTCATTGATGCCTCTCGTCGAAATTCAAACAGGTACAAACGCCCCGTCCGGCTTGGGGTGGCATCTTCTTCCCCTGCCTGCAGGAGGGATGTGAGAGAGACATACGTCAGTCAACAGTCAGACACCAGCAGGGGCTCAAGTATATGCAGTATCAGCATCATTGTGTCTTTACAAGGCAGGCTGGAAAAAGCATGTACAATTTATTATTTCTTAAAGTAACTTCTGGATTGCAATGAACATCGCAATTCAGTGCCATTTAAACATTTGGAAACATTCAGCTCTTCCTCCCACAGTCACCCACCACACTCACCATACAGCGCCATGGCGACCAGCTCAAAGCAGCTGAAAATGCAACACTTTATGAGTTTACAGAGTTGCTCAATGAATCACCTAGTGTGCAGTCCACCACGAACTGGACATTTAAACCTCTTGCTGTGTTGAATTTGAATTTGAAATGTCTTTAACACAGAGATCTCGGGCAGGCTGGTCACTGAACTTACTGACTTTGGACTTTGCACACCCACCTGCCACTGGATCAAGGACTTTCTGAGGACAGTCCCCAGACTGCTGTCTAGTCCACATGCACATGGCTAATTTTTATTTCTTTTCCCTTCATTCTCCCAGTCATCCTGTCCACACAAGCAATGTTTTAGAAACCTCTGTGCACTTGAAAACACAAAAACTCTATCAAAGCACTGTCAAGATGCAAGATGCATGCCAAACCAACAGTCAGTGACCCTAACCCTAAAGTCATGCTGGCCAAGCAGGAGCCTGAAAACAAAACAAAGCTATTATCTGCACCTAGAGGTCTGATCCAATGGTCAAAGCTTTGCCATAACAAAGAAAACAGAGATAACGGCACACTTTCTATCGACAGAGACAAAAACTCAATTTTTCCTGTCTTCACAGCAACACTGCACACAGAGTCTCTCAATAGCTTCCTCCTGGAAGGAGTTTTCCAAAAGCTCTATTTTCAGTGACTTAAAACTGCATTTGTGTCTGGGTGAAAGAATAAGAGAAGAATAAAAAAAAAATCTGTGTTCATGTTTACCATGCATGTTAGACTAGACCCTCGGGTCTCCTCCACCCTTACATTCAGCACTGGCTCCCCCCAGAGCTATGCACTGAGCCTCATCCTCCACAGCCTTTATAGTGATGACTGTGCCTGCATCCACTCCACCATCACCATCATGTTGGCAGACGAGAAGTCCATAGACTGACAGTTTGGTGTTCAGAGAACAACCTCGTCCTGAGCTCTTTTAAAACAAAAGACCTCATAGTAACCTTCCAGAACAGTGCAGACCCTGACCCACCATATATTAACAGGCACTGAAAGGCTCCCTGCTTTCAGGTTTCTGGCAGTCAAGAAGGCACAGCAGAGACTCGAGAGAATCCTCAAGAAAACCAGGCTGCAGGAGAAGCTGCTAGTGTCCATTGCTGCTCCACTGAGAGTTTGCTGACATACTGCATCCCTGTGTGGTGAGCCAGCTGCTCAGCAGCAGACATCAGTACTGGCCAGAAGATTATCCGCTGCTCATTGCTGTCTTTGGAGGATTTATGCAGCTCTCACTGCCTCAGTAGAGGCAGCCAACGGGCAGAAAGCCCCATCTCACCTTGGACATCACCTGCTTGACCTGCTGCCCTCTGGTTAGGTTAATCAAATCATGGACAGAGTTAAGAAAAGCCTCCCAGAGCAAAACAAGAACTGAACCCTGCCAAACACTGACTGTGTGGGGCCTGTGACTATCAGCACTACAACTCTACAATACATTTGCACTTATAGATTGCAGTGGACTACAGTCTACTTTGGAACTGCATCTTTGTATGTAAGGTTACTGCAATATGCACAAGTGCAATTTCAGCTGCAATCCAGTTGTTTTAATTTCTACTGTATCTTATTGCACTGTTTTATTATTTATTTATTATCTTATTACATATTTTTATTGCAATGTGATTTGTGTGAGTGCACTGTCAGGATTGTTACTCAATTTCATTGTACTCTGTGGAATGACAATAAAGGAATGTCATTCTATTCATGTTTTCAGTTGTGTTTTAATTATCTCAATTAACGTGTCACAACCCTTTTAAACTAACAGGCTTATGATAGGGTTATGATTCCATTGATGGATGTTGATGGCATGAATGTGAAAGGCCAACCTCTGTTTCCTTGCTATGGGGCCCCATTCCCCCACAGTGCTTTGGAATATTACTAGATTAGCTCTCTCGAAAATTTGATTCAACACTAACTAGAAATATGCACCAAGACATACAGTGGATACCAAAAGTCTGCACACCCCTGTTCAAATGCCAGGTTTTTGTGGTGTGGATTTATTACAGCACTCTATCTTTTTGGGTAGGAGTCTATCAGCGTGGCACATCTTGATGTGGCAATATTTGCAAAACCGCTCCAAATCTGACAGATTGCGAGGGCATCTCCTCTGCACAGCCCTCTTCAGATCACCCCACAGATGCTGGATCAGATTCAGGTCTGGACTCTGGCTGGCCCATTCCAAAACCTCAATCCTATTCTGGTGAAGCCATTCTTTTGTTAATTTGGATGTGTGCTTTGGGTCATTGTCATGCTGAAAGATGAAGTTCCCCGAAGGTTTGGTGCCAACACTGACTGGTATTTGGAACGCTTCATAATTCCCTCCACCTGACTAAGACCACAGTTCCAGCTGAAGAAAAACAGCCCCAAAGCATGCCACCACCATGCTTCACTGTCGGCATGGTGTTCTTTTGGTGATGAGCAGTGTTGTTTTTTCACCAAATATACCTTTTGGAATTATGGCCAAAAAGTTCAACTTTGGTTTCATCGGACCATAACATATTTTCCCACACCGCGTTTGGGAGATTTAAAATGTGTTTTTGCGAAATGAAGCCGGACTTGGATGTTTTTATTCATAGGATAAAGCTTCCGTCTTGCCACCCTACCCCATAGCCCAGATATAAGAAGAAGACGGGAGACTGTAGTCACATGTACTACACAGCCTGCAGCTCCTTCAGCGTTGCTGTCGGCCTCTTTGCAGTCTCCCTGACCAGTTTTCTTCACGTCTTATCATCAATTTTGGACGGATGTCCTGTTCTTGGTAATGTCAGTTTTCTCCACTTGATGATGACTGTCTTCACTGTGTGCCATGGTATATTTAATTCCTTGGAAATTATTTTGTACCCTTCACCTGAGTGATATCTGTGCACAATGAGCTCCCCCTGATGCTTTGGAAGCTCTCAGTGGACCACGGCTTGTGCTGGAAGATGGGCTACAAAAATGTCAGGAAAAGCCTACTAGAACAGCTGAACTTTATTTAGGATTAATCACACTTGTGCAACCTCATTATCTCAGTTGTTTATTTTTACTTCACCTCCCTGAAAGGTTTCATTTTGTTTTTCCAATTGCGTTGTACAGGTAATAGGTCACAAAAAAAGTTGTGAAATTATTTATCTTGGTGTCATTTTTTTATATCACAAAAACCTGGCCTTTGAACAGGGGTCTGTAGACTTGTTGAGTCCAAAATAAACCAGTGAAGGTCTGGATTTTCACAGAGCCTTAAACCATTTCGATTGTGCTCCAAACATTGGCGATGCACGTCTGCTCTGTGAAAGCAATGTGTTCCTGTGGACAGTAACGACTGGGAAAGGGCTTTACGTTAGGCTATGGAATACCAACTTAGACAGGAATCACCAAACATTCATGTCTTTCAATAAACTGCGGATGAAAACAGGTCTGAAGTGCCGGTTAGTATGAGGTTGTGCCCAGCCTGTTCGGACATAATCTCACCCCTTTCTGTAGCTGGTATGTCCCGCAGGCCAGGATATCACTGCTTGAAGAAACGGGGCACCACTCCACGGTGTCTGCACTCAGCTCCGTGTCAAACACCTGTAGATTGCGTGTCCTCGACTTCCAAGCCATGGCCGCCTGCTGTGCATAACGTTACTGTGCCGGTGTAATGGCTAAAAAGCCAGTTATATCCAGGTACAAACAAAAGTAAACACAGATAAACGTGTTAGTACGTTAGACCCACATGGCTGTCCAGCTAACTTTCATGAGGCTATCTGAGTAAACAAAATAATCTGTTTGGTGCGATAGTTAGCTAGCCTAGCAGGCTATAATTAACTCACTGCAATCTCACGCACCGCAAATTGACAACAATTAGACACTTCAGATAGTGAATAACATATTCAATGAGTGAATAAAATGCCCAAAGTCGAATTAACTTCAGTTAAATACTGAATATCCACAGGACAAAAAATTATCAACAAAACTCACATGTGAGCCAGCCCAGACGCAACGACTCTGTGCGTCGTGACGTCACCGCTGTGCGTAAGGCTCCATTCAGGTGCCACTGCTAAATAACAACAAGGATCTGGTCTTGTTAGTGGTTACAGGGCGTCACTACATCTTTGTCTATCATTAAAGTCAGTATACAAACTGTGCCCAGCCGTGTTTCAGATGGACGTAGATCACGCAGATCTGAACAGTTCCAGCTCCGCGTCAGCAGCTCCATTTCTTTGGATGGATTCAAGCGGCTCAGACAGCAGCTGTGACTGCAAATGCAGCGGTTTTCACTCAGTATGAACGTATAACGTGCTCTGATTGCTAGGTGTCGTTTACTTCATGTATATTCAACGCAGCATTTTTTG
Source organism: Chelmon rostratus (assembly GCF_017976325.1). NCBI lineage: Eukaryota > Metazoa > Chordata > Actinopteri > Chaetodontiformes > Chaetodontidae > Chelmon > Chelmon rostratus. Next base: position 1,436,292 of record NC_055662.1, read on the forward strand.
TGGGCAGTGGTGGTTGCAGGTAGCCTGCTGATAATAGCTTTGTTTTCAGGCTCCTGCTTGGCCAGCATGACTTTGGGGTTAGGGTCACTGTTGGTTTGGCATGCATCTGGCATCTTGACAGTGGTTTGATTGAGTTTTTGTGTTTTCATTTGCACAGAGGTTTCTAAAACATTGCTTTTGTGGACAGGATGATTTTGAGAATGAAGGGGTAAAGAATTTTTAAAAAAATAGCTATGTACATGTGGACTGTCACTGGGTTCAGTATCTTGTTCAAGGATACTTCGACATGCAGACATGTAGACTGACAAGGCCAGAGATCGAACCACCAACCTTCTGATAGGTGAAGGACCGCCCCACCTTCTGAGCCACAGTCCCCCCCACTTACTCTAAGTTACTTCTGCAGTCTTTTACACAGTGGTCTGCTGGGGCTGTGGAAGCTGTCCCCCTGAGAGAGACAGAAAGACACTCAACAAACTGGTCTGCTCTGTCCTGGACTGCCCTCTGGACACCACTGAGGATGTAGGTGAGAGGAGGATGTTAGCCAAGCTGACATCTATCATGGACACCCCCTCCCACCCCCTGCATGACACAGTGGGGGACCGTAGCAGCTCCTCCAGTAACAGACTGCTGCATCCAGTGTGTAAGAAGGAACGCTGCCGCAGGTCCTTCATTCCAACAGCTATCAGATTATTCAACTCCTGCAGCACATAACATCAGACTGTGCTGATGTTGTTTCCCATCATACACTCATATCCTTTACATTTTGTGCAATATTACATATTTTTTGCTGTTTTGTATATTTTCTTCTGTGCAATAATATTAACACTATTTATTACTATTATTAATTTGAAGGCAGCATGCATTTTGTACTCTTGTGTGTTGTTGGTGTTGTTGTACTAAGCTGCATTATATTCAGAGGTGTTTCTCATATTCTGCCCCCCTCGTATGTACACCTCTCAATTTAATGTAGTTCAGTACAACAACACCTTTGACTATGACCCCAGTAATACACTTAAAACTGAGTTCACACATTTCAAACTCTGTCAACAAAAACTGAACGTTTTGAAACATACGGCAATAGAATAGAGGGTAGATAAATTGGCTAAAGAATCATTAAAACAGCACCTAATAGACATGCAAGTACCGCTAAGTAAAGCAGAGTTAGAACTATCATAAAGGACTGTATGCGCAAAACCTGTCAGGAACACTGGACTTAAGTCACACAGGAAGACATTTTTACAAAAATCAAAAAGATGTAGGTGTTGGTGGAATACGAAGCAGGAGCCCAAAGGAAGGCATGGTCATTCACCATCAGAGAATACAACATACAGGTCTAAATCAAACACTCCATAGAATAGGTAAGTACCCTACTGGACTATGCACACACTGTAATAAACTAGATGGTGTCAAACATGATAGATTGCAAGAGGTATGATTAAAAAGAAGGGAACTAATATCAGTACTGAATGGTGGAAAGCACAGTAATACTTTAGGGAATCTACTAGGAAAGACCTCATGAAAAGTGTGCAATCTTGTAATAAATTACTAATGAACACCAGAAATGATAAACTTTATTTATTATTATTGCAATGAAAAGAGCTTGACTCCAGGCCAGTAGGTGGCGATAATTCACCTATGAGCTGGTTCTCCAACCGTTATTAAAATTGGAAGAAGAAGAAGAAGCAGAAGAAGAAGAAGAAGTAGGAGGAGGAAAAAGAAGAGTAGTCAGCTGCCAAGAGTGTAACGTAAACCACCAGCTCGCAGATAGAAATACGATGGATTTCAATGTGAAAAAATTAGCCTCCGGAGCTGGACTGTTCTTCACACGAGCTGTCCAGGTAACTTAGGAAATCCTCGTGCACAGTGCTATGGCTAGGCTAATGCTTCCTTTCATTTTGGCAGCCAGCTGTTGGTGAAGTTGCCTACTTCAGCTAACGTTACGTTACGATAGCCTACAGCATCTGACCTGGCAGTATATGGAATTACCGAGAAAATGTTAACGCTACATGACAGCATATGAAGTAGATACAATTGCTTGATATTCAGTTATATCTTGGTTATAGTTTAGGCCTACATTGTCAATAAACAGCGCTGGCCAAATGCTATTATTGGCAGTGTTGTCAGATGTTACTGTCTTTTTGGGAAAGCTAGCCTAGCATTCGCTAGTATAAATTAAGCATCGATCAGCTAAAATAGCTTAGCAAGTTGTAATAGACGTATGTACTATTATTCATGTGGCCACGTTTGTGGGTGTCAGGGTAGAGGGGACGGTAAAGACTGTTCCAGGTCGTGAAGACCAGGTAGCGAACCGGACCCTTCATTACATCACGACGTCGCGTTGATTCCCCAGCTGTGTAGAACAGCTCGCTGACTAACGCAGGACAGATGGGAACATGCTTCATTGGCTCCCCGGTGACAGTTTGTGTGCTCTGCCTCAGTTCACAGAGGAGAAGTTGGGCCAGGCGGAGAAGACTGAGTTGGACGCTCACTTTGAGAACCTGATGAGCCGCGCAGACTGCACCAAACACTGGACTGAGAAGATCTACAGACAGACTGAGGTCCTGCTGCAGCCCAACCCAAGTATGACATCAGTACAGCCATCTCATAATCAGAGGTGGAAAGAGTTTTCTAGACTACATGTTCTCCTCAGGCAGAACTACGTGCTATTCCCACTACAAGAGAAATTATGTTAGACAACAACAACATAAAGGAACGAGTAGCTCATTGATAACATACTCTTTGTGGAGGTTACTAAGTGTATTAAGCAATATATTCATTATCAAATATTTGTCATGCAATGCAAAACACTACTAAAGTGATTTATGAATTATCAGCAGCAAAATAGAGTAAAGATGGACTTTGCACACTGATGGAAAAATGTAAGAGCATTTTCTGGATTGATGAAACCGTGGTCATAGGTCGTGGAACTTCAAGAATGTTTCAGGGTTGGGTTTTCTAATTGTTGTTAAATAGCTGTTTGTTATTGACCGTTACGACTCCGTTTCAGATGTTGTTCAGAGAGTAAAAATGTATCACGTTTTTGTCATTGTGTGAAAATAATAATAGTAATATACTAACATAGAAACATTTTAAAATCTGTAATGTAACTTAAGATGGAAAGTTGGAGTGCACTGACTGTAGCCACGTTGTGGCAGGAAACAGTACAGCAATGATTGGCAGCTCCCTCAAAGTCCTCCAGTGTGATTTCTAATCAGCTGCTCATACTGTTAACCACGAGAACACCTGGGGAAGCTTTACTCTATCAGATATTGGATACCACCCAACCCCAGAATGTTTACCACTGGAATACTTGTTTTCACTGAATGTTGTTCTTTGCCATCAGTGTGATTAGTTCATTTCATGAATGTGGTCAATACAAAAGTAGTAGTAGTAGTAGTAGTAGTAGTAGTAGTATTACAGACTTCAATACTTGAGTCAAAATATAACCAGTAGTGCTGAAAGGATCAAACCAGTGGCATTGGATGTTTTAACCCATTAACTAGACATTGTGTATGCTATATTACTTCTGACTATATTGCAAAGTGTACTTATGCCATACCATGTTTGGGGTGATTTCTTATGTTTAGGCATCCAGTAGCTTCAGTTCATTTCATGGTTTCTGTGAAAATCAACTTCACTAGATCCAGTATGTAATTAATCACAGCTGCCTTATTTTTATGTCACATTTAGGTACAATTTTGATTTTCTTCCCGTCAGTCTGTTCACTGACTTTCTGACATCTGAAATTTGAAATTTACCTGAATCTGAGATGTTTTTTCATAATTTGCTTTAGTTAGCAGTTTTATGGTGCAGGGTTAGTATTCTCTTTGCACTGCACGTAACACCAGTTGTTCAACTTCAGTTAAATTCTTACCAGTGACCTGAAGGCAGACGAGTCATCGTGGCCCACCTGTCTAACACGTGTTGTTCTTCTTGTAGGATTATTAATATTGTGTATACTGTAAATACACAACACTGAGGGGATGTGAAAAGCCTTGATCAGAGCTAAGCCATGTTTGAGGTTGATTATGAAACTGTAAAATGTTTCACCATAGATAATCTTATGATGTCGACTTTTTGTTACATTTGCTAACATCACTGGCTTTGTCACTCATCGAGTTTAAAGGTGAAACGTTTCGTTTTCTTGTAAACAAACTATAGTTGCGTTTATATTCAGTGTCTCTCACCAAATGTGATGAATGTATTTCCTTCCTCATTGGAGGCAAATTAGGCAATTTTTACATATCTTCTCTTTCTCTCCATGTTTACTAACTACCAGTCTTCATCTTCACTGCCTTTATCAGCGCATATGCTGTGCCTCTCTGCACGTTACTGCCACCAACAGTCAACCAACAGAATAGCATGCATCTGGGAACAGAAATGTGTCTTGTACAACTTGGGGACCCATCCATGACACTATGATTTGCAGTTCAAAGGCTGAAACATGTAAAGCCACTGGTATGTTCCTAATAGTAACAGTGAAAAGACTGAAGCAATACTTTTTTTTTCTGAATTGGAACCCAGTCATGCACTGTAACTCACATAACCTCATGTCAATTGTTAGTTGTGAAACACTGCAAGAAGGTAACATCAACATATTTGAAATGGCACTTCTATTCAAAGAGATCCTATACTTTATATCTTGTATGTTAATAGCATTATTTGTAGGTTTACAGTGATATGGAATGACATACTGGAGAATAGGGAGCTCTAACGTGTGACTTTTTGATTCTCCATGCAACAGTTGATCACACTGGTGAGTATTCTGCCTCCCTGTATAATGCCCTGCTGTGGAAACCTTTCATGCCTTTCAGTGGTCAGTACAGAGAAGTAGTTGATGAACATTAACACATGAGTCTTTGGTACTGAGATCAAAATTGGCTGCAAATGAAATTCTTAATCCTCAGAGACTCAGAGCTTCAATGACTTTGATGCTGACCACCACCAGCAGGACATAGAGTGAATCTTACTCTGGCTCACAGTTGATTGTGAGTCAGCACATTCTCTACATTTGTTAATGATAATTAAAGCCAAATGGTTTGTTACAGTGAAAGCCAAATTCCTGCCCCCTTTTTTGTGTTTTTTTTTCTATATGGAAGTTGTTTTTCATTTCATCTTATTTGTTGTCACCTTGCTGTAAAGCTGGAGTGTGATATTTCAGTGTTCTGTCCATATTGGAAAATAGAAGTAGTATTTATTCCTGGTTTGGTTTGTCAAATTTGTGTGCTTGTTAGCATTTGTCCGTGTTCTATCCAGGCCAAGAGGAGCCTGAACATGATATACAGAGTAGAGACTCTTTCCCACACTCTGTTTTACACGCACAGTTTTATTTTTTTATTTTTTCAGTCATGTCATTGTCAAAGTAATAAACCCCCCCCCCCCCCCCCAAAACAAAAAAAAATTAAATAAATAAAAAAATGCAATGAAACCTCTTGTATCCCTTACTAAAAAATACAGAAAATAAGTTAAGTAATTTCATTTATATTGCCCAAAATCACAAATTTGCCCCAAGGGGTTAGGGTGCAGTGGAGAGACACCTCCCTCCACCAAATTTCTGTGCGTGGCCCCCATATTTCTTTTTTTTGTCTTTCATTCTTTTATGTACTTAGATCTGCCACAGAATTAGTTCTTGCCTGTTCAGCTAAATGAATTAACAAAAACACACTCTTTACTAATAACTTTTAACTGTAATGAAAATCAAATCCTCCATATTATTATTCTTCAAAAAATGCATTTGCGAATTCATAAAATTTGCCTACATGTTTGCACATTTTTATTTCACTTCTTCCATGCAGCATTTGAGTGACAACAAATACTGTCAAAGTTAAGTGATATAAAACATTAAAATATTACATGACACTACAATTACAATTGTGAAAATATGTTCATAGTTTGTTGCCCCAGAAGAAAGCACATTTTCCCCTTCCCCTTGGTTTTGAATTGGTTTTCCAGAAAAGCATAATTGACTATCACAATGTTTGCTCTTTTTAATGAATCACAACAATAATATTGTTAAAGTTCCTCTGCTTTATTTGATCAGGGATATCTGAGGCTCTGAGTCCTCGATGCACAACTCAGGGTGGGTCTTGAAGTTGTGAAGGGAGCTGCGAGAGTGCAGAGGTTCATCTTAGAATATGGACAGAAACACACCAGTGTATCACACATCACCTTCTCAGCAAGAAAGACTGACAGACTGACATCCTGTGGAATATTAGGGCAGAATTTCAGCTTTCTATACCTTTCAGAATTTGGCTCCCAACATTCTTACCATTTACATTGTTCTCACTACATTCATTCCTCCTGCTACATGTAGCACTCTGTGACAGTGTGTAGTGACGTCTGTGTTTGTGGAGTATGTCAACCATACTTAACTTTTATTGTGTGTTTTCTTTCACATAGGCTGCAGGCTGTCTAAATGTACAGTTTTCCACAAATACATTATGGCTTGTCAGTTAGCTAGCTGTTCATTGAGTAATTTCTTTGTATTCATTTTAAAGTCTCAGTGAATCCTGCATCAGTTTCTTCAAATCATGTCATCAACCTCTTATCAATGCGTCATTAACAGTAGAATTCATTGTGTGAATTCAGAAAACTGATCAGTAACAGTATGTATAATAAATAATGATGAAAAGCAGTACTGTACACTACACAGTATGTTTTGTCATAACATTTGAGACATACTCTGGAATACATACAAAACCACAGTTTATTGTCTCTGGAGCACGAGCCCCTGAACTACCTGGCTCCTGTTTGTTCGCTGCATAGTGTTCTTGTGGAAAACATGTTTCCTATATACAGTACATACTGTAGCTTTTGTCTCTGGAGATTGTCATGGTACTCTTGTCAAACTGGAAAGACCAGAACCAAGTGGGTGGCCTAAGACACCACTCATTAGCCACTTACAATGCTGTACTCAGACCCCTCCCCAGGCAGCTCAACAGCCATTCACAACAAAAGCCAGATGACCCCGATGACTCATGTGATGGTTAGGTGGAAAAACCCCACTACTTCACACCAGGACCCACCCATTGTAGTCTATTGACCCATTAACACCCTGGCCCATGTGACCTCAATGACTCACATGATAGCTTGGCGGGTCCATGACCCTGCATTTTCTAGAACCGCAAACAAGTCCAGTTCCCCTTGGAAACCTTGGAAATGACCTTGGAAATTCTGTAGCTTTCTATTGACTCTACTCTTCCATGATATTCATTTGTCAAAACAGACATTTGACTTTGGTGGTATGAATTACCCATCACCCTCACCACTGTACATATACCCCTAACAGTAAGACAAGAGTACACACAGTGAATCCTAAAATTACCACCAGGCAACCCCAACAGGGACGGGTTTAACTAGTTCCTGTGACTACAGTTATGTGGTCAGAGTCAGACACCTGGTTGAAACTGAAATGCTGTGAACATCCCTGCATTATATCAATGTAAACACTGAAGACCAGGTGAATTCAGCACTTCCTTTATTTATATATTAATTGACGGACATATACACATCACTTACACATTATGATTCAGTTGTGATTTTAGAGAGGCTACTGCCAGAGAGACAATTGGTCAGAGAGGGTGGACTCAAGTCTGCAGTGTTCAGTCATACATGATGTGTACACAAACGGCCTTTTGTGTTACCCTGTGACACCACTCACACACCACATTACCTGTGTAAACCACGGTGGCAGGAACAGATCAGTTTTCCACCTGTTAAAGGACCAGTCTGGAAGATTTAGTGGCATCTAGTGGTGAAGTTACGATTGCAACCTGCTGAATACCCCTCACCTCACTCCTCGCTTTCCAAGCGTATTTGAGAACCTGTGGTGGCCACGATTAAATGTGAGAGGCGCTCTTTGGTTTGTCCGTTCTGGGCAACTGTAGAAACATGCCAGTGCAACATGGTAGACCCTGCAGAAGAGGACCCGCTCCCTCTATAGATATTAAGAGCTCATTCTAAGCTAACAAAAACACAATGATTCTTATTTTTAGCTAATAATATATGAACGAAAACATATGAAAATTGTATTCAATTTCTGCCATATTCTGCCAATAGATCTCCCTAAATCTTCCACACTGGTCCTTTAATTAAAATGTGATTTCTAAAACATTTCAAACTTTTTGTATTTTGCATTTAAACTATTGGGGTGGGATTTGTCACATGAAAATTTACTGGGGTATAAAACACACAATGTGACCAGTGTTAAATTACAGTAAGGGTTATTGCCAGTACTGTTTGTTTTTGTTTTGTTTTTTTCACTTGAGTGTTTCTATTTTGTGCAACTTTAAACTTTCAGTCCACTAAAATTCAGAGGGAACCATTATACTTCTTTTCTTTACATCCAGCAGATACACCTGGTGAATTTAAGTCTGAAATTTCTGTTGTGGTCTCCATTGACTCGTGAGAAAAATAACTAGGGGTTTGTTAGATGCTCCAGAATGTTATGTTCACTATCCACCCAGTAAACGTGTCTGTCTGCTGTTTTGAGCAGACAGTGTTCAGTATGTTTATCAGAGTTTCTGTGCTGACTGTGGGGGTTGATGAGAGTGACTCAGACTCAGCTATACATGTGTAGGAAATATACCATAAAACCTCTCAATGGAGCTACAAGAAGCTGAAAACTTTCATGTGGCACGTTGTTATTTTTTGGTATACTTTTCACTTAATTGGTGTGAGCTGAAAATCAAATAAATGTTCCAGCTGCTTTGTTGTTTCCCAGTTGCGCCGTAAATGAAACTGTTTTCGACTTTCTCTGCAGGTGCCAGAATTGAGGAGTTTCTCTATGAAAAGTTGGACAGGAAGGCTCCTTCCAGAATTACCAATGGAGAGCTGCTGGGTCAATATATGCAGGATGCAGCAAAGGAATTTGGTCCAGGAACTCCATATGGTTAGTATGCAGCCACTTAAAAACAAGCTTCCAGGGGTCAAAACATGAGCCTATCTCTATCCTGCGTCTGATCTGTGTGTGGATCAGGAAAAAGACATGGTGTCGATGTATTGCAGCTCGAATGCTATCCTAACCGCGTCTTAAGGTGGTCTGGGTCATGTTGCTTTAGGGTGTATTATATGTCAGTCAAAGCTTTCAAAGGTTTAAATAGTTTTGTGTCCTTAATATTGTTATTCTTTTTATAGATACACAGGAGGCATGTGTCCATGATCTGTTGTTTAAAATTACAGCGTCCTGTAGAGTAACTGGGAGGGATTTCCGACACAGCGAGGAGAACCTGCCAGCATCTCTGAAAAGACATGAACTCCACGTGACATGAACGCCGCTGTGACCACAGCCTGTACTGCCTACCACATTTGTACACATCGTTTCCTGCAATGTGTCATTTTCACATGGCTTGTTTTGACCAACCAGCAGTGTAAAACCCAATCATAGTAAGGTTTTTGATCACATACACACAGATCCTCACAGTGAAGAGGCTAGAACAAGCGGAGGGTTACTGGACTAATCTTTACAGCTATAGGTGGAAGTGTGATCTAACACAAGCACATGAAGAAATACTGTTCCACCATGTGACTGACAGCCAGAAGGCCTGCAAGCAGCTGATTAAGTGAATTTTCTGGATTGTTGCTTTTGGTTGGTATGGTTAATTATGATTTAGATTTATTATTGTCTTTTCAGATAGGTCTTAATAAATACTCTGCTTGTCTGCAATTCTGAACTCTATTGGAAGCCCTGGGTACATGCTGCACTGATTTCACAGTAAATTTAAAATAAGCTTTATTGTTGGGAGCAACCTGTGACCAATCTGAATGTAGACTCTGATCAATTACACAACAAATGGGAAGTCATAATGATGAAGTTTTTAATTTATGTACTTGGTGGATTCTTGTTTTTCCAATTTAGGGTCTTCAGTCTCTTTGAATTCTGTTACACACACTTTTGGGCAAGGCCTGGAAAGAGTGTGGGATTTGAAGTGAAAACTTTGTGCTGAATAGATCTACTGTATTCTTGCAGGGAGCACTTTGATAGAGGTGGGTGAGTGTGAGAGAAGACTAGGAGCAGCAGAGAGGGAGTTCCTACAGACCTCAGCCATCAGCTTTCTTACCCCTCTCAGGAATTTTCTGGAAGGAGACTGGAGGACCATCTCAGTGAGTCTGAAGCACCACATCCTCTCTGAGGAGGGTTGAAAAATGTGGTCAGAATGCATGAGCTACAATATGTTTACTGAATTTGACAGTTTACAGCAGCCCATAAGTAAAAATTGTAAAAAGTAAAATGTGAACATAGCCACCAGAGGTCAGCATGGTTACTTTCACTTGTGAGACACTGTGTCTGCATGTCTATGGCCATGATATAGGCTGCTTTAATTGTGCTGTGCCAAGCCCTGCATTGCACTGTGCCAGCACAGCTAGAACGGTTACTCCCTGATCGTGTCATTGTATGTACTTCAGAAAGAACGTCGTCTTCTGGAGAATCTTCGCCTGGACCTGGACGCCTGTAAAACACGCCTGAAGAAGGCCAAGGTGGCCGAGGCTAAGGCTGCTGTGAGTGTTTTTGTGCATCCCAACCCACAGGCCCATCCTCACACTCGTTCCCATTATCATTCTGATGTAATAAAACTTTTGGTGGTGCTGGCATTAACCATGGCTAACTGTCTTTATATTCATAACCTTTGCAGTGCGAGGGGGAAGTGAGTATTAAAGACATTTCTATTTCCAGTATGATGCTCATGTGAAGTTGTTTTTTCTATCTCACTTGCTTTGAATAGATTTTCTGTGCCTTTTACTAATTGGTGATAAAAAACTATTTACCAGTGGTTACTAAAAAAGCAAAGCAATTGAGTGAAAGAAACAACTATGACCTGAAATTGACTCTTTGTCTGGAAAGCTTGAAATTTGTAGCATATTAAACAGTATGATGTTTTATGACTAAATTCAGCAACCAGGTCATGACCAGGTCACCAGTTTTTATTTTTTTGTACAGTAGACAGTTCATGTAAGTCTTGCATCACAACTAAATTTAGGTTCAGTGTATAAGCAAGTCTGTATGATGAAGGGATGTCAGACCTGTGCGTTCATGGTTGTGATAATTAATTTAGTCATATATTGAAAATTTCTATGGAACATAGATTTATTCTGATATTTGCTCCACGCTAAAGAACATTTACTTTCTTTTCTCTGGAGATTTAAGTACAATATTTGTCATTCAAAATTAGCAGAAATTCACAAACAATCTCAAAGGCTGTGGTCCAGCTTGGCATTCATGATTTACCTGAGTATTATATCTAAAATGTATCTGTCATAGAAATATGTTTTCAGAACTCTCTAAACTTAAACATTACTCCTGTAATAGCAGGCAATTTAAAATGTGTCACTTCTAGTCTGCTGAAGATCTGCTGACAATGAATGAACAATGAAACCTCAAAGTGAGACATGCTGCAAACAGGAGGCCCACGTAAAAGAAATACCGAACCAAGACTTGATCAGATATACCTCAACTCAATCCACTCAACTTTTTATTTCAACATAGAAAGTGCTCTAGAATCATGGGTTCCCTTCCTGTGCAACAGTTACAGCTGTAGTTAATGGCAGACCTTTAATGAATGACAAAGGCAGTGGGGTCTGAAGTTTTCAATATTCGAGCCTCCTTCTGGTAATGTTAGTGTTTTGGAATGAACATGACAAGACAAATGCCAGGATTATGTAATACAGATTGACACAGACTGATTGGACATCCAACAGTATCCATGCATGAAGGCTTTACTGTAAGAATTAGTTGGCTGTTAGAGTGATAGAAATGGTTGTTGTAAAGATGTGGAGGCTTTGCGGCCTGTAACAGGTTTTTGCTTTCTTTCCTTCTCTGGAAATGGGTACAAATCCATTAGGACTTTTCACTAGAACACTTTTTACCCTCCAAAGTCCAGGGATCCTGCTTTTTCCCACCGATTTTCCTTTCAGTCTATTGTGTCCATTGTCTTGGAAGGACCAGTTTTACTCATTCTTGGCCCTAAGCAGTCTTCAGGCTGAGAATATGACATTACTTTGCCAGCGGGGTGGCTGTGACATTCATAGGCCCAAATAAGTTGTACTTCAGTCAGACTTCCTTTTCACCTCATTTGAAATTCTGCACAAAAAGCTGTTGGCACACTTTGTTTGTACCACAAGTACAAGCCAAGTCACATGCCTGAAACATGAGGTCCTAATTGATAATGCTCCCCATTTCACAATGATCTAAATGCCTTTAAAACCCTTGCCATTTTTCTTGAGGCTTGTTTTTGTTTCACCTTTGAACTTTGAATAAAAACAAAGTCTGACTTTTATCAGAGCTTTTGTTTTTAGTATGACAATGGATGAAGTCAGACGTCTGAGTCTGAATGCATGTTGGCATGAGCATGATAAACTGCTGCTGACTAGCATTGAAGCTTGGAATAACTGTCCTGTTTACAGTTGATTAGTCAGGTCAGTGAATCCATTAGTCACTAGTTTCAGTGGTGCTGGAGGGGATGTTTACATAGTGTTGTGTTGCATCACCCCCCTACACCTTTTTATGAGTTCAGACACACCTTATGTAAAAATGTGCTCACAGTTATTCATTTCCAACCCCCTCTTCCTTTTTGCAGGTGGCTGAAGTACATAACTGCCCTTTTCAATTGAGAATGAATTGGAAAACTTGTATTAAACTATTTTAAATTAAAGAGGCAAAGAAAATGAATCCTGAGATCAGGTTTTTTATCCGTATGAACCTCCATATTATTATTGCTGACATAAATGTGATTTTGATAGCTGTCATTCATTGATATCACATTGATGTTTAACCTAATGTGTGGATATAACAGCGAAACTGAATTATTACTGATTATAATGCACAGATTGACAGTTTCACAACAATCTGTGCTGTCTTGTAGCTCCTCAAGATCGCCATCATTCATTTCTGCTGTTTTCTGATTGTTTTGTCTGCATTTTTGAAGAGTAATATGTGCTGAAGTATGATGCCATGTATACACTGAGTACAAATAGTATGAATGTTAAAAAAAACTTACTGTTTCTGTAGATGGCTCCAGATTTTCAGGAGACCAGACCACGCAACTATGTGCTTTCTGCCAGTGCCTCTGCGGTAAGGAGACACTTCTGCTTTACTAAACAAAAGATGACATGTACAATAATCCCATGAAATAATGTAACCATGTCAGGGTCTATGTGGTTCTTGAACAGAAACAGAGTGCTTCTTAATCTTAAATTTCTTGCATTAGATTATTGGCTATGAAAGGGTCACCTGTAGTGGGTGGGACAAAAAAAACAATTTTTATTATTGTTCTTTAAAAGGCCCTTAATACGAATTTCCAAAACATGTACTGTAGCTGTGAATGTCTACTTTACTATGTTTACTCAGGCGGCGTTTCCATCTGGTAACAATGTTGATCATGAACTCAGAGTTGCATACGAGAGTTCTGTGTCATATGTCATATGTGTCTGATATTATGTAGTCATGGTAAATGTTGGCATGCCATTGATAACAAGTGTCTAATAACCCACAAGGGTGTTGTTTGTTGCCTCATCTATTGCACTTCTGACCGTTGGCTGTGGTTAAAGGTGTGCTTTGTTGCACCCGTAACTACAGCATGGTGAGGTCAACAGAAACAAGATGTTATTCTTTAAATGCTGCTGAAACAGACAAACAGAAAAATAACACAACATTCTCATATGAAATTGTATTGTGGACATGTTATGTCTGTTAGATTAAAACACTGTAAACAACAAAATACAGGACATTTGGGAAGACGTTCCGGAGTAGGCTGAAAAAGGCTTATCTTGGTTCATCAAGGCCGCTGGTGTCTCTGTGTGTGGAACGGACAATCTCTCTGTCCTGCTTGTTTGCTTCAGAGGTGCTGATTGGTAGAATGTGCACACAAGGCGAAAACTTTCTGAGTTCTTGACTATTAAGTCTTAGATTGCTGACCACCATCCCTGCTTTTATGTTCATTCTGACTATTTTATGTGCAGCAATTTGTGCATGTGATTTCTTTGGGCTGCAACTCTTGTATCAAAGGTGCTATACAAATAAAGTTTCATTCAGCAACAGATAGTGGCTGATCAGACATTAAATAACAATCTGCCAAATTCTAACTTAACCATAACCATCAAAATACATATATACAAATGTTTTCTGCAGACCACTGTCAAGAGAATGAGTTCCAGGCACTAAGCAATTTTTTAGAAATTGCTTAGTGCCTCTCGTTTTAGAATGAGACATCACACCAGTGACGACCTTCTGGTTATAACCTTGTCATAACTTCTGTTTTCTTTTGCTGTATGTGTTGATCCGTCAGCTCTGGAGTGAGGAAGTGGAAAAAGTGAGTGTGGAAATGTTGTATTCTACTATCTGTTATATTGTTAACAGCTTCTCATATTTATTGTCAGTCATTACCTTTAAGCATGTCTCCAGATTCAAATCTGGACTTCACACATGGCAAATATTCTGAAGGACACTAATACTCGTCCTGTTGTTCCAGGCTGAGCATGAACTGCGAGTGGCCCAGACAGAGTTTGACCGCCAAGCAGAGGTTACACGGCTGCTGTTGGAGGGCATCAGTAGTACACATGTATGTAGGCGTTCCCCCTCCACCACTTCTGTCAGTGTCTCAGTAAAACTAAAGGGAAGCTTTCACCTTTATTTGTATTCAGTGACATTTAGTTGAATCAGCGTTGAATAATTAATGCAGATTGAATAATGTTAATGCTGTTAAATGAACGTACAATATGTACAATATTGTTAATTATTTGAATTTAAATCTCAGAAGTTATTAGTATTTATTTAGAATAAAAATGGATGACAGAAACCCAGTGAAAGGCTCTGTAGAGCTATAATACAGTGAAGTGCACTAAACACTGCGCATAAAAACCCAGAGAAAATTGAGCTGCACCCGCTTCTAACAACCCAAATTATAATGGTTACTATTCTTGAACCCTTTTGATTAGAGTCATGATCCTGGACTCCTCAGCAGGGTAATCCTTTTGAATTTAGTATTTAAATTCCAGAATGAACCCTAGTGAAGCAAATGTCCAGAGGCAGAAGCTGAGTACCACTTTAGGTACTAGTTACATTGTTACACACAAAATGTTGCACAAAACCTCTTTATCAAGTCATTTTTGTCTGATTTTAATTTCTTGAAATAAAAAACCTAGCAGTGCAGCAGTAATACACCAACCTATTTTCAATGCAGTTTCAAGTTTTTTTTTTAATTTAATTTTTTATAATTCTACTGCAGCAAGCTGTGTCATTTTTTCAAGTCGTCTCAGTTTTGTCAACATGTAGGCTCTTCTTGTTCATGGAGTTTTTTTAAATATACTTTGATTTAAAATAAAAACAGTTGAATACTGTATTCTTGCTACACTGAAACTTTTCTTTTGAGAAAATAAGATTTTTAGGACCTAATTATATATAGGACTTTCTTCCTCAGATTAGGAATTGACTGTGGATTAAACTGCCCAACAGTAGATAGAATAGTTTAAATTTACTCCACCAAATACAGCAGTAATCGGTTACTTACACATTACTGCATCATCATGTGTAATGCATGGTGCTGCTACGCTCAGTGCTTCATTAGCAACATGTGTTTCTTTAGGAGTTACTGTTGTTTCTTATCTGCAGGTCAACCACTTGCGCTGCCTCCATGAGTTTGTGGAGGCCCAAGCAGCTTACTATAAACGCTGTCATGTCCACATGCAAGAACTGCAGAAAGAACTTGGAAGGTGAGAACCAGATGGGCGATTGCATGAGTTGATGGTGATTCACACAAGTGTCACGTGGCTTTACATGGGGAGCCATTCATCTTCATACAGTGTGCAGTGAAAATAAGCAGTTGGCTTCTACTGTGTCATGGTGTGAAATTATTGAAGCCACGTTTCAACCAGGCAGTCCGGTTCTGTTCTGGGCAATAGAATGGTTATTTTTCTGTTTCCATTTTTAAAAGTTATGAGTGGTACCAGTACAACCACTTCCTTTCATTCCATTTTTTGATTACCGTCGTACCTAAGTACCTAGTACACTGATGTGGCCTTGAAGTGTTGATTGGTGTGATTGGTCAGAGAGAACCAGTCGTAAGTTATCAATCTGGCAGTGGATTTTCAGTATAGCTTACAGTGTCAGGTAATAAATGCTGCAGTTTCTATAGACCAAGAAAAGTCTTGTCTGTTGTTTCCCACTTGCTGGACAAGTGAAGGGGGTCAGCCCCAAAGCCTCGCTAACAACCTGCTGCATTTAAGAGTACTGTCTGTGGTGGAAACACCAAACAGATCGAGGGTTTGGGTACATGGGGTAGATAGATGGGGTAGGAACGGGTTTCAAGGTCACTTTACTGAAAGAGTTTGGTGAAAACATGGCTAAAATAACAGTGTTGCAGATCTGCATGATGTAGGTCTGTAGGTATACCAGCTGTATGCCAATACCTACCCTTTCAGTGAAGGATGGTAACAATTACTGAATGATTGATTAATCAATAATCATGGTGCAGCAGTTCCCATTCCCAGAACATCAGTTCAAGCAGTGCAGATATTTTCAGAATAAGGACATCCATGTTGGGATAACAGAGCAGGGCGTACCGTGAACAGCCTGAATCAGAGCCACGATGCAGGCACAGATTGAAAGCTTTTCTCCTGGACTGAGAGGGCAGGCAGCAGGGTGTTGTTAGAGTGAACTCAGACTGCAGTAGGCATCTATTGCCTGCAGCTCCTCATCTAACTAGCTCACTGTGACTGCAGTACCCTGTCTTGCAAATCTGATATGCCAAATGTTTCTCAGCAAGGCCATACACTGAACACTCTCACCACATATGCAGCACTGCCATCACCAGTTGCAGGCTCTGGCTCTTTATGTTCATACGGGGTTAAGTAAAGTTTTACATGCCCTATGGGATTCCAGTTAATTTATGTCCTCCAGAAAAGCTTCAAATTTGCACAATATTGTTACTTTTATGTTCATTCTGACTATTTTATCTGACTATTTTAGGATCTTTTCTTGACAAATCGTTTTCACTATCTCATGTCTCTTGTGAGTATGGGTTGTCTTCCCGTGTGCATATTCGGTTCGTCTTTCTCTTTGCGTGTATGTTCTGGCCAACAGTTTGCCTGCTATGCAACTTCAGTCTCCTGCCACTTTGGTGATTTTATCAACATAACCAAACTAGATGAGCAGAGGAAATGTGCAGAAATAATAGAATAATGGTTAAATGTAAAAAAACAAATTTAATTAAACTCTCCAACCAGAGGATTTGTTTAAATCAGCATCAAAATCAGTGAAAAATAATGATATAAATACAATTAGAAATTCAAAGAGGTCCAGTTAGTAAAATTTTTCCTCAAGCAAAGATCCAGAGCATCATAAGATGTAACTGACGTTGAGACTGAGGGGCGACTGTGGCTCAGGAGGTAGAGCGCTCGTCCACTTATCAGAAGGTCAGTGGTCCATCGCTGTTTGAAAGCACTATATAAATACAGTCCATTTTACCAGAAACAGTGCTTAACAAATGTATTAGAGCACCACCAGGTGTAAGGTGTCTGCCACCGCAGCCCTGAATTAATGGTAGTGCTAATTACCAAAATATTTGGTAATTACACACACACACGAGACCAAATGCATGATCCCCTCCAGGCTTCTGTGTGGCAGAGACAGCAGGAGTGACTCTTACACTATCTGCTGCTTTACTCTGAATGAACAGCTTCCCCTGCAGTCATCTGAAGGCAGAGGGACACATGTTGAGACGCACTGCCGTTACATCCATCGTATTTCCCTACATTAAATGAATTGCAGATAAACTTGAACCAGTTTTGCTAGACACATGCCCAGTCATTTTTATGATTCTGTTATTTCTGTATATTTTCTTTTAGATGTGTTTTCTAACCATCACATGTGCCTGCTTTCCCTCAGGCTTCCCAATGCTTTTGCTCTGAACTCCACTCAGCCCATGGCTACTGCTGGCTCTGCATCAGAAGGCACCAGCAGCCCTGCTGAGACTGACACACTTAAGATTGAGGAAGTTCAGGCACCAGCTACAGGAACCCGCAAGGCCAAAGTCCTTTACGATTACGATGCTGCTGACTCCAGTGAGCTCTCCCTTTTAGCTGATGAGGTGAGGTTTCATCATCAACCTGCAGATCAAGTAATGACTGCTGGCCACCGGCCAGAAAGCTTTCTAGGCCTTCGTCTAAACAACAGCCTCACTCTTGTGGCATGTGCTGATTCAAGTAATGTGTCTCCACTTTTACCTGAAGGTTAATGTTTTATTTCCTAGGTGATACAGTTTTTCTGGTCGTAGTGAAGTCTATCTTTCCTTGAGGAAATCTGATTAGGTTAGCAGCGTTGTAGTTCTTGGGAACTCCAGGTACCCTGAATTGAAAATGATGGGACAGATGGCTTCTGATAGTCAGAGGTTTCTGCCTCCTGAAAGGAAGTTCTTTCTCGCCACTGTCACCAGGTGCTTGCTCATGAGGGAATTGTTGCTCTCTGTAGATAAAGAGTTCGGTCTGGACCTGCTCTATATGGAAAGTGTCCTGAGACAACTCTGGTTGTGATTTGGTGCTGTATAAATAAAACTGAATTGAATTGAGTGTTGAAGTTCTGAGTTGAGGGAATCCAGTGTATGAATAATTAGGAAAATGAAAGCAGAAGTTGACTCTGCTATTCTTCCAGTCATAAACATCAAAAATAAAAGCAGTGGAACAGATAGTGGACAGTGGGGCTTTGTTCCATGAGATGTCTCCTCGCTTGGTGTTTTGATGTTGCTGGTGGAGGGCACTGTAAGGCCAGTATCTCTCATAGATGTTTAATTGAGTGGTCTGGTGACTGTGAATGCTATAGGATGTGATTCATATCATTGTCATACTTCACAGTGCAAATGGAGCCTTTGTGCCCTGTAATACATCATCTGCACTGGAATTCTATTGCATGACACTGTCAGTTGAGTCTTCTTATTATTATTATTATTATTTTTCATTTTGTTCGCCCTGTCCTGTTTAAATCACTGAGGATAGGCTGAATAACAAACCCCTCTCTGTGTAATGCTGTACAGTTCAACAGCACCACAATCCACATCCGACAAAATGATCAGAGTTGAATAAACGCCTCTTTAGAACAGTTTCAACAAAACTGAACATTATAGCCTTCATGAAGAGGGGTCACTGCAGGACTGTATTAGACTGCATTCATTTTAGCGAGGTCATCCTGATAAAGTCCCGGGCTGGTCGATAGTAGTGGTAATAGAAAATGTGGTTTAATACTAAAGACGCGTTGATGAGCTGTTTTGTCAGAAATACAACAGAAGAGCAGCTGATGTATCAGTGTACAAAGCAGCCAAACAAACCTGCATGGCCTTAAAAAAGAAGTCAATAATCAATAATGATTGCAATAGTGATCTGATGTCAGGCTGCGCACAGAGCCCGAAGGTTTCACACAGCAGCGGTCACAGTGAAGCTGCTCACCTCACTGAGGAGGCTGTCACCTGCAGCACTTCAGTAAATCAACCCAGCTCTGATAGAACTGTAGGAGAGTTAACAGTAAACAGTGAGGCTGATATCAGTCAGATCCAATTACAAGTAACACTCTGTTATAAGATCTATAGTTTCATGTGAGTCTCTTGTGCGTGAGTAGGTCTTTTGAATCCAGTGTGGAAATGGCAGATCCCACATCTAACAATGACGACGACTATGTAGAGAGGTAACTACAGAGTGTAAATCTATGAGTGGCTATTGCTGAAAAAATGAAGACCATAAAGCAGTTTGATTTCATGAAAGTTTTCATGATTATATATAAAATAATCCCGCTTTTTCAGCCTGTTCCCTCCAGCTTGTCACTGGTCGTTCTTCCAGCACGTGCCATCGCGCCATGAAATGAGAGGCCAGATCTTGTTTTGTCGAGTTCTTTTCCTTTGTTTTTTTTTTAAATTCATTTGGTTAAAGCTTCTTAGATCCCTGCTAACCTTTGCTCTAGCTGTGTACTGGGCCTAAAAGTTTCCATGTCTTCTTTATTACAGCTCATTACGGTTTATACAGTGCCGGGAATGGACTCTGACTGGCTGGTTGGAGAGCGAGGAAACCAGAAAGGAAAAGTGCCTGTTACATACCTGGAGCTGCTCAGCTAAAGAACACACACACACACACACACACACACACACACACACACACACACACACACACACGTGCATGCGTGTGAGTGGGTACTACTACTAAAGCCATGAGGATATTTCATTCACTGAAATGAATTCACACTCTTACACTAACATGTAACCTTCAGTACCACTCCTTCACAATAAGCATTAGCACACTCGTTAAGTTAGCCATGCACACACTCATCTGTGTGCTTCTCAGAACACACTGAAGTATATTCACATGACGCTGACAGCAGTGACTCAGAAGACACTGTTGATTTTGGGAAAGTCCCCATGAGGGATGCTTAACATTCCTTTTAGACTTGTTTGGTTTTCTTATCAGTTATTGTTGTGCATCCTAACGACTCCAGTAGAGCTTTCCATGGCTGGATGAAGTTTAGCTGTGACAAACTGTGACACAGTCTTCAGAGGGATTTCCAACCAAATTATGTTCATGTCTTCATCGTTTCCTAAAGCCGCCTTTGTTCATACTTTTTTTTTCTGAACTCTGATGGAAACAAATCTAGAGTTGTGTTGCCTCTAAAATATGAATATGAAGTTTGTGTTTTTTCTGTTTATGTATTAAGGTTAGAAGTAGGAGGTTGCACTGATCTGACTCTGAGTGAAGCAGCTTGGTGCGTTTGTCCTCAGAAGGCGGCAGTAGGGATAAAACAAGCATGCAATAACAGCACCTCCGTGATTCTCCTGTCTAAAGAGGCGATGACAAGTGTTATCCGTCACTTGAGCCATTCAGGACCGTTCATCTCGGTATGACAGCCTTCACTGAAGAAGTGAAAGTACGTGTGGGCAAACAGACAGTGGATCTTTTGAGCACACCGTGACAGATTGGTCATTACGATGTGTTGACGCGGGACATTTCCAGTAATTACCAGCCATGGACAAGGAAAACCATTCATGCCAATAAGGTTTATTTTAGATTCATAAAAGAAAGTTAAAGATTGGACCACTTCCTATTTCTAGTAGAGAAATGTCTGCTGCTGTTCTCCTTCCTTCCAATATAACATGGACACAATTGTATTTCTTGTGTGTTTTTTTTTTCTTTTTTAATTTGTGAAAGTATTAAATATGATAAAGTGCTTACACTGAAGAACAATAATTATAGAACAGCAACTGAAGTTTTTCATGGATGTTTTATCATCTTTAACTCCTGGGAAGCAGATTTGCCTTAACTGCTTATTGAAATGAATGTAATTCCTCTGTTATTTTAAGCGACAATAACATTTTGTGGACAGTCGGAGGGAACATTACTAGCAACAGTTTTGCTTGATTGTCATTCACTTGCTTGGATTAGACTTTCCCTCATTTATTTATTTATTTATTTATTTATTTATTTGCCTCCCATGCCTTTCCACAGTACTGAAGGTGTCCCTTTGGACAATATGAACACCTGTACAGCAAATAAACATGAACACTCCCATCCTAACTGCCTTAAGATGATGGGAATGAACTCCTAAGGCCATCTTCTGCAAACCAGAGAATGTGCTCTTCACAACAACATGTTCAGAGACTTAATGTACACCACACACAGCATGCAAGACTGTAACTCCTTATCACATGTGTTTGTGTGACTGGTTTGCCCATGAGTGTGTTTTGAATTTACAACGTTCCTGTTTGTTGCTCTTACTGTATGTCTGTTAATACTTTAAAATGCGTTCAGTCTTCGTGCTGCATGTGCTACAGCTAGTAGCCTGTCCTGCTGGACATCTGCGTGTGTATAGGAGTATGTAGGTGATCTGTTTGTGTGAGATCTATAGCACCAAAATGTGTGCACAAAAATGAATTTGCTGTCTCACAGTAGTATGTGTACATGCATGCACTCTGTCCTTTTTATTTATTTATTATTTGTTTGTGAAATGAGCACAATGAAAATGCAAAAATCCATCAGCAGAGAGGAAGTGAGTGAACCCTTCCTTACTTACTTTTAAACAATGGGACAAGCATGTACGACTGGGGGCTGATCATTATTGTCGGCAGACACGTGCAGTCCACATCGGATGTCCTGCTCCCTTGTGCTCGTTTTACAAACAGTGGGGGAATTTTATTTTTCAAAAAATTTTTTTACTCATGCTGTTGTGATTCTGTTGTACCTCATCTTGTATTATTATTTTGTCAAAGTACATGTTGCCTGCCTGTTCCTTAATCAAGCTGAATAAATGAATTATATGGGATTTGTAAAGTCAGATTTATTTAATTTCATTGACTTTTTGTCAGCAACTATACATACTTTGGGATCCATGTAAAAAGCCACTATGATCACCATGACTCCAACATCACATCCAGCGGTGGAATCAACACAGGAGGTACTTGCATCGGTTTTTAGTGTGTTGCTTATTCCCAGGCTTGGGGAGTAACGGAAAACATGGAACGGCATAAAAGGATACAAAATAAAATAACTGTTAAAGTTACAGAAAAAAATGCATGAGATTACAGACACATTTAGTAAAAATAAGTTTATAGTAGTTTTCTTTGAGTTTGATGTGTGAATAGCTTCCTTATCAAAGTACATTTAAATATGCATGAGTACCACTAGTAATCTAACCCTAAGCCCATTTTCTTTTCTAAGGTTACACTGTTTTGTTGTCTTACAGAATACAATTAAGTAAGAGTCATCTTATTGATATTTCTTTACTCTTTTCCTGTGTTCATCTTATCAACAAAATATTTGATAAGCCCTCAGGGTTCCCACGCATCCTGGAAAACCCCTTATGTTTGGCAGATATGTTGCTTTTCCCTCCGTGTGATACATTAAAATCTGTGTCATATTTTACAAAAAGCATGACTTTGACCAACGTTGTTCATTCAGAACGGGTAAGCCAGGTGATTTGGTGACATACTTGCACAAAGGTTCAGCTTTGTGTTCCATCCAGGACACTTCCTATATAGAGCAGGTACAGACCAAACTCTTTACCTACAGAGACCAACAACTCCCTCATGAGCAAGCACAAAAACGTCCTTTTAGGAGGCAGAAACCTCGAGCAGAACCAGGATCTGGGTGGGCGGCCTTCTGCTTTGACTGATTGGGTGAGAGAGAGAGAGAGAGAAACAGACCTCTTTGTGTAACTGGTCTCTCAGTTTGCTACCCATTTGTTTCAGGTCTGCCTGACATTAAGATTGTGTTTTGTGCCCAGGTGTACCAAGCTCACCTGCTCTTGTCTACGCTCTGCCAGTCTGCTCTCCCCGTGGAACCTTAGACCATCTAATGCCTCGTCTACTTACCCTTCCTGGAGACCCGGATCAGTCTCTGCCTGAATTCAGTTCACCACTGGACTCCATGTTGGTCACTTGCTGAATATTCATTAAACTATTAAACTTATGCCTGTCTCCTGTCTGGCATTAAGAGTCTGTGAAAACCTAAAACACATGACATGAAATGTTTTAAAATAACACCTGTTTGGATCAGTCCACAGGTAAACAGGTTGACTAGGAACAGGTGATAGTATCATGACTGGGTGTGAAAGGGGCATCCTGGAAAGGCTCCATCAAAGTTCACCACTTTGTGAACACGATTGCATAAATGACTCTACTACATGGACTCAGGAACACTGCATAAAACTGTTGTTGGTAAAAATGCTTTGTTCTTCTGTTTTTAAAACAAGGCAAGAAATAAAACAGCAGTAAGCAGTTTTTAGAACTGCTGATTTTTTAAACTGTAGTTCTACTAAGTGAAGCCTGACACCAAATTTAGCAAATGTAACATAAAAAAAATTATGTTTTGTCAGGTAATGAGCAATGTATTAAAGCAGGCTGTGACCTTTCCCATAATTCATCATGCAGTGTGGTGCCAGAGGGGCCTCACAGGCCAATAATGTGATTACTATAACATCTGTAATATCAATAATGCTTCATGAGATTATTTTGTGGAAGCAGACAGGCAGAGGCCATAAAGGATTGTTGTGTTGTAGATATATGCAGAAAATGAATACAACCTGTGGGGGAAATATGATTGTACTGCACTTTTTTTCCTAATCATTAGGCATTCATTTTATGTTATGAAAGAAGTACTGTAAGTCAGTATCACTTTCTCAGCCTAGATCACATAGTTCAAGGTATTCTTACTTCTCAATGGATTTTTCACAGCCAGGAGAAACTGACTGAGAAAATTACCACTAAAACATTGACTGGTATTAGACTAAAATTAAAACGTCAATTCCACTGACGAAAACAAAACTTTAATTTTCTGTTTTTGGTATTGAGGTAATCCAAAAGTAATAGAAAGTAATCAAGTTATGTTACTTTAACATTGTGATACATAAATTAGGTTACTGACTAACTTTTTGAACAGGTAATGAGTAATTGTATCGGAATGCGCTATTAAAGTAACCATCCTACGTTGATTATTCTCATCAGTTTACAGTGGCAGAAGAGGCCATTATAACAGCACAGATGTTCCTGCTCCATTTGCAATGTCTGACTTCAGCACCGGAGCAGCTGTTAGCCAGCATGGATCCAGGCATGGCAAAGTGAGTCAGTGAGTCCAACGCTTTGGTCCAGAGCCTAAAGTCTTCTGTGACTCACTAACTCTCAATGTTTTACTACAGCAGTGAACATTTAGACTTATCCAGTGAAATATCTCAAAGTTTGGCACAGACGTTTGTACAGGGACTCACAGCTCTTGGATTATAAATCCTAGTGATTTTGGTGATCCCCTCACTTTTCTTCTATTGTCACCATGATGTTGACCTTGAATGAAATGTCTAAACAACTCAACTCAACTTTTATTTACATAGCACCTTTCATGCAATCATGCAGCCCAAAGTGCTTCACTAAACAGAATAAAAAGACATCAAGAAAGATGCAAACAATAAAATGGCAATAAAACAATAAAATGGCAATAAGAGCAATATAATAAAATGCAATAAAACAATACAAGAATAAAAACAGTAAGAAAAAGAAAAAAAGTTGAAATAGATTAGGGCAAAAGACAACAGTGTTTGAAATCAAACAACTGTTTGATGAGTTGCCATAAAATCTGGTACATACATTCATGTTCCCCTCAGGATGACTAGCAATAATTTGATTCACTCGTGTTTCTTTTGTTGACATTATCAGGTTAGTACAGCAAATTTCTGTATATCAACAGGCTAAACTAAGTGTGCCCTGTTGCCATTGTCTTTGTGAGCACTTTAGCATGCTGAGGTTAGCATTTAGCTTAAAACATTGCTCTAAGTACAGAACATTGTTTTCCATCTTCACAGAGCCACTAGCATGGCTGTAGACTCCAGCTGTTATTTAGTCTATAACATATTCATGTGAGGGTCACAGGCGGGCCAGTAGAACAGCACTGCCTTTCCTGGCCCAGTTACAGATCCACCATATCACGTGCATGATCTGTCCAAATGCTGTGTGGGATAGGGGCAGTACACGTTTCTTTCCCAAGAGGCATTGTTGGATTTCCACTGCCTGGACTGAAGGCACTCATAGGGCTCAGGAGTTGTTTCTGAAGATTCTGACGGAGCACTGAAGGGCGGGGTGTATTTGTTTGGCTGATGACTTCAAATTGCAGCGAGCTTTCTCCAGAATCACTTACTCCACCTTTAAAGGAGCTCAAGTCTGTGAGTCAGTGAGGGCAGGTAGTGGAACTGGATTATTATCTCCAGTAACTTCCTCTTTTGTGGGTTTCCCCATGTGTTCCAGGCGAGCTAGTCTTTGTACAGTATTATGTGTTCATGGTGAGCTCCAGAGCCTGGACCTTTCTGAATCATTCATTTCCTCCTCTCAGAACATCTTGACTCTGATCTTATATAACTGAACTAGCTGGAATGAAGACTTGAATGGCTCACATATTTTAAATACTAATTTGGATATTACAAAATACAATTTATTATCACTATGATCAGAAATGTGGTTAAGCCATATGAACTTTGTATCTCTGATTATGTAGGCCTATAGGTAGAGCTTGTCAGGGAAGGTGGGAATTTAGGGGAACTAGGGGTTGAACCCAGATACAGACACACAGTTTTAATAAACAAATTTATTAAAAACACAAAGAAAACCAAACTCAGGGAACAATGATAAAACACACACTTGGAAAAAGGGCTACACATAAAACAAAGGCAACACGGGGAAAACCGAGCAATTGCCACACACAAAACACAACGGGGCATGGATGAGACAAAGACAGCACTAGAAACAGAACGTGACAGAGCTTTAGACAAAGACAAGACTAACAGCTTTTACATAAATCATGGCACGATTAGGACAACACTAGAAACACACACACACACACGAAACAAATTGTAGTGTGGGTAAAAACGAAAACAAGATTAGAACAAACACTTACATAAAAAGAGGCACGGACATGACAAAGATGACGACGAAAGGCAACGAAAAACACTCACTAAGGGACTATGGCAAGGATACTTAATCAATAAGGGAAACCAGACAGCAAAGTGACGCAGACAACAAAGCCTGGGGAGAAGACACAGACTTATATACACAGGGCAGGAACACTAATGACACACAGTTGAAACACATCAGACAATCACAAGGGCGGGAAAACACAGGAAGTAAAGTAAACAAAGAAACATAACATAAATCTTCAAAATAAAACAGGATGTGACAAAAACCAGACAAAGACAACGCACAAGGGGAATCTAAAACAAAAAAAACGGCGTGCACACACGGATCATGACAGAGCTTATATCATTTCTACAATATTATAAACCCTTCCTTGTATCTTTAGAGCATACTTCGTTTTAAACAGTGTTGCAATGAAAATTAATTAGTAGTGCAGTGGTTCCCAACCTGGGCATTAGGCATGCGACTAGAGGTTGCAGGTTGAGCAGAGGAAAAAACTGCTCCAGAAACTTTAAAACATTTTTCAAATCTTAGATTTTTTAAGTACTTGATAATGAAAAAGGATTGTAAGTCTTTATTTTAAGGGGTCACATTCTGAAAATTTTGGGTATCACTGCATTAGAGCTCTAGATGTGTATTAGTCCCCAGATGCACTTCCTCCTGTTTCCTCCCGTTAGAGAAACATTTGCTAAAAGCTAAAAGCTGCAGCTTGCTCAGTTGTTTTAAGAAATAATTGAACCCTTTTTCCTTTTTAAAAATCAAACTATATGTTTGTGAGTACATCTTCAGTAGGAACTTCAGTATCACAGACAGGGGAAGTCAGAAAGTGTGTGAAAGACACACACAATATAGAATATCATCAGTCTTATCCCAGACATCAACCAGACTGATTCCTACTAGTTCAGTAAGATAGTATTTCCAAACTCTTTCATTTCCCTGTTTGTAGACTGAAGATCATGTTGCATCTTACACTGTGATGCAATAGTGAATTGTCTGAAAGCAGGAAGCTTGTCTGAGGCACACTCGGTGGTCTGTCGGTCTTTAAAAACTGCACTTCAGATTTCTTTGGTGGAAAGTTGAGCTGCACAAAGTTACTTCAAGTGTCAGTCTCAGTTTTATAGTGTTTTGTCTGTCTGAACTTTCTTAGTACTTTTGAGTAAGTGATATCACACCAGGGGGGAAAAAGAAGCAATATTTTCACATAATTATTTTTTTCCTTTCAAAACTGGAAATGAATAGTGACAAGGCCTTCCTGCTGCAGCAGTGGTAAAATCCCTGCGGAGTGGGTCAGCCATCGCCCACACTATTCAGGAAGTGACACACAAAGAACTCTGGCACCAACATATTCACCCTCTTGGGCTTGAGAGGCAGCTCTGAAATGATTGTAGCTTCCTGCTTTGTGGAGGACAGCAGATGCAGTCATGTTGAATTCACAGCATTTAAACCTGTGAAAAAATGAATTCTGAGTGAAGACTGAACCACAGTAGGTTAGTTCTTAATTTTCAGATTGCTTCATTAACCCTTCTCTGAATCCACAGAAAGAATGAACTTGTCATTGCATGGTGAAAAAACAACATTAATAACTTCATTTGAGGATTTTGTAAAAATAAATTCTAAAACCGTACAGCTTTAAAGCTGCAGTAGGAAAAAACTGTGAAAACCTTTGCAAACCCCTTCACTGTTATCACGCCGCTAATCCCCTCCCATGGAGCCGGTTTCCCAGCGAAAGCTCAGGCCTCGTGGCTCCTGCTCTCCACGGCCTGGGCAATGCCAAGACCCCGTCTCTCTCCCAAAAACTCCTCTCCATCAGGCTTCAGAGGAAGCTACGCCTTCTAACAGCAGGAGGAGAGAACATCACACCAAAACACAAAAACTGCTGACCCCCCTCAAAAGTTATTCCCCACAGCCGGCCAGGGCATTTTGTTTAGGTCATGCCCATTCTTAAATCGTGCAAATTGACCCTTCACTAAACCCCTCCTCCAAACAGCAACTGTCCAATCATGGCTCAGAAACTGTTCTGTCACTAGGAAGCGGCTGGCCTGTTGAGCTTTGTGCATGAGGAGGATGAGAAGAGAGTGTGACCAAGACGATGATGATGGGCGTGTTATTAGCTTTCTGAATTCTTTTGTGGTCACACTAGAGAAATACCAGTTTAGGCCCGACAGAGGAGAAGGTGATGTGGTGGGAAAAACGACATGAAGAGAATTCAGTGACTCATCAAAATGAGTTCTGCTGCACAGGCCCATGTTTCCTGGATGATCGGCCAACAAAACCAAATCATCCAAAGAGGACTTCCAAACAACATTTTTTCAACAGAAACCTCGTCTCTGTTAGAGTGCTCATGTCTGTTTTGGTTTTGGTAAGACCAGCTCAGGGTGTTTTTCTTTTTGTTTCGTGTGAGCTCACCAGGTGAAATTCCTATTGACTCTGTTGAAATAGCAAAGAGATACAAATGTATTTTTGTATTATAGATGGGGAATGCAAGAATTTGAAAACCAAAATGTATTTACTAACACCACAAAAAGCTGAATAAACTACACTTGCCTTGCATTCACTCTCATTCCACACTTAGCACTGTTGTCACATTTTTTTGGCCAGCCGAAACACAAAGGCAGATAATCTACATACTTGAAATAGTGGAACTGACTTTCGGAAAGTGTAGGTGGAAAGTGAAACCGAGAGATCAGCATCCATAATTTGATTTCACGATAATCCATTGTGATGTAAAGGCTGATCTTAATGGAAACTGGAAACAACAAAGATATGCAGAAATCCAGTCATGAGTGAACTAATAGTACAATGGTAATACAGAAGAGAAATTTAGCATGTAGCAGAGACCTTCGAACATTTTAACATTCCCTGGATAAAGACTGGACAATGTAAGAGCTTGACATGGTTTAAACACACACTGCACGGTCGGCCTGTAGTCCTTATCTGTGATAGAACCATAGATGTGGTTTATGTGTAAGAATAATGGTTAATAATGTGGGAGTGGAAAGAGAAGTCACATCTGACCTTCTGATCATTTGGGAAAGATTTACAGTAATTGGGCTTACAGATGCCAAGCCAACAATTGCATCACTCGTAGTGAGTGATTCAGAGGAAGCGTAGATTGACCACAGGGTCACAATGCTTTGACAGAATGGACAATAAATGCCTGTTATCAAATGGCCTTAACCTCCAATACCAACACAACAGGCGCACACCATGCAGCTGCAGAGGGAAAGGTCAAGCATGCAAAGAGAGATGATGTTCAGTGGGGTTCACCCCTCCCATCACTGTCTGCTGCTCCTTCTCATTCTTCTTTTGTCCCCTCCTCCCACCCCCACACAATGACACATACTCAAAGTCTGTCTTCCTCTGTCTCCCTGTTTCTCCGTCTCTCTCTTTGGCTTACTGAGCATGTTCTCTTGTAGTGCGTTATCACATGTACACCATGGAAACTTACAATGGCCATGGTCAGTAGTCAGTCTATGATTGCAACACAATTATCAACACAAATACAAACCCAAAGGCCGTGCCCCCTAAACTCCTACTGCTTACCCTGTATGTACATCACTGTAGTGGCAGAGAAGAAATAAGAAAGAAAGAAAGAAGGAAAGAAAGAAACCCTACACGCTGGTTTAAAACTGTGGTCACATGACTTGATTTGTATTTTAGGTTCCATGATATACAGTTGTAACCATTTACAACCGTATACAACACCAGTGTTACACACGAAGGTCTGTTTCGTTCTTATCATCAGAATGTACTATTGCAAACAGTTGCATAATCTGTGGCTCTGGAGCTGTTTTCCAAAGTCTGCAAACTCAAAATGATGATGCAATCAGGGTTATTTCAGGTTGGACCTGGACCTGCCAAATTTAAATCAGAAAACCTGTGTTCCAAACTGGGGTCATGGACAGTGTTTTCAGAGACTGACCCATATTAGGGAACAACTCAGGACGTCTCTGCTTCTTTGATTTGGACCATTCTCATGTGTGATACTACATTGCTGGAGTGCTCTATAATGCCAGCAAATCAGAATCAGAATGAAAGTATTTTCTTGGTCATGTTCAGCAACTATTTCCTGAAGTCTGTCACAACAGAAACAAATGACATCAGATGAAAACCATCCATGTCCGAAACGCAACATTCTGAGAAGCCTTGCTTTATTTTCCGGGTCATCCATTAGTTTCATGAACAGTTTAAATAATGATTGAAACAAAGCTCCAAAGTCTCATTCAAGTTGATTAGAATGCAGCCCCAGAGGAGTTTAGATTATTTCATTTCCCCATCAATGCACAGACATGGCCCAGTGCACGTCGCTCAAAATGTCAGGGAGTTTACCTAGTGTAAGGAACAACATGTGCAGATATCCCAGAGGCAGGATCAACTTCTATCTTATCGCACACATCCCACTTAATAACGTATAAATACATTTTACATTATTTTTTATTATCCAATAAATATGCCATTTTCAGAAAATAATGTGCAGATAACACAATTGTTGTAGATACATGACATTATATGAATTTTCATGATTTTAAATTCAGTTTTTAAACTACCCAGCTTAACAACAGAATGCAAGACACCGAGTATTACTGCTTAAATCACTCAACCAAGATTAAACATCCTGAATATCCTGGGGAACATTCCACAGCAGTGAGAAAAAGGTCAATCAGCAGCCAGGATAGGTGGAGCAAAGTAAGACAAAAATTCCATCACATGATTCATGCTGATGACTAAGCAGTCATTGCTTGCCAACAACCCGTTCAGGAATTGTGATAGGTAACCCTGCTATCACAATATTATGGCTGTAACCAGGCTGCTGACCCACAGTCACTACTGAAATCAAGAACATCAACGGTTATTGGACAGCAGGTGCTACTAAATATAGACATTTCCTCTGTGAACCAGGTATGGGCTTGCCAGGACAAGACGAACATGAACAACATGGAAATAAAGTAAGATGCACTCCCTTAGTCGTCAATTATATGGCCTGAGGGCTGTCTGAAATCTCTAAACTGAGTCACTGTGAGGAACACTCAGGATATTGGGGAGTTATGCCAAAACTGTGTGGGCATTTTTACTCCCCACTGAAAGAAGGAAATGACTAGTATAGTGTTTTGTCACTATAGTTTTTAAAAAAAATAATTTTTCCTTTCAGAAACACTCACACATATTGATCATTTTATTCAAAGTAGTAAAAATGTCCATATGCATAGCAACAGCTCAGAGTACAGAGTCCCCAGCAAGCAATGAAT
Organism: Chelmon rostratus; assembly: GCF_017976325.1. Lineage (NCBI taxonomy): Eukaryota > Metazoa > Chordata > Actinopteri > Chaetodontiformes > Chaetodontidae > Chelmon > Chelmon rostratus. The sequence continues at coordinate 1,467,946 of NC_055662.1, forward strand.
TAAATAATTCAATAAAAAAAACACATCTTTAACCATGTTAAATAGGCCATCTTAAGCATACGTGTAAAACAGCACCATGCATACAAAAAATAACAGAGAAAACCCTTTACATACATGTTTATGAGCTTACAGCGAGGCCCGTGGTGAGACAAGTCAAATTCATCCACACACAAATACAGCAGTGGTATAAAGACCCCATTGTAATCCATCACCAGATCCATCACAGAGGTATTCTGACACTCTGCGTCTGAGCCACACCAACACACAGAAGTGATCACACTGTGGTGTAGGTGCATGCACTTTGCCCTCTTTTACATTTCCAGCACATTCTGTTTCATGGGTCAGTTTCACAACAGCTGTAATATGTTGTCAGTGAATTGAGTGTACAAATTTGCCTTGTGACAGTAGTTCTGCATTTCTCTTCATTATTAAATAAACCATAACACATTTAGACACCACAAAAATATTATCATGGCAGCAGGAGTGGCCATGGGCTGGGTTTCTGTGTGATGACTTGTCTGTAGCTCTGAACTGTTTACTACTCTTCAGACCTTCCTTATCAAACCCACTGAGTTGGCAATGGCAGCGCATTGTAAAGCAAGTACCAATAATAACACAGAGTGACTCAGCCTTGTGTGGCCCACCATCCACAAGGCTTATACAACACTGTACACTTGGACTGTTGATTCAGGTTAATGTGATGCTGTGCTCTAAATAACCAGGGTTGTCCCACAGCACTAATCACATTCAGCTTGTAGGATAAAATGAACATGGTAATCACTTGACTTCTCCTAATTATTCTCTTAATACCAGTGTAACAAAGTTGTTTTCATTCATGAATTCCTACCTCACCATGTCTTCAGCCCAAGTTCCTGGAGTCAATCTGTCCTTGGACGTTGCTCTGTCCTATGTCCTATCTCCATGGGCCTATGCTTAATGAAGGCGCTTCACAGCAACATAAAGCTACACCTACCTCTGTTTCTACTGAACTGACTGACTCGTTTTCAGGTTTGGTCGAAGTTTTTCCACGGGGTTTAACAGACTGAAATACTGTTAACCATTTTCATTTTAGTGTCTTCAAATCGCTTGCTTTGTCTGACCAACAGTCCAAATCACAAAGATATTTGATTGACAGTGATAAAAACAGAGAAAATCCTCACCTATGAGAAGCTGGAATTGTTGTTTTCTTGATTTATCAACTACTTTTTTCAAAACTGTCGAATTATTTTCTGACAATTAATTAATTTTCTGCACTAAAGATCATCACAAAATGCTTGTTTTCACTCCAAACATATATTTATATACAGTATGTATATTTCATTGTTGAGTTGACAGTGCCTATTATAAAGGCTGTGGACTTACAAATGTTATCAATGTTGTTAGTAAATTATTCATGCTCTTTAGCATAGAGTACCAGTTGCATCATTGTTAAGGCCGCAGTATGTCTCTGTGAGCTGTTATTAAAGGATTATAAAGAATGCAGCTGATAACCTCAATGAGCTAAAGCAAACCTGCAGTCCAGCATACAGCAGCAGTGGTTTCTTGCTGCTGCAAATCTATGAGCAGGTTTAGATTTTCATGAGCAGTAAAAATAAAAGGAAACAATAAAACTACACTGGCATCTTCCCTTAAGTTTCCATGGAGTCGAAGGTGTGAACCTCAAAATCAGACTTGGGTGACTCGAAGTGGCTGACCAGATGACTGAGGCAGAAGCTCAGCACCGAAGAACACCTGGTATTCTTTCTGAACAATAAGTCCAGGGTTTGACGATGTGACACGTAGTCTGCAGTTAGCCTCCAGGGAGAACAGGCCGGCCGTATAGAGAGATTTACTCCACGGTTCCATGCTGCAACTCACTGTGTCCACCGATGAAAGGAGAGGCACGTTTTCAGCGTAAGTTTCTCGGAATAAAAGCACCACAGTGGCGAGTCTCAGCACATCGGGACACTCATAGTCTTCCTTACTCTCATAAGTGATCTGCAGAAAGACTCTGTAGATGCCATTCATGGGCACCACTAGGTTTCCACTGGAGTAGTTGAAGCCTCCATGACAGTAGGCATGTCCATCCTTATTTTCCCATTCAAGATATTCCCCATCAGGGATTTCGCCTTTAGGAGCTAAGAGTGAGGGCAGAAAGGCAAAACTGAGGTTATGAATGTTCATTTCTAGACATGTGTGTTGTTACACATTTAAGTAAAACTGGGAACATGCTAAAGCACAGGGGGGCAACTACTTGCCATTAAAAACTGAACATGTGCCAGTTTTTATTACAACCCAACTGTACAATTGGTTCAATCCTGATTAACTAGACTGATTGGCTGACCATCAGTCAGAGAGGAGGAAGTAATCTGTGAAACATGCTGACGGAGGCTTTGGCTGAAATGAAGAGCTGCAGACGCTCTTCTTGATGTAAGTGAGTCTATTACTAACTGACCAGTGCTAGTCATCTGGAATCCTTCCCTAACCACTTCCTTTCCCTTGTGACTTGGACTATGAAAATGATGTGGATCATATCCCACAGCCTTTACAGTCTCTAGTTGGGAGATTTTGGAGCAAAATGCTAGACAGCGCTCTGCTCCATCATCACTGAAAAACCAAATGAAGGCGTAGATTTGGGAAGAATGCTGTTCATCCCTCCAGTAGACTAAGAATCTATGCAAAGGAGCACACACGCTGCTCTGGTGGTGGGACATCTTATTGTTGTTTATTCTTTAATATTTCCCCCATCTGTCTCTGTCTCTGCCCATCTGCATACCATAGGCTACATGCAGTATGTACAGGCTACACAGCTTTCCCAGTTCTGTTCTGTTCTGTTTAACCCAAGTCTGCCTCTGCTTATCTGATGTGCTTTGCACATAGTGCACTTCCCATGTCAAGGTTTTTCTTCAGTCTTCTCTACAACACAGACAAACTCTCTTGTAGTCTCCACTCTGATTATGCTGTTTAAAATACAGCGTATTATAAATTCTAGGTTCATATAATTTATATGTGATGCCAGACCAACATAATAAAGACTATTACATTCCCTGCTGTATATGCTGAAACTGGTTGCGTGTGTTTACTGCACAAATGTTCTTTGCAGTCAATATTTGCATGTAATATAGCCTGTAAGACGCCTGTGGAAAAGTAGAAAAGTACAGTAAAACCCTAATCCTGAAGTTTTACCTGTTAGCATGGCACTTGGATACTGTGAGTCTTTATGTTGCTGTTGTTCAACGCTGACGCCTAGAAGAGAGATTCAAAGATTGTGGGTTTATACATTGATGAATGATTGCTTTTACAAGCCCATTTTCTCTTTCCTGGACAGAACATAGCCTGTAATCTCACTAGATTGTTTGATAGCAAGATACTTACCTGACGTGTGGCTGATAGGCGGCACAGTGGGCTGTAAGGAAACAAACAGTGTTAGCAACGTTTGTTACACATCAGAGTAATGATAGAAGAATTCAAGATAACACGGACAAAAACAATACGAACGATAAACACAGCAGCAAGAGTGCATTCCAATGGCACAACTGGAATTACAAAAAGAACTGTTTCACTTTCACTTGAGCAGTTAGAGCACATCGTAATATTTGAACACATACAACAGCAGTTCATTTAAATATTGCTGCTACACTGTTGCGTTTAACCACACCAACTATATTTATTGGACAAACTAATTAAGAATGAAATGTGTTGTAAATGGTAGGCTACAATACCAAGCACAGCACTAATGTTGCTTCAGTAACCACGAGCTGAGCCTTGACATGAGGTGATCATGGCTCATAACGCAGAGTGGGTGTCTTGTGATTGTTGGGAAGTGCTGAAGGGAGCTTTCAGCAAAGACTGACAAAATCACTGCTGTGAGTGTTTCCAGCTGAATGCACATCAAAAACAACAGCCCAGACTGGCTGACTTTCCTCCAGGCAGGATTTCACAGGGCAGAAAATCACGCAGCACATCTGGGAGTGTCTTGATCATTTCAGGTACAGTCGCACCTCGTTACTGACTGGGTGGATGACATCATTACGCAGCGTACAACGTGCCGGAAACGCATTAGAGGAAGAAGCAAGGAAACTGTAACAAAAAGAGGGTGTCTAGTTACTAAGCAACGAAACTAACAGAAATTAAAAAGATGGCTCCGTCCTGTCGCTCGTTGCAACTTTTCTTCGCTGGGCCGTGCCAACCTGTGCCAACCCGTGCTAACCTGTAACAACCTGTGCCAACCCGTGCTAACCTGTAACAACCTGTGCCAGCCCGTGCTAACCTGTGCCAACCTGTGCCAGCCCGTGCCAACCCGTGCCAACCTGTGGCAGCCTTTGGCAGCCGTAATGTTGTTTGTTCTGCTGATCCATAGATCATAGAAAGCCCAGACTTCCGGACAGCAGTGGTGGGTAAAGGCTCGAGGTGCTGCCGCGTGCGTGTTCCTACCTTTGAGCTGGTGAGCGAGCACGAGCTCGCAGCCGCTCAGCACCTGCTCTGCTACAATGCGCGTGCAGCCGACAAGTACACACAAACACATCATTTCACTGGACTTCCGTTGCCAACTTTGAACTAACTGTAGCAAAACTGCAACAGGAAATAAACTTTGACCCATTTAGAAAGCTCTCAGAGCCGTAAAACGCCCTGCCGCTGGTCAACGACGCACCGACCGGCTGCTTGGCGTTAGCTTCATGAAGCAGACATTTCTACCCTGACTGCACAACAGAGTACTTTCAGTCATTTTAAAGCAGTAATACTTCAGCTGCCAACGACAGCGCCTGTTAACTGAAGGACCGCGGTGTTTTCAGGTGTGTGAAGTTTACCTGGCTGTCCGGATGACCTCGCCTTCCCTGAACAACCGTGATCAGTAAAACCAGAGCTCCTGCGACCAGTAGGACGAACGCCACGGCTAAGAACCGGGCCATTCGCCGGAGCCGAGTCTCTCTCTGGCGCAGAGTTTGGATCAAAGTGTCTGTCCCATGTGAGCCTGTGTGTCCTGCTCCGCAGCAGCAGCCGTCTCCCTCCATGCCGATGGTTTCCCATTCGCGGTTAAGCAGCCAGCTCCCATCCAGCATCTCCATTTATCAGCTGCTGTCGCCCACGTTGAGTCTCGATTTAAGCGAGTTTCACTGGGTGTCTGGACTCAAACACGAACTTCCTCTTTCTGAAATAAGGTTTTCATGCGTTACATCTTCAGCACGAGACACAAAGTGGTCACAAATATTCCCACTCAAAATAGCTTTAATCGATTTGGCTCTAATAGCAGATGCCCATCTGAGACACAAACGTTTTTACTGTCACACATGAAAACACGACTTGAATGTATTTCTAACTCTGAGGAACAGTCCCAGCAGTAGCTGCAGCTGAAGTTTTCCTCCAGCTCAGTGCTGATCAGGGAGGGAACAGTCACGCCAGGTAGATGGAGCAGTTCCACTCTGCCCGCACTGATCACACCGGCTTGTCTTTGTTAGTGAAGCAAGCAATCAGTCAACATCACATCAGTTTCTTTGAGTTACCTGCCCCTGCCTGCAGATCTACTTTCCACTCACGAGAAGCCTGTCCACAACTGTCTGCCAACAAGTCAGTAATATGAAAAAAAAATAAACCAGCAGGCTGCAGCCAGTTTCAACTTCCATGTGGCGTAATCCAAACCACAAAGACAGCCACTGGATCGCCTCATCATACACCTATACCTGCAAATAACATCAACAGGGGGAAGCACAGTCCAAAAGACGCTACAACGTCCTGTATAACAAACAAAAATAAACGGAGTGTGTCCCCCAAATATAGCCATGGCAACTGGCAAGAACCACACGCCATGTGATCTGTCAGATCTTTCAAACTCCCCTCCATCAAGATGGTTTTGTGTTTGAAAGAGTTTACCACCAGGCCGAAGACAACCTGTGATAACCTGTGACAGTCATGATAAACAGTCCCTCCACAGGCAACAGCTAACCAGCTATAACACTACTGTACTGGAAGGTAAACTGCATCATCTTCATACCTTTAGTATGAGGCAGAGTAATTAATACATCATTCATTCAAACATGTTTTTCTTACTGTCGCTTCTCAGTGATGTTTGAGCTTCACGGTGCAGAAGGATGTATGAACAGAGTTTCACACTCGGAGGGGGAAGTGTCTCTGCACTCACCTTAAATCTCAGTTTAACACGTGAATGTTCAAATGGGATTTTGTGACATCACAATTAGATTGGAAAATTGAACTTTTTTGTCTCGTATTATTATGTCAAGCATACCTCTGGAGCGGATCTTTAAATGGTGCTAGTGAATTCAAATTAAAGGCATGTGAGAAACACAAAGACAACGGTTAAACCCATTTTTATTTGAGAGATGAGCTCTGAGTTTGGGGTATTATTTACATCACTTTATTCTTTGTTTTGAGTTCATGGTGGTGCATTTTAGTCCTGCAGCTGTGTATATGGCAAAGTCCACTGAGAATAAGAAATAAAAACAAAAATACAAAAAGCTGTGGGCTGACTGCAATATCACACCCTGCAGAGTGAAACATCGGGAGCCTGTTGAGTGACAGTGTACACACAGTATTCTACCTGTACAATAATAGTGCTACTATTCACATTCATCTGTACAATAATCATATTTACAGTGATCACATTAGGGAAAGAGCCAGTACCTGAGGAGTTAGTTCCATAATTAGCTTTACTCATTCACCATGGTAAAATGAAGCACACCCAACCAATGATAGCCTAAACAACACAGAAAACATGGGATCCGTGTCCGGGATTAGGTGTGAAGTTTTGAAGTAATTTTACAGGAACTCACTGTTCTTAGCTGATGTAACCTGATGTAGGCTGGTTGTACTTCATACGAACAGTATCAACACTAGAGTACTGTTTATACTTTAGATATTAAACAGTCTTCTATTCTGAGTCACATAACCCAACCTCCATATAAGTGTGGAGAATGGTTTGTTCGACTAATAGGCAGCAAAAAGCAGATTAGATTACAAGTTGGTTTTGCGGGTTAACGTGAGTCTAGCATGAGTCACTACCTGTAGCAGTGCCAAGTGGTGAGAGTTTAGAAATGGTAGATGTACTTTCTTTAAAAGAAACACTCCTCTTAGATACTTCAGGTGAGCTGGCACGATTTAACCAAAAGACAGGAAGCTATAAACAAAAGATGAGGTCATTAAAATGCTTGTGCCTGCAGCTTTCCCTTCCCCTATGACTCTCTCCAAAACACACAAACTATACATGAAAACATACTGGCCAATTCAAATTACCATTCAACAGCTCATAAGATAAAACACCATGAATAAACACATCATACATGTGCAGCATTTCTCCCCCGAGAATGAAACATCAACCAATAAATAAGAACTGAATAAAATGAATTAAATAACAATCAATGTCTCAGTTTAAGATCACCGTTCAAGTGACCCAGTTATAACTTAAACAGTCAAAAGTTCATTTTAAAAATATCTGAAATGCTAGGCTCCTGCAAGTCCTCAATTCAGTGTCAGATCATTGTTTCAGCAAACAGGTTTATGCTTAGCACCTGTCTCACGCCTGGCCAATTCCCTTACTAATCTGCACAGCAGTGCCCTCTGCAGGCATAACTCAAAAACTTTTTTCTTTGGACCCATTTCAGTGATCGCCCATTCCACATAAAATAATACCAAAAAAGGAAAACGTTTCAAGTGGCAACTCTGCGTCTCTTTTCCAGATCTTGATAAGGTCTGCTTGATCTCACTGACAGTTTGCCAAATGTTGGGAAGTGCCAGAGACCACCAGGGTAACAACAAACAGTCATACATGAAGGAGCTTTGGATTTGGTACTTTCCAGCAGCTTTGTGTCATCTGTATATCTAGGTGTCCAGTCTGGGGATGGATGGAGTGCTAAGCCTTGTAGCAGTTACTCTGCGTGGTCAGTGCCAGCTGGCCATTGGGCGCCACCTCATTGGCCTCGTCCTCCAGCAGGCCTGACACATCAGCATTGGGGATGCTGTCATGGTAGCTGCTGAAGCTGATGTTGTCCTCTTTCAGTTCAATGGTCCAGAACGGGGCGTTGAGCTTGCGGTTCTGGTACTCCCGGTACGTGTACACGCCTCCTACGAAGCCCAGAAGCAGCAGCACCACCAGAATGATGATGGCTAGGATGATGATGTTGAACTGCGTCCAGGAAACCTCCGTCAGTGCCGCTGTGGTGTTGTCAGTGGGGCTGCTCAGGCTGGTCAGCAGGGCTTGGGTGGTGGCTGCAGTGCTCAGAGAGGTGCTCATGTTGCTTCTGGTTGTGATGGCACGGAAGCCTTTTGCTGTGGTGGAGATTAAAGTGGTGCTGGTGGTGGGCGTGGAGGGGGAGGATGTGGTTGATGTAGGGTCCTCTGTTGTGGTTTTATCTGCTGGTGTGGGAATGAGCCGGGGTGCTGAGGAGAGAAGGGCATTGAAAACATTGGTTAACATTAAAAGTTTTTGTTTCTTAACTCTGCTTAATTAAAAATCCTGATAGGTCTGTGCAATGAGGCCTGTAGTTACTGAACAAGCAACACACTCTATAACCAAAGTAACTACTGACACCTTGTGGCAAAAAGACACAACTGCTAAGTATTGATGAACTGATTTTCTTATCTGCAGGTCCACATGGAGAGCGGCTGAACCTGGACTACTGATTAGAACTGCATCTCCTGCTGTGGCCCTACCAGACATCCACTGCAACTTCTATTACTATTAGCTCTGCTACCATTATTATTAGATCATTAGTGCTGTATTATGTTCATATACTATCTGCTATTAATATGTTAATGTATACATCACATACATAAATGTCACATATGTATATACTATGCTATATGTACTTCATATAGCTATAAATCTATTAGAGCTGTCACTGTTACTGTGATTTCTGTCCATCCCTGGACCTCTCTGTCTCTCTCTCTCTAACCCAGCCGGTCGAGGCAGATGGCCGCCCACCCAGAGCCTGGTTCTGCTTGAGGTTTCTGCCTCCTAAAAGGAAGTTTTTGTGCTTGCTCATGAGGGCATTGTTGGGTCTCTGTAGATGAAGAGTTTGGTCTGTGCCTGCTCTAAATGTAAAGTGTCCTGAGACATCTTCGGTTGTGATTTGGCGCTATTTAAATAAAAGTGAATTGAATTGAATTTAATGTCAGTAGGTCATGCAGTTGATGCATTTGGTCCCTGTATAATAGACACTCAGTAGTAGGCTTTACAGTGAGCAGTAAAGTCAGATTTCACACTGATGAATGATTGTCATTTGGTGGGAAATTTCACATCTTTAAAATGTAATGCATTACATCGTGGGATTGTTGCAGATGGTAGCGTACGTGCCACAGACATCATTAAAGCATTTGTTTGACCAAACAGTATATTGCGGTTTGGTCTTACTTGGACGGGTGCAGTTATGTGCTTGGGCATCCCCAATGAAGCCCGGAGCACAGAGCTGACACTGGGGCCCGGTGGTGTTGTTGATGCAGCGGAGGCAGTGGCCGGTGTCGGGGTGACAGAGCTGGTTGGGCCCATGAGGGTCTGCATTCCCACTGCAGTCACATGGAACACAAACCCCGGACGCTTTGTAGAAGCCGGCGGTGCACTGGTCACACTGTGGGCCGCTGTACCGGGTAAGGCACTGGTCACACACTGGGGAGCCACTGGGATCTGCACAGGAACAGAGCAGGACAGATGCACATTAGCGCCTGACCAGTTTGATTTTAGACAGACTGTCTTAAGATTCCACCTAATGCAAAGACACATCAGAAAATGCTTTCTGCTATTTTTTGTTTTATTTGCTATTTTGCAAAAGGTGCTTTAAATGTTCAATTATAACATTTTATTTCTGATTTAGGGAAAATGCATGGAACATGCATGCTCTTCTCTTAAGTTAGACAATTCTAAATGAAATAGCTAACATTGTGCCACAAGGTGGCTCAAGATGACAGTGTATTGATCTGGGAGAGAACTGTGTTCTGAGATCTGTCATGGGACTGGGGTTGGGTCATAAACACATGTGGTATTTGCAATCTCAGACCCTTTCACTTTTTCATGTTTTGTGTTGTTGCAGCCTTAAAATAAAATACATTTAAAGCATTTTTCCCCATCTACACTCAAAAACGCATAAGTTGATTGTTTTTGCAAATTGTTTAGAAGGAAAAAAAGTTAAATAACATAAATATTCAGACCCCCTGCTATGACACTTGAAATTTAGCCCATTTCTTGATCATCTCTAATATGTACACCTCGACTGGATTCCTTCCGTGGTAACTCAGCTGATTGGCAGTGATTTGGACACACAGCTGTCTATAAATGATCTCATAGCTGACATTGAATATCAGAGCAAAAACCAAGCCATTAGGTTTAAATAACTCCCTGCAGTGCTCAGAGACAGGATTGTGTAGGAGCACAGATCTGGGGAGGGCTACCAAAAATTTGAAGGTTCCCAAGAGTACAGTGGCCTCCAAAATTCTTAAATGGAGGTTTGAAACAATGATGAAACTAAGCTTTAACTGTTTGGGACTGTTTATCTAATGAAAACCAGGTCCAGAGCACTCAGGACCTCAAACTGAGGTGATGGTTCACCTCCCAACAGGATAATGACCCAGAGCACACATGGACAACTTTATGAATGTTCTTTAGTGGCCCAGCCAGAGCCTGGACTTGAACCTGCATTGTAAAATATGGATGCTTCACACACATCTTCAACCCGACAGCACAGAAGATCTATACAATTACCACAGTTTCAAGATGGGCAGCCAAGATTGGTGTCACCAATTCAGTATAGATACTGACACTGGAGAAATGTACTTTTACAGAAAAATATCTGACAATCCTCCTCTCCTCCTGAGTTATGGAGGTGAATAATGGTGAGAAAAGTGGTTTTGCAGAACATTATGATGTCATAGTGAAGTTGACCTTTTGGTCAAAATGTCAAAACTTCATCATTTTGTTCTGAAACATTGGTGTGAATATTCAGAATTGGCATATGACTTCTTGAGTTATGGACCACCAAATTATTATCAGTTCATCCTTGAGTCCAAGTGACATTAGTGCCAAATTTGATGAAACGAGGCATTCCTGTCCAGTCACCCAATCCTAACCAAACTGAATACGTACAGTATGACAGATCTGGAGTGAAGTGTTCGACGCTGATCTCTACCGTCAAAACACCAAGTGAGGGAGGAATGCTATTTATCTTTCCAGGTTGAGTTTTCACACACTTGACATCTGATTTGACATGCAGGTTCATGGTGGAACAAGGCTACTCTACTTTTCTAATACCTAGTATATCTACTCATGGCTCTCTAGGCTCCATGAGTAACTCCTGAATTGCACTAAAAATCACACATCTAGATCTAAAGGTGCAGATCTAAAAGTGAAGTGGAGGTCTTAAAGGCTCAGCTGGAGTGTGAATTGATCGAAGTTCCGTTTGGCGACCATCAATCTTAATCAGCAACACATGCATGTCGTTTCAAAGGGTCAGCTTTCTCCTGCAACCTCCGGTCCCTGGTAATATGATGCCTCGACAAACAGGAACTACAGCAGAACAATACAATACTGTCAGCAGCACTGTGTTCAGAACTTTTAAGTAAACCATTTCTTATTTATAAGGGACAACCATCGGATATAGTATCACTTTTAAGTCTGGTTGTAGATACCTATATCAACTCACAAGACTCTTGCAACTATTCTAAAGCCTTTGCTATTCTAGTTGTTATGTTACAGCTATGTAATTAATGGTGTGGGGCATTCTTTTTATTTCATAGCACATTGTAGATTAAAACAATACCAAAATGGTCATAAAAATGCAGATGAGGAAGTAGTACTTCATCTAGCAGTCATAGTAATGGTAGTAGTAATAGGACTAGCAGATGTTACGTGGCAGCATTAGTAATTGCAAAGTAATAGTGATTGGCCTAGTAAGAAAGGAAAACTTCACCTGTATTACCTGAGCTCTGCAAGACTGTTAGATGAGACTAACTCCTCCACCTCATGCATTGACATTGTACCACACATTGTACTGAGAGCATTTTTAAAGTGGGTGCTTCAAATCATGTCCTGAAGATTAGAAATATATATCCGCAAAAGGTTTCCAGCAACAGCTAAAAGAAAATCAGGGATGCAGCCTTTGTCAATTATGCCCCAAAGCACTGGAACATACTACCTATAGATATCAGGGAAGACAGCTCGCCAAATAGTTTTAAAAGAAAGCTAAAAACTCAACCAGTTTGCTGGTGTTTGGAAGTGTTTGGCTTCATTTGGTGCCAATGATAGTCAACACGAATAATTAACGCACAAACAAGGATGAAGGTAGTGTTGTTAATACTATGTTCTGAAAACCTCACAAGCAGTTTTATGTTAATGTGTAGTTCAAGTCGTATGACATCAGTGGCAGGTCTCTACAGACCTGTGGCATGGTGAAATGTTTGGCAAAACACCCGGTCATTTAAAGGTTCGTCAGTATGCACGCAAGAGCATTTTTACTACACAGACGACCTGCAAATCATGTTGTAACTGCATACACACTATCCCCATTTTCATCTAACACTGATTTATAGGGTGGCATTTCTACTTAAGCATCTGTCTACCTGGACCAAACTTAGAAACCAAGAAATTAAACATTTTTAAGTTTAAAAGTAAAATGTGAAAACGTAGGCATCGTTCCAGAGTGGACCAGATGGCTTTCTCCCCAGCCACGTCCTCCAGCTTCTCCTGGCGGATCTTAAGGTCTTCCCTGGCCAAATGGGACATAAAATCCCCCCCAACATGTTTTGGTTGACCTATAACCGATAAATTATTGAGAATTACCAAACTTTGATGGAGGGCTTCACAGTTTTTCTCGCCTTTGTGGCACTGTATCCCAGGAAACTCACATACTAATTGCATGTGTTGTAAATAATTTCACGTGATACTACTCATCCAATCAAATCTGTGCATGATAAGCGCCACATCTTGAGCCAGCGAGTGACAGACACATACAGGGGAGATGAGAAACAACAGTGAGAGAAATAAATGATTCCGAGCGGAGTAGTTTCACTTTGCTTGCTCTCAAAACAGAAAAGAAAGAAGTGAAATCAGTGCTTTCAATCAAGAATGGACAGACTCTTAGATGTTCATTCTTACCACCTACAAAAAACAAAAAACAAAAATCACTATCCGTGTGTGTGTACGCTATATTTAGAGTATTTTCACCACTCAGACAGTTAGGGTGAAGGGGTGGACCTAGAGGTGGAGCTGGACTGGGACAGGAACTGCAGCGAGCAGCCTCTTGGATTTCCTGACTCTCCTGTTTCTTTTCAGTAGCCCTTTGCCTTACTGCTTGCAGCCTTTTCTCAAACAAAGTTTGTCTCTTGGCTGTATAAACAACCACATATCAAGCATTATACTTTTGTTGTTAGAAGCTTGGCTCAGTGTGTGGTTGTGCAAGTGAGAGGGCGAGCGGCAGAAAAGTGATGGTGCATGTGAGTGGAGAAGAGGAGCCTGGCAGTATATGTACAGTATAGATGACATCCATCCATCCATCCATTCTCTTCCGCTTATCCGGGGCCGGGTCGCGGGGGCAGCAGTCTAAGCAGGGAGGCCCAGACTTCCCTCTCCCCAGACACTTCCTCCAGCTCTTCCGGGGGGACCCCGAGGCGTTCCCAGGCCAGCCGAGTGACATAGTCCCTCCAGCGTGTCCTGGGTCTTCCCCGGGGCCTCTTCCCGGTGGGGCATGCCCGGAACACCCTCCCAGGAAGGCGTCCAGGAGGCATCCGTTGAAGATGCCCGAGCCACCTCAGCTGGCTCCTCTCGACGTGGAGGAGCAGCGGCTCTACTCTGAGCTCCTCCCGAGTGACAGAGCTCCTCACCCTATCTCTAAGGGAGCGCCCCGCCACCGTGCGGAGGAAACTCATTTCAGCCGCTAGTATAGATGACAGTGTCGGTTAATAAATGCTGCAGCTTCTAAAGACCCAGAAAATAACAATAATGATTATTATTATTGGTAATAATTTAATTGTGGCTCAAGTTTTGTGAACAACTCAAACTGCCTAAAACTGGTGACATATTGTAATATTATTGTGCTGTTAATAGAGTTAGAAAAGTAAAACAAACAAACAAACAAACCTGAACCTGCTGAAGCTACAAGTGCAGGAATTCTCCGGCTCTGCAGGTTGATGATATTGAGAAGCTGCAAGCAGCAATTACGAAGACAAAGCAATTGGCCCGTTCTGAACAGGTACATGCTGATTTATCATTGCACAACACAGGGATGTACCGTTATACAATGAAATAATGAAATGCAAGCTGCAGTCCCTTTATGATACTCCGTCCTTCTAGCTCCATCTGCTAGAGCAGCATTGTTGCTTTAATTTATCAATATATACTGTATCTTTAATGTATGAACACCTATTTGTATGTACATAATAGTAATTTTTTTTAAACTTTTGTTCTGCTTTGTTGTTGTTGTCGTCTTTAGCTGTGTGTGTGTGTGTATATATATACATATATATACATATACATATATATATACGTATATATATATGTATATATACGTGTATATATATATATACATATATATACGCATATATATATATATGTATACACGTGTATATATATATATATATATATATATATATATAAACTAGACTGGAATTCCTTGTATGTATACACATTGACCAATAAGAATAAATTACTGTTTACTAGACTTCTCTGCAGCTCTGTGGACCAAGTGATGTTGCATTCGTTTCTAGTCCTCACCACACCAGAGCCCTCGCTGTTGAATGATTTAGACACAGATAACTGCACTCCAATGGCCTAGATGTTGGTCTCTATCTAGCGTGGTCATATGACTGTGGTGTATTCCAGCACTGAGCAGGCTGCTCCTGATAAGCTTGATTTAACCTCTGCTGGGGGTTCAAAGGCAGCCGGCCTGCTGGGTTATATAACCAGAAGGAAACATGAGCTGTTCTGCACTGCACAAGGCCAGAGGACCTGACCTCCTTGTTTACCATCATCCTCCACTGTTCTGACACACAAACAAAGGTCTGGTAACTGCTAGCTAGGTAGGTACTGTCTGACACAACACTTAAAAAAAGACACGAAAAATAAACACAAATATTTAATGAACCTCAGGATACACTGAACGAGCCCAGCCACACTATCTATACCACTGAGTAAAGATACAATCGTACATGGATGATTGAATATGTGTGACCCACATTCTGAACTGGTGCAATGCTCCATTTCACCTCTCTGTGTGTCAGTATGGAGGGATTTTCATTCCCTGCAACAGGCCTCATCAGCACATTTAGAAAGCATCCGTCCTCCAGTGTGGAGTCATTATAGTCCATTGTGGCATCTTCTCATATGTCACTGTTGCCAAGGCAACCTCTACTTGGAGGCTGCTTCTCTTTCCAGCTCCAGGGTTTAGTCGAAAACATCCACCACAGCCACACACTATTAACGTAAGAGCAGCTCTCTGAGGACACAATCCTGAGCATATTTCTGATTGTTCCCTCTCTAACGCAGCTCCTCCTGTGCTGTTTCTGTCCAAACAGAGAGTGTGATGCTGCCCATCCCCCTTGTCTGTTGCAGCCTGACTGGCGCTGAAATGGCCCAGCTGTGTTCATGCTGTCCCAGCTCAGCACAGCACTGCTTCGTGTCCCTTCCCCTCCCTCCCACATTGCGCAACCTCTGCAGTGGCCCCTGGCAGGGGCAAACTAACATGACAGCCTAAGTACATCTATACATGGCTGTTGCCATGGAGGTCGCTGCCAGTGGGTGGAGGGGGGAGGGGGGTTGTCAGGACATGGAAACACTGTTGATGATTGGTCCAGAAAGGGGATGGACAAGGTGTGAGAACATGATGAGGAATGACTGAGTAGAGTGAACACTGTGATGTAATGCTGAATGAGAACCTCAACAGCCAGTTTGAAGAGCTGTTTGATGTGGATAAGCTGTGATCCAAGCCACTGTGCCACGGTGTGATGTTTGAGCCAGATGAACTTAAACCACGAACGAACGGCTGATGACACACACAACGTGGCGTAACATGGCTCCTGGCCATACTGTAATTAAGGTCTTGGAACTGAGTTAATCTCTTTCTGACTGATCACCCTATTAGCCTAAATAAACCTCCAGCAAACAGAATTAAGAGGTTTGGTCTGGAGCATCCCAACTTTTTTGGCATCTGGGTTTTATTTATAAAATGAAAAAAATACAAAAGAAGAAGAGAAAGAATGGTGATGAAGGTAAGCAGTGGTTTCTTTGGCAGTGTAGGCTGTATAATAAAGGCGTAATCAGAAATCTTAATGAACTTAGCTGGGTTATTCTGCAGGTCTGACATTCACATGAACACACAGTGAACAAGATTAGCCGATAAGTGGGTTAACTTTGGGTGTGGACATGCAATTGGTGTGTAGATGTTATCTGAGATGTGTGGTTTAATAGTATTGACCAGAATTGCTGGTTGGGACATCAGAGACTGCTTTTAGCTAAAAGTAAACACAGAAGAGCAGACTTGAGAGCTGCGTGCAGAGGAGCATTTCACATATGACTGGTGGAAGCTTGAAGTGGAGGCAGTGTAGTGACAGAAGGCTATTTCACACAGCACAGTACGAAGGTGTGCTGCTTTGGGAAATGTTTTCCCTTCTCACGTCCATCTCTTTTAGTACTTTGAGAATCATCTTTGACCAGGTGCATCCCCTCACGCTTAGTTAAGCCACGTTAAAATGAAAGTTCAGGCAGAATTGAGGTGGTTTAGAAATATGACAGCGACTGTAGTTTAACCCAGATCTCAACCCAATAAAGACCTTTGGGTGTGTTTGGTAAGTAGGACAGCTGCAGCCTGGAGGTGAAAGAAGTGGGGTCACACAGAAAGGTCACTGTTAAACCCAGACTGTCTGGAAATGGAGATCGAAAGCACTCTAGTCAACTGTTTTCGAAGTTTGGAAGATTAATTCTTACCACAACCACAACATCACTTTGCAAATTAATAGAGACACTTTGAGCAAATATTTAATGTTTTGCGTACAGTACTGGGAGCTGTATATAGAAGAATTAGAACTACTTTATTAATCCAAAGGGGAAAATTCAGTTTTTTCAGTCCATCATACAGTTTACACACACACGCAGGGCCAACATACTGACATGCACATAGGACCCACAGCCATGTAGCTTGAGAGGCAAAATCATGGGCATAAAAAGCACTCCCAGGACATGCTGCTGCTCATGAGTGTACAGGGCACTCATGGAAGCACAGCAAACAGACACATAAGGGAGTGATGTACAGGATAAATAAATAATAAATAAATGCACCTCTCTCTCTCTCTCTCGATGAAGTGAGACTGGAACTAATGGTTGAATTTAGCAGCTTTTTGTTGCCTTGTTAGAGACATGTCTTCTGGAGTGCCAAGCCACTAGGGATGTGTTCATTCATGAGCTATTCATGTGAATGGTTTTGGTCACTGTCCATGGAGGGACTGAGTTGGTAATGTCTTAAATGCTTTACAAGTCACTCTGAACAAATGGTTGTTACCAAATCACAAGAGACACAAACTGTTAAGACTCTGATTATAAGGCTTTTACAACCACAAAAGGAATAGTTTGACATTTAATTAATTGAATCACGCTAGCATGGAACTGTTACCTCCAGCAACCAGCAAGTTAACTTAGATTAGCATTACCACTGGAGATGCAGAAAACAGCTAGCCTGACGTTGTCCAAAGGTTAAGTCCACCTACTAACTCCGAAAGCTGAAGCTCATTAGTTAACGCTCATTTGTTTGATCCATACAAACACCAAAGTTTAAAAATGTCACTTTGCCGTCTTCAACTTCAATTTTTTCTGATTAACTCGCTCAGTCAGAAGTTAGCGGTGGCATTGATCACTACTTTAAAATCAAACTCACACCTAAAACCAAACATGGCAGTTCCTAGTACTATTACTAAGAGCACGTTGTGTGCCCTGCATGTGCCACCCAGGCTCCAAACACTGTGTAAAATGTCAACAACACAGGGTGTAATCTTTTGCAAGCAAACTGTTTACCAAGAACACTTAGATGAAGCATGTACACCACCTGTTTACCTGTGGAATGCTCCACAGCTTTCTCAGTCTTTTGTTGCTGCTGTCTCAACTTTTTTGAAACATGTTAATGAGGTCAAACATTAATATCTTGTCTTTGCATTGTTTTCAATTGAATATATGTCATAGAGGATTCGCAAATGATCACATTCTGTTTAACTTGCCTTTTACACAACATCACAACGTTTTTAGAATCAGGGCTGTAAGCGGGGCTGAGTCATATACACCAATATTTAAGTGTGATATTTCTTTTCCAATATTGCTATTGTGATCCAAATAGGTTTTATGTCAAATACTGCCACACACAAGGTCCTGCTTTTGTTGTTGTATAAACATATAGTATATTACACACACACATCTTGCTCCTAAACATGCCTTTCAGACTGAGTGCTGGTATTGTGTTGTCACGTTTGCAGCATACAAGGTGCAGTGTGCTACATGGAGATGTTTACAGCACTGCTGCCGTGCAGTTTGACAGTGAAAAATGTTTAAGACATCATTAGTGTCAGGTTTTGGTGTCAGACTTCACAGGATCAAGAGCAAAGATTTCTTTCTTCAACAGTCGAATAAATGACAGTACTCATATACAGCACAGACTTGGTGGTGTGTATTCAGCCAGAGAGGACAAACATGCTTAATCACAGAGTGAGAAACTGAGGTGATTCCCTGATGTGTGTGATGTGTGGCTGCGAGCAGCAGGGACTGACCGGTGTGACAGGTGCCGGTGGAGGTGGAGTTGGAGCAGGGACACGGAGCACAGATGTCGGTCAGGGCAGCTTCAGGGCTGCGGTAGAAACCAGGTTTACACTCCTCACAGTTGGATCCCTGGGTGTTGCCCTCACAGTTCAGACACACTCCTGGAGGACAGAACAAAGGTCACATGATTACAGGGGTACTTCCTGGATGTGCACACTTCAGACAGACCAAAGTGAGATATGGTTATGTCACTTCCAGTTTACTCTCAGGGTGGTGACAGCAAAATCATCCCACCAACATGGGTTTTTGAAAGCTCTATGTGCTAACTTCCACTGTATAAATTATGGATGTAGTCTCCATGGCAGTGGCTCCAGCCGTCACCACCTTGGCATAGCCTGACTCTACAAAACTCCCGGCTAATTCAAAAAGGTGGCTGGAGCTGAGGCATGCTGAATGAAGAGCCTGGTTGCTGAAACCTAGCAGCTAGCTGTCACTCAAAACAGCCGTGCCCATAATTATGCATAACTTCAAGCCTTAATATAATTCAAATGAGTTGTATAAAAATTCACCTTCCGGGCAGCTGTCATGAATGAGGAAATTAGCTACAGGGAACAAAAGCGTTTTTTTGTTCCAGGCTGTAAACATGTTTATTTCTAGTGTAAATTTGGGTAGTTTAATATGGGCGTCTATGGGGACTGACTCACTTTTGGAGCCAGCGTCAAGTAGCCTTTTGAGGAACTGCAGTTTGGTTTCATTTTCCAGCCCTGGATGTTGCTGCTTGCTCAAGGTTTTCAAGTATTTAGTTATAGTCATACAAAGCATTCCCCAAATGCTGCTCATTTTATTCCTCAGCATTTCTTACCCTTTGAAGAACTTGCCTATTATTAAATTAAGGTTTTTTCTTTGAAATCATGACCTTTTTTGCAAGAGAGGCTAGACTAGAGAGGAAGGAATCAGTGGGAATACACTAAACATATCCAGTCACGAAAAGCACATACACAAACACAGCACGCAGATTTAGAGACTTGATTGATTTATATCAGTAAATATCATAACGATAAATTGGTTGTTGTGTTTTCCATAATAATAGTAGCAGAAATAAATTCAAAACATTGTTTAAAGTTTAAGTAATGTGCTTTCCATCTTTAAAATCACACTGTGTCCCTGATCACTACACAGAGCTGTCCTTTGTTTTTGCTCAATGCTCAATTTTAACACATTTTTTAGGAGAATATAACTGTCAATTAAGATATTAATTAGTTAATTAATGTTTCAAACATTCAGAGTAGTTTGCAGTATTTTTCACCATTTGCATTCAATAAAATAAGACAGCCTGTATGATTCCTGAGAAGAGAAACCCCGGGAAACAGTCAAACACAGTTTTGGAAACTCTTTGTTGGGGTGTTCAAGGACACTCAGACATCTGAAATTTAACTGTCACAGTTAGTTCTGACTACATATTATAACATGACGTTTGCATATTCAATCATTCATTGCTTTCTGTAAACATTTATTAAAGTTATTACTACTGTTGTGCTGTTAATACCTGAGTCTGTCTGTGGTTGAGCTATGATCATAGAGAGAAGCTATGTAGACATGACTAAACCTGTCCACAGGCCACATAGTTTTCTACAAATATCTTTGCATAACAGTGTTTTCAACCATGGAAGACTCTGCAGGCTCTCCTTCCAACCATGCATTAGCCCAGTGTCAACAGAGGAGCTGCTAATAAGTGAAATCAGCTGCTGAAAGCCGACTCCTTCAAATGAAAGCCACTGCAGCAAACCCTGCGCATTACAGCTTCAATTGTTGAGAGGGGTTTGGCCGAGAGAAAAGTGCTGTCCTACACCAATTATGAACCAGTGATGAGAAATAACAGCTTTCACACAGCTTCTGCTGATAAATGATGGGTTTTCTGAGTGAAATAAGACTAAATTAAAGTTCAT
This sequence comes from Chelmon rostratus, assembly GCF_017976325.1. Lineage (NCBI taxonomy): Eukaryota > Metazoa > Chordata > Actinopteri > Chaetodontiformes > Chaetodontidae > Chelmon > Chelmon rostratus. The sequence continues at coordinate 1,488,595 of NC_055662.1, forward strand.
GGTCACATAAGAGAGTGACGTGTTATGTATTGTGCTAAATTGTGGCAATTAGATTCAATGCATTCCCAACACCCTTATTTTTATAGTGCAAGTTTTAAACATGCATACTCAAGGTTGAGAAGTGACAGTCAAATCATAAACATATAAATAAATGTGTAAAAATATAAATAAATGTGTAAAAAGGTTTCCTAAAGACAAACTGTATTTTTTTCTCTGTATTCTTTTATTTATTTATCTTTAGCTTCAGCTGAAAACAGTGGGTCAGTGTGGGGACAATCTATCTCTGTTGTGTTGGAAATGACAACTTCCTGTCATGTTTACTTCAGGTCCACAATGTTTGGGATACTATAGAATTTGCATTTGCACAATGTGCTCTTGTGTAGGCCAGGGTCAGTCTTTAAAGGTGCTATGTTAATCCACAGCACTGTGAACACTGAGCCCAGGCGAGGTTACAGCACTCCATCTGCCCCTGCATTATAACAGAAAGACATATGGGTTCTAAAACTAGCCCCCACCACCACCCTGTCCCCTCCACCTCTCCTCCTGCCTATCACTAGCTGGAGGTTTAGTCTCAAAGCCTGACTGCTGGGGACACAGGAGGATAAATCCACTTTAAATCATACACAGACCACACAGGAAACTGCATTTGATATTCTACATTTTTAACGTTTTACATTTCATTTGCTTCTGATTCAGCACCTGTCCTGGTCTCATCAAGTTCTTTCTTACCCTTCTGTTGTGGTTCCACATTAAACATTCACTGAAGAGAAACTGGAGGGTTTATGTACTGCCAATCAAACACAACAGCCACAGTAAAGAGGTGTTAACATGCATTTATGGGGGAGCATAGTGAGCATTTCATTAGCAAAGATTGGACTGTTGAGATTCAGTTGTGCATGACCTGCAGTCATTTCATGGAGATAAACACAACTTCAAAATCTAAAAATATTTTTTAAATATCTTTCCAAATATCTTTAAATATCCTGCCCGTTATTTACATGAAGTCACTCATTTCCATCCACTATTCTCCCTGGTCATCTTACATGAAATAGGAGCCAGAGTGTGACCTGAACATCAGACTACAGTGTTGTAAACTTTCCATCATCACACTAAGAAACTATCTGACATTCATTATGGAGGAGACCATTGATACCGTTGGATGGGTTTGGAACCTTTGCGTTGTCGATAATGACACTGTAATAAAGCTGGACAACAGCTGTTCATTTAGAGATTTTCCCACCTTTCATTCACACACCAGTGCGTCACAGCTGCTTGCCTACTCTCTTCGCTTGTTTTCATTATTTCACTCACCATCAAACTTGTGTGGCCCTATGAAATTACAATGTGGAAACAAACTGAACGTAAAGTATGTGACTGGTCCAATGAAAAAATGTGCTGCAGCATTTTAAAAAAATAGCATTATTAATCCTGTTGCCCATATAGAGAAAAAACCTTCTAAAAAAGTCACTGTATCAAAGGGGACCAATGCTGACTTGCCTAAACAGCAAGCATCTTGTTAAATGAACAAAATGACACAGTGCACCACTCTAACGCCAACATTTTCTGTGTCCTCAGCAGACTCACCGGACTGTGGATGGCAGTAGTTGGTGTGGTTGTGACACTGGCAAGGCCGACAGCCAGTGCTGCTGAAGTGGAAGAAACCTGGGTGGCATTCATCACACTTGGGTCCATACACTCCCGTCTTGCACACACATATCCCTGAGCTGAAAGAGGCAGAGCAGAAGACAAAATCAATAGTGTGCAAAACACATTCCCAAAGCTTTTCGTGAATGAAACAGAACACCAAGCGAGAGATGTGAGGGGAGTTTTTGGATTGTAGTTATGACAGCTGACGTCCAGACTGTTGACCTCCTGCAGGTTCTCCCATTCAACCATCTGCTCTCTATAACTCTGCTCCAGGTATGCATGTGGGAAGCACCATGAGTCACCTACAGTTTAGAGCCATCTAGACAGCTCGTATCAGTTTCTCCATTAATGTGTTTGGCATGTAGTGCTGGGCGGTGATGTAGAGTGGTGTCCAGCACATCAATGCATAAAACCTGTTTCTCCCCTTGTGTTTTTCTTTAATAAGTAAAGTTGTTGTTGGTTCACTAAAACCACTAAAGAACATGCCCTCACCTACCACTAGTGTTAATCTAGTGATACACATAATTTTGGTTTTATTTGGCCTAGTTTAGAGATTTTTGCTGCCACCCCAATACAACAAATTAAATATGTAGTGATACACAATACATTCAACATTTACATTTCAAACATTCAAACATTTCTCTTTAAAAAAACATGTTGCAACATACACTGTATGTTGGATAAACCACAAAACTCACTGTGCCTTCTTTTTTCCACATCATTTTCAAAAAGGAAACAAAAAGGGGCCTCCAAATGCTCTAAAATGCATGGTGTTTAGTCTTCTAATGGCAGGCTTGATAACATCTGTCTTACCCACTGAGTGGAGCTTGGTCGGTGAATCTTTTTCAGTACTAGTGCAATACCTTTTTGGCGATAGCAAAAAACTGAGGGTCCAACAAGATTTGTTTTGAAATAATCTTCCTGTGAACAATTCTTATCTTAATCTTTCTACACTGCAAAATACAATGAAGCAATGTTCCTCTAGTTCCAGTACATATTGTGTGTGGTATATGGGGGTTTTTGTCCACACTAACCATTCAACCATTAGTGTATTAGCTTAAAGTGCTTTCCACCAAAGAAATATACTCCATCTTGAACAAGTGGGATATGGCTACAATCCTGTAGTGATGCCCCTATAGTGATGGTATCTCAATGGCACTAAAAATACTGTGAAATCAGCCATCTGTTTCCCTGTCACATTAAAGCGACAGGAAGAAAGGAGCTGCACTGATTCTAATTAGCAGCTCCAGCGATTTCAACACACTATCAAACAGAAAACGTGTGGAGTGCTGTTGTAGCATTCATCTGATCCCTGATCAGTGCAACCATGGAATCATCTGTATGGGTGAGAGAGCTGAGTGTCCCCAAAGACCCGGTCACAATGTTTCATGTGTTGGGCCAACTGGATCACAAACCATCCTCTTACACTTGCACCTCCATATGGTCAAGCTCTGTCTGACTGTAACCTAATCACTCAAAACACATTTTAATCTAAAGTGTAAGCTGTAGTGTAAAAGAAAGTGTATTAAATAGCATCTGGATTTTATCTGGATATGAGACACTTGAAATGACAGACATAGAAGTTTATTTACTTTATTATAATACAATATAAAGTTAATTACTGACTTTTACTGACCAGTGTGTGATTGCTCTCAGTGAACATTGACTCCAACAATCCTCCAGTAGGGTTAAATCCAATTACATTTGAACTCATCAATAATAATGCACACTACACACATGACATATTTCATTTGCTAATGTGCCTTTCCCAGGTTGGATCTGCAGTCCCACCATCCTGTGCTTTTTTATCCCATCCACACTTGAGGTGATTTCCTAGGAAAAGTACAAAGCCAAGTCAAGTCTCATCAGCCCTCAAACCCAGACAATGGGCTCAGAAACATAATCTGGGGACAATAACTTGAAAACAATTGAAGTAAATCAAGAGTGACTGTGAGCACTTTCCATGAGCGTGAGCGTGGGTCTTGGTACAAACAGGGCTTTGTTAAAACAACTGCACTTAATGCAAATGAAGAGGCCCATGGCGATGCTTAGTGGGGCGTGGGCACGGCTGAGGACAAGGCTGGGAGATCAACAGTCCTCATTCTTCCAGCTAAAAACACACACGCACGCATCCACGCTCATATCCAAAAACAACAAAAAATATCAACATGCAGAATCATGACCTCAATGAAATGAAGTCAGAGACATAATGTCCAGCCGTCACAGAGACAGTGAGCAAAAACTCCACTCATGTACACATGATGCCGTGGAGAAGAAAATTCAGGTATATTCAAATGCAAATGATTTGATCCTAAAAAGTGAATATTTAGCAATGAGGGGCTTGAGATCAGGGATGCACTGTTGATCAGTTTAGCAATATTCATTAGCATGTATTTCATTTCTTCACTTATTCTTTCTTCACTAAATACAGTAAGAAGACAAAAGATCTTAAGTTCTGAATAGTCTGTAATGATGTATCTAAACCCCCTACTGGTCTATCATCAATCAATCCCAAACTGCATATATACTGTAGTTAATATTTATAAGATAAGATCATTAAATTAAATGTTTCTAAGCAAATTTGTAGAGAAGAAGTTAGCAAAGTTTAATTTGTGTTAACGTTACTGCATTGACAAGAATGCATCCTTCTCCAGTCAATCTTAAACTGTTGCCTTTATCAAAGAGTGCCATGTAACAAAGAATAGAAAAGGGAAGAGGTGTCCAATAAGTTAGCTGTAATATAGCACACACCCCATACGATAGAGGCTGGAAAACCATCCAGTGTGGTGTAAATCAATTGGGCAAAGCAGGCGATTAACAAACATCAAACAAATCATGCTGGAACAGTCCTTTAATGTGCTGCCATGGCCTGTTCTCTGCTCTGGCAATCAGTCTGTCAGGCTGAGAGTCAGTCTGACACTGACCTGTGACAATTAAGCACAATCTGTCATGTGTGTCTACTGAGCCTTCATCTTCAACTGTGAACAGCTCAAAAATTTAAATGTCACTTGCTAAGAAATTTATTATCTATGCTGCACACCCACCAGCCCTACTGCTGTCCCATAACTGAGGGGACTCGAGGACAGATTATTCTCTTAAATGTATTGAGGTGATGCTTCAGAGATGCTGAAACCTCCTCCCTCAGTGATCAGTAATCCTGGTGTTGCTGTGTGTCCTCTTGGCCCAGAGGAGGGGGTTGTTATTGTTTTGGTGTGATTTCACTGCACTGTGCTGGCCCAGCCACTCTGCGTCAGATCTGCTTGTTAAGTAGGTCAGTATTACATGGGCGACAAAGCTTAACCCCATTCTGTGGCTGCCGCTGCAACGCTGACAATCGGCTGGAACTTGTGTCAGATAAGAGCAGACAGTCGCAAACATCCTCTTAGCAACAAGGAAGAGATCACCGGTTTAATTAACAGGAGGTAAATGGCTGGCAAAAATAAACAGTGAACGACACTAAGCAGGTTTAGTTGCATTGCTCGGTGTGCAGCCAGATCCTGAAAGGGTGTGTTAAGCAACAGAGCAGCATGACTTGCTCTCCACTGTTCCTGGCTCATGCCAGCTCTGCTGGCTTCAGCCGTCAACACAAGTGAGGACAAGTCCTGACATTTAGGAGAGCCAAGTCATGCAGTCAAAGGTGAAATATGAATGTTTTCTAGCTTGTTGGTCATAATTTTACAGTTTACAGCCACTTTGGTTTGAGAAATGTTGATGTTTAAATGGAAACAGCTTGTGGGACACTGAAACATCAGGACTCTACATCCACACCAATACATTTTGCCACACGTCCACTTTACTCCCACATTTTAGAACCCTAAACAGAGACTTCTGGAAACACTGCTGACGCTGATTTAGTTTAATTGCTTTGGATTATGTTGCTGTCTGGACGTGTGGAAATGGAGACTTTTGGAAACAGGTACACAGATGTGCACTTCCTGATTGGGTCTTATCAGCCGTTAGTGTCCTTCCCTGATTTGTCATGCCCCTATCACGTGACCCTTTTTTTTTTCAGAAGAACAACAACATCAGCCTGCATATATCTATAAGCCTTGACTACCAGCAGCTAATTCAATATTGATAAGGAATTACAAGTGTTGCCAATTTTGTTATCTAAACCAGTAGCTGTTGTGCAAAAACTTTTATCATGCCACTACTGCCCACATTTGCAGGTGGAAACACCAACCACCAGCATGCCAAAGGCCAGTGTACGTGATTGGTCTGATATGTATTTTCAGGTGTGTTAGTCAGATCATTTCTGATACGGTGCTAAAACGTTCGCCTGGATGGCGATCATTGTCTCTTTAAATGGCATTTTAAAATGGAATCATATTATCGTGGACATCCTCAGACATGTGGCTCAAACCCTACAGTCCTGCAGTCTTTGTTGCTTTCTGATGAAAGCAGGATTCTGGGAATCAGCTCACTGCTTCAACCACACACATTACGCCAAATGCTTGAATGAAAACAGGTTTTGTTGCTTACACTTTGGTTTAAAACTGTGACCTGATCTGTGCAACCCGATTAGAAGGGTATATCTATGATCTTTGAAAGCATTTTACATTTTAGCCAAAAATAATGGATGAATTGAGGTTTTTAAGTGTACATTTTCTCCAAGCAACCTGATAACAACAACATCAGTATACCTGGAGCAGTGCTTCCTGAAAATAATATGAATTAAAGTACAGGAAAACATAGTATTTTCTCTGAAGACCTCATTTTACTAGCAAATAATCAAATAATATCAACAAGACATGCATTCAATGTAGAGTAAAGATGCTGTATAGTGATGGCAATAATGTATCCACTGCAGAGTGACACATGACGCAGAGGCGGAAACATCTGCCCCCACAATCAATATTTCATTGCAGACTGTGTTGCCTTCCACACTGTACTGTAAAAAGAAATGCCTTACAGACAATGCCCACAGGAGCTGACCCAAATACAGTACTGGTACAACCTTTATGACAGATACAAGTGGTTAATACAGCTCTTTTGTCAAATATTGACCCTTTTAACCACAAATTGGATAACAGTGTGTGTCTGTGCACATCACATGACTTGTAGAATGACTGCAGGCAGAATGCCACATTATGAGAGGACAAAAGGAGGAAATCTCATTAGGATTGTTAAGAACATTGAATAAGGATCCAATTACAGCTGTCACCTGGCTGCTAACCTGAAGGAATGTCATTAGCCTCGGTTTTAGTGAAGTTTAGTGTTCCAGGAAAGTTTGAGAATTGACAATTGGTTTAGCAATATCTATCTAATAGGACATACAGAAGTGTTTATGGTTCAAAAAACTAGTGGTTGGATTACCATGACATCGCAATGTTAATAACGGTGGTGTAAACTAATAAAGGTGGTGATCCTCTGATTCCTTTGCTGTCTCCATGAGGTTCAAACTTATGGCTTTTATTTAGAAGTCTCAACAACTACTGGATAGATTGGATCAGACAGTCATCTTCCCCTCAGTATGAACTGAAATAACTTGGCTGATCCTCTAACTTTCCATTGAGCGTTATCTGGGCAAAATGTCAGCTGTTCAGTAATTTGGGTTATGATTAAAACCTGCAAAACAATAACATCCCCAATAGCTGTAATCACTTATGATGAATGTGGCTGCAGCACATGTTGTACAAACTAGTTAGCTAAAGATAAACTTCCACCATCAAGACAGTGAGCATGGGTCACATCATTATCAGTAATTCTTATGAAAGGTGAGTTAATCAGTAACGGGAAGCTCTAAAACGAGCTTGGTGCTTGTTTGTACAGACGGATGACTGTTTCCCCATTTCATGAACCCACTGGGATATATGCTGTTAAAGAGCACAGCCGGCTAGCAGCCTCAACTTCATATTCTAACACTGAGAATAACTAGTGTCATCTGAGGGCAAAGTAGAGTCCAAATGCAAAGTACAAAATATTAAACAACTTCAAATATTATACAACATGTCTTGTGTGTTCTGTGCATTCTGCTTCTTTGAGGTTATGAGAGAACAGAACGATATCCCATAGGGTATTTCTACTTGTATACTGCTGAATGACTGTGCAAACTATTTGCTCTGGAGAGAAGGTCTTGCTCTTTGATGCAAAGGAGCTGATGTGGAAATCTGACGTTTACACTGACTGTTTTAGGTAGCTGAAAATAAGTGTTCTATTATAGTCAGCCCGAGCTGCTGGATATATCTCCTTGTGATGTCATGTCATCTATATTTGGCAAGCTATTCAGACAAACGCACCACCATACAACAACAGTGACTCAAAAATGCAAGGGACATTCTTAATAATGCTCAGTATGTGTATGTAGCTGAGTTGGCATTGCTTTATAACTGAAGCCATGCAAAAATCCAGATCTGGGGTTTTCACAACAAAAGAGAGCCTTTTAGGAGAGAGCTCTGCCTGCCTTTGATCTATATATTGTACTGCAGTTGCATAATTCTGCCTCAGCCAAACGGTGGGACTGCTTTATCACAGCAAATACTTCAAAACAGGTTTGACTGAGTTACACATGTGGGATTATTTGTGATTTCAGACTAAAAATCAACTTTCCAGCCTTTACCTCATCCTATACTGTCAGCCAGCTCTCAGGTATCTGGAAGCAAACCTGCCTCTCCCAGTGGAACTTCTTGTCAGGCTTGGTGCCCAGCTGGACGCAGTCAACAAGGTTCTGTGGTCTCAGGCTAGTGCTGAAAAGTATCTTGACCATTAAAGCAGAACATGTAATCAGGGCAGACTGTTCACAATGTGTGTCTGGATAAAAAGCAGCTGCCTTAATCCCTTCACAATCTATAAGGGACAGAAGATGCCTGGTTAGCAGGTGTTCTTCCAGCCCCTTGTCACCAACCCTTCAACAGCTGCATTGGTTGATGGACTCAGAAGGCAATAACATCGATCAGGAATGTTCAGAAACACAAGATGACATCATCTTGTGAGTAGCAGGCCCCATGAGGGGGCCTACAACAACTGGGTCCAAAGGCAGGTCAGAATGTGCAGTGCTCATCATGTTCCAACAAGCCACAGGCTTGCAATTGTGCAGCATCTGCTCTGACCACATCTATGCTTGTCAAAGCTTAGTTTCTCACTTGTCATCCTGAAGTGACGCTCAGAAGGAAGTCAAACATTTGGACCTTCTTGGCCTGCAACTGACTTGTGATGGACAGAGGGATGACCATGTACTGGAAGACGGTCAAAGGTCATTCCCAAATCTTCAGTCCTGACAAGGACATGGTAATGACAAAGCCGACCACCTTGCCAAGATAGGGGTGGAGGAGGGCATGTCCTGGGAGCTCCAGGATGATGATAACTAACAATGTCTCAAGCTTGCTCAGTGAATTACCCATCAACAGGCAAGAGGAAAACAAGAAAATCCTCCAACTCGCACCAAGACCTTGTACTGAGGTTGCCAACCTGGTTATGAGGTGCTGATGGCCATGCAGAAGTGAGAACTGGCTATTCAAGGCATCCAGCGGCTTGATGCTAGCCCATGCTCATGCCTCTACTGTCAGACGCCATTAATGTTACAGATCCACTCTCGAAAACGTCTACCAAGTGGCTTATTGGCCAAAAATCAAAAGAACTGGCTGGCCTGTTGCCAGTTCTACCTGTTCCAACTACTGGGCTGGCAGCATCACATGACCTGAGCAACATCCTGGGAGTGGAAGTAAAATTGCACAATCTTCATTCCCAGTTACCCAGCCAGGTTCAACTGCACCATTGTCAACACGCTGAAGACATTTGTTAACAGCACTGGCATGCATTGGGATGTGAAACTCCTCCTGGAACCATCAGATCAACCCCACATGGCTCCACAGGAGTCACAGCATTTGAAATGATGATGGAGAGAGATGACCTATTCCTTGTACTGTCCCAAGGACATACATGTATTTTAGACAGCCCCTAGAGGAGCCACTGTACATATTGATGACATTGTCCTCCATCACCTCAACCCAGAAGATATGACATGGAGCTTGAGATTATGGATGCATTCAGACTTCACAAACTCACAACTGATGACACCCTTCAACAGCAGCCTCTCGCTGAAGGGACAAAATTGGTTCACTTCTGTCTCAAACCAACTGGATTTACCACCACATTTTCTAGTCATGGGAGCAGGCTGTCACTCTGTCAGGAACACCCCAATCAGTGTGATCTCCCTCGGGCTCCTTCTAGTGGCTGGATCATCACAGCTGTTGTTGTACACATAATATACAAGCACATTTGAAAGCTACAGGCCAGACTGCTTGTTCCACCACGTATCGCACACCAGTTCAGAACGATCCCTCTGCCTGCATCCAATCCTTGCCTCAATAAGGAAGATTCGGATTACAAGTTTTGTTCATGAAAAAGAAGGATAAGTTTTACGTTCCACTCTTTTTCAATTAAGGCCTCGTTTGCTGTTTCCTCTGCCTGCCGTCAAACCCACCGACTAAGCAATATAACGGCCCTGTCATTGTCTGAGCCTGAAGAAACTCTGCCGGACATACCAGACGGACTAAAACACGTGTTAATCTCTCCCTGAGGTGATCTTAAGTAAAAGGCCTTTGTCTGGGCAGAGACAGGTTAATAAATACCATGTTATTGTGAATTATTTTGTTAATTAATTTTGTACAAAATCCAAAGTGTATAAAAATAACAATTCCACATGTGCGAGGGGTTACCCCAAGGTCCCTCCAGGCGCATCTCCCTGATGATGCGTCTGTGATGTGGTTTTAATAAAGTTTGTTGTTGTAAACTTTATTTTGTAAGCTTTACTGTTGTTAAGTTAATGAACAACCAAGTCCTGCTGTTGCAGTTTGAAATATGTCAATCATTGTGCTTTCTTCTTGCTTCTGTGTAACATGTTATATGAATTGTGTTGTCCCATGCCTTTGGGCTTTGCTTGTGTTCGTTTCTGCCGCTGCATGTAGCGCCAACAAGTTGCATTTTATCAGTAAAAGGCCCGATGCCATGGCTGCAAATCTGAGTTCCCATGCTTGGTTCCTGAGTGATAAAAGAGACAGTTATTGTGTCTTTACGCAGCGGTCAAGGTCTTCTTTGCTTCACTCTGAGTGCTTTTCTCTTGCTCTCCTCTTCACTAACCCACACACACCTAATTATTTTACACACATCCACACACACCTTCAATGCACAGATAGTGTAGCATAACTCAGCTTTGCTCCACGCCATCTTGTTGTCAGAGACGTGTAAATCTCTGTTTGACTTCCATGGTTCCACCCACTCACATGGTCATGACCGCCATCTTGCCATCTCCCTCTCTCCTCCTCCTTGCAAGGAGGCAGACTATTTTCACTCAGGTTTTATGACTCCTGTCCATCTTGCAGTTAGTCTGTATATTTCTCAAGGTACCAAGAGGTGTCTGCAGCTTGCTGGCTCAATGTGTAGTTTCTGAACATGTGAACTAATAAGTTAATCATGGTATCATTTGTTCTGTTTTAATTGCCATTGGTGTGTTCCCATAGAATTGAACACAACTAAAAGCCAACTGGCTCTATCTTGACTGGATTGCTCTTAACTTAATGGGAAAGATACCTAAAGCAGCAGGCTGGGGGTAGGCTAATCTGTGTAACTCACAGTGCTAAGCTCCTGAGGGGGGCTAGGGTAGGCTAGCAGGGTAAGCAGTGGCCAGGCTTGGCTCAGACTGTCTGAGAAGGTTCGTAATAGGTGTGTTTCTGTGTGAAAGCCTCAAATAACCCTGGTGCCTACCCCTTTGCTTACATCTCATAGAGCTCTAGATGCAGCATTTTAAACTTCAGAAAAATGAAAAACACAGACTGCGTTTCCAGTGAAGGACTGCATCTTTTTGGATTTATCTTATGTAAGCCTGTGACGTATTTTTCAGAGCATGACAACACCAATCTTCCACACACTGTGGACATTGACTCAAGCTTTTGAAAAGCAGCAGCATTCCTTTTCATGGACAGAGGCAGAAAGTACAGTCGCTATTTTTATCACATTCCAAACCCACACAGGCAGTCTCCTTTCCAAATCACACTTCTTGTGACTTGCGGAAAAGCTGCATGTAAGGTCCGCTGTCTGCTTTCTGGCTTTGAGTTCGAGGACTAAGGCTCCTGAGGGTCTGAAAATCCTGCTGCCTTCAGGGTGGGCGGCAGGATGATACCCTGAATCAGCAGGCAAAATAATGATTCTGCTCAGCTATGACGTTACGATGAACGTGAGCACCATAACATTTTGTTTCAGTCAAACACTAATTCACACCAGTCTGTTAAGGCTTGGCAAGCCACAGCACTTTTGCTGCTAAAGATAGTACTCCTTTAAAAAGCTGAGGCCACCTGGCAGGTGTGTCACACATCTTACAGCGGCTGATGTCTGGCTTTCTCATGAAAACCCATTGCACATATAACTCATACAGCCAGGCCACATGTGAGGGACACCTGAAAATATTCATTAATGCTCAAAATAAATCTCAACAGTCTGATAAACAGGATTTGTTTCCAAGTTTAGATCACAGTGGCACAATTAGCCGTCTTGTTTTTCCCACGCTCTGAGGAATGCTGTGGTGGGCTGTCAGTCATAAACAGTCACTCTGTGGTCAAGCCGCTGGTTCTCATTCACTCATAAAAGCTCAGTGAACAGTCAGTGTTTGTATACTTGTGTGCTTGTATGGTAATTTAGGTTGGTATCTGTCAAGGCGAATTATGCAAATATACAGTATACTCCAGCAGTTGTCCGATTTCAGAATTTTAAGCTTTGAAAAAATACGATTTGTGATACCACTTTCCAAACCACTAATCAATCTAATCACATGATTTCTCAGTGAATCTGCATGGAACTCATATGCAACGACTAGCCAGGTTAATGCTAGTGTAGCAGAAATTGCAGTTCTCTCACTGACAAGACTGTTTTCAATTTCATTTGTTGTCTGATCACATTAAGATTGTGTGGAAGGTTAGATGATGGACCGAGGATTGTGATTGTTAAACCGACATGAATGTTTTTTTTTACACACATTTGACATATTGTCATCTTATATGTTGTTTTGGCAAAAGTGCTATCAAACAACCTATTTACACATCCAGCAGACAAGGAACGAAATCAATATTTATTTGGAGTGTGTTTCAGGCCAGGTTGAGTATGCAAGAATACTGGAACGCAGTATTCACACTCCTTAAAGCTCCATTTTCCTCCTACAGAAACATCTGGCTCATTAGCTGCTGAATGCTCCATTACAATCATCAGTTTATGTTCACACTGTAAGCCTTAGGGCTCAATTCAGATTTATTGTTCACACTTTTTTTTTTTGTTTGGCTGTTCACATCATGTCTAAATGTGACCAATGTCAGATTCCAATGTGAACTGGTCATGGTCCTGAACTGATAAGCAGAAGAACAATAGCAAAGACGTCACACACAGCACGCTATCGTAAGGAAGTAAACATGGAGACCATTGAGGTCAGCATATGTGCTTTATTTATGAGCTGATGTGGAGTGGAAGCCAGTGGATTTGTGACAAGATATTGAGGACAAAGATGAGGAGAAATAGAGCCAAATTCAGAGTCTGAGCCAGCAGTTGTGGGATTGTGATGTGAATGGCTTCACAGAAACAGACGCTCAGTTCAGGGGAGTGACTGATGTAAGAGTCACATGAACTCTGACATGACTGTTCAGGCAGGTCACACTGAAATAAAAAACTACATACAAATAAAATCAGACCTTCATCTGATTTAGGACCACATATGACAGTGGGCCAAATCAGAATTGAAAAGACTCCAGATGATTTGCGCTGTTCACACTAAACGAATAAAAAAAAAAAAAAAAAACAGATCTGACTCACACTTGAACAAAAGAAGTTGGCTTTGGGGCTCCTGTGCCTGCCTGAATGTAGCTGTGTCTGTCTGTTCGGTGCTGGGCATGTAAGAGTACAGTGAGATCACTCAAAACAGCTGCCTGCTGCTTAAAAACTAGGTTGATAAAAGCTGTGAGATGGAACCAAACAGTTATGCTACAGGCTGTAAAACTAAAACAGTCCACTTAAGGGACGCTACAGAGCTGATGGAAACTTCTCAGTGGCTTCATACTGTAAGCAACAAGCAACTCCCTTCATTTAACACATTATACCTTTCAAACACATTGCATATCAATATAAAAAATTATTATTGCAGCTTTAACCTCTAGTATACTACAGTTAGCTCGTAAAGAAGTTAATGTTGCCTGAATACAAATTCAGACCAATTCATCAGTGCTGAGACAAACACTTTCGAGCCAAAAACAGCCCAGAAATTAACTGGGTCTCTTCAGTTACAGCATGTTGACACAACAAAATACATTTCCATCATAAGGGTGTGTTACTTCAGCCCTATAGAAAACAGGGAAAGCAGCCTGACCTGTCACAGAGGTGGTTCACTGCACCGAAGGAGTCGCAGGTGCAGGGCTGGCAGCCACTAGTGCCGTTGGTGAAGTGTCCCTCATCGCAGTCCTCACACTGCAGGCCAGCGTAGCCCAGCAGGCACGAACACTGACCGGTGCTCTGATCACACTCGTCCGGATCCAAAATCCCCTCACCACCACTGCTGCAGTTACAAAGGCCCTCTGAATGGGGATGTCACAGAGAACAGAACAGACAAAAAATGGGAAATACTGCATGAGGTGTACTAGCATTGGCTTAAGTCTGAATCACTGCATTACATTTTATTTTACTTTATATGGATTATATTGCAAAAAATATTTCTAGCATGGATGATTTCACCAATTGACCAATCAACACTTTCATGTAAATCAAAACAGACATGTAAAAATGTTTGATCAGACAGATATTCTGCTGATGGTTCCATTGTGTTATAGAGAAAACAGAAAAGAGCTTAATTTTCCTTAATCAGAACCATCTAACAGGTGGAGTTAACACCGTTCAGTACTCTTTCCCACTAACATCCTACTTGACATTAACACAGTTCCAATGTGTGGTCACTTTAGCACCAATCTCTGAATGACTTCACTTTAATTGAAGCCTGTATGCATAAACAAACACCTGACAAATTCAAGACAGCGTTTCCTGTTTTGGTGCAATCTTTTGGTTGGCTCTGGCAGACTTGCTCAGATTAGAGTTTACCATTGCTGCTTGGATTTGCACAGTAGAAACAGTAACTACATGTACATGCACATTGATTTCCACTATTATTACAAATACAACAATATTCTAAATTTCCGGCCGGTCATGTAAACAGAATATGCAATTTGAATATTCCAAATTAGGCCTTATTCCAAATGAAGCATTTTCTGATTAAGACCTGTGGGATATGCCGATATTATTATTATTAGGTTTTCACTGCAGTTTACGACTCTCGATCCCTCAGGTGGCACCACATTAAAAACCAATATGGCTGCACAAAGGATATTACCATAGGGGCTCTGGAAAGAGCCCCAAGTGTCCCACCATGGAATTGTGGTTGTACAAACTGTCTGATCCCATAGACACTGCTTATAATCACTCGGCTCAGGATTAATTTATTGCTTACACTGTGGCATTACATCCTTTTTTGGGGCTGAGTCAATGGACATTCATTTAGAGGGTGGGCTAGTGTGACCATTCCTACAAACAGTAACACTAGGGCAACTAGCCTTCCATCGTTCTTTACTTAAAGCTGCATAGACAATATACAGTCTTCTTGTATCATCAGCCCCTGGGCGCTACCCAGATGTGCTAAAGAAGTATGGAGCGTTGTTGATTCACTTTCCTCATCCATATTTCACTCAATAATCAAGTTATTCACAAAGGTGGCCTTTTCAGTCATATATCCTCTACTGTATATTAACAATCTGAATGGGATTTTAAGTAAGCATGATTAATGCTTTCTAAAAGACTATACTGGCATAGAGTAGTGGCAATCTATTATTCATCTGATCTCAGGTCAGGCTAGGTGTGGTGAGTGATGACTGGAATGCCTGACTATATGTCTCCATTTGGTGCTAAGCAGTCACACAAAGAAAACAGACAGATAAGAGCAAAAAAATATTTTTTTTTTCATATGTGGTATGATGCAGATTGCACGTAATGCCTCAGCTAGCTTAAGTTAGATAAAGACGAAGCTGAATTTTAATGTATTCCTGTCCTGGCATCCCACTTGGATTATGCTCCTCTTTCTCTGTTGCTTGGACTTTTATGTAACTAAGAAAGGCCCGTGGTTATGCAAGCCAGTGGAGTGTACTGTCAGACCCTTTGTTACAGCGACGCCCACTGAAGAACTGTTGGCCCCAATCACGTCTGAGACACACACACACACACACACACACACACACACACACACACACACACACACACACACGCACACACACACACACACACACACACACACACACACACACACACACACACACACACACACACACTTAAGACCACAGGCTTCCTCTAGGTGGGATAGGGCTGATCTGTAAAGCCACACAACAGGTTTGATGTAGATTAGACTGGGCCTGTGTGTAGTAGAGAAGGGGGGGGGGGGGGGGGGGGGGGGGGGGGGGCAGAGGCGGAGTTCACCTCTCCTCTATCTATCTGACTGCTGTAAAGTGGTGTGACAGCATGGCTGGTATTCAGACACGGGCAGCAGCAGGCTGTTCAGAACAAGTCATGTCTCAAAACTCCTCTCTTACCTAATTGTCCACTTGCGCGGTTACAGAGAAAACTACTGCACAGAAACAAAGAAGTGTCGAACATAACATGATGGACTGAAACTATTGAGAGATGTTTCAAATAAAGAAGACCAGACGGGAATGCCTGAACTACGTGAAATCACATCATATATCTGTCTGCAAGGCACCTGCCCTGCCAGAGAATGTACAGTATATTGGTAGCAACATCTTTGTTGACGTGATGTTATCATGTGAGTGACCTTTACACTAGAACAATGATGAGTGCTGACGTCTCTGAGCATACTTTCAATTTGGCATGGTGAAGGGTTCATGCATGAGCTCACCAAAGAGAGCAGGTTTCATTTTGACTTTTGGGTCTAAATGAATGGCGATAAATAACACTGACTGATTTACAGGTTCCCTCAGGGAACTGTCACATGCCAGTTCAATTCATCTGCAATACTGAGACAAAATACACAAACATATTTTCAAGTATGTTGGTTGATCATAGGGTTGCAACTAACAATCAGGTTCATTATTGATTACTCTATCCCTGCGTTCTTGATTTCTGTACATATTTTTCTTGTTTGGTCTATAAAATGTCAGAAAATGGTGGAAAATGTGAGCACTGTCACCTAAAAATCACATTTATATAGAACTGATTAGCAACAGCAAATTGGAAACATAATGCTGACCAAATGATGTTTTGTGTTAACAACAGGAAATGCTGTAAAATTAACTTAGCTGGCAAGTCGCAAAAATGCTGATAGTTAACGCATGTTTACTGACAATGTATTTCATTTGTTTTCTGCCAAAACAGGAAATCATGCAATGCACTATCCACTTGTAGCTATGGTAGTAGTTATGGAAATGTTCAGGCACTGATGGAACATTTTGGGAAAGATCATGATTTATTTTAATACAGAAGAAGTCAGCAGCAATCACAATCTTTCCCTAACTGGAACCAAAGTGCTTATGTTTCCTTAGCTGACCACAGTCTGGACTCAAACTCTGGATTCTGGTGTCACAGACCTCAGTGCTATCACCTCGACCACATCCATTCCACTCCAGCACAGTAAATAAAACGTAGTGTTTCATTCACTCAAAGAAACATCGACTCTGAACATAATCCAGGCAGCGATTATGTCGGCAAACGTAACCATGAATTTTGAATGCAAATTAGTTGTGTATAAAGAAAATTTCAAGGAGATAAGGTTAAAAATGCCCATCACAATTTACCTAAAGCCAAATATCTTCATATTCCTGGTTTTAACCAGCAGACAGTCCAAATCCCAAACATATTCAGTTCACTGTCACATAAGACAAACAAAAGCAGTAAATCTTCACAATGAGAAGCTGGAAACAATCGAGGTTTGGCATTTTTGCATGAATCTTCCTCCAATCACTGAGATATTAATGCTGCTAATGTAAGGCAGTACAGTGTGGAGAACAAAGGGTCAATGTAAAAAACATTTCTGGACTGGACTCCTGATGTGAGGGGCCAGGATCATTATGAATAGAAAATACAACAGAGTCTAGATGTTGTGTTGTGGCATGGGGGTGTCATGCAGTCACTAGAACATGAAAAATAATGAGGTTTTGATAGACAATAAGGGGAAATAAAGATTTTGCAAACAACATATGATGCTGTTATTATTTAATATTCTTCATACTCTCAAAATTGAAGGTCAATTCAACTTCTAGTATGCATACCTTTCGAAGAACTAGAACTAATAAGCTTTATCTCTGAATAGCAGGGGGGGGGGGCATCCTCGAACAGTATTTGCTCTGGAACCCACACCTTTGGCTTCAGCAAACTTGCCCAGCGATTAGAGAACCATTTCGGGCAGGATCCCTCGGCCTGTGCTGCTGTGTTGGCTGCAGAACAACACATCCACATGGAGACTGTGTTGTGCAAGGTGTGAAAGGAGGGGCTCCTCTGTCATTGCTCATTCATGACTTGGCCTGCATGGCCATTTTGGACGGCCTTGTTCTGTATATGCCATGCAACCAACAATAGAGGGGATGAAGCGGCTATTTGAGCGGCTTCTTGTAATTTCCTGTCTATATCAGACATGTGGGGTCTAACTCAAAGGGATCACGGGTCTGTATGGATGCTGCGTGCACTGACGGATTGGATAAATTGACTGAACAACAACAGGATCAACCTTACACCCCTCCACCCCCATTGCCCCCCTTTTCCAGCCCACTGTAATATGTGGCACACTGATTTTATTATAAAAGGCCTCTGGGATATAATATAGACTACATATCAAAATCCACATTGGATAACGTGCATGAATGGTGTTTTTATGAGATCAGGTTTGGTTTCCGATCGTTAGAAGCGGTGTACCATGCAATCTGAGGGGTCTGCCCATTGTTGCAATCTGGTTTATTCGGTCGCTCTCTGCGTCAAAACCACCGTGCGACCACCCTGCTCCCTCGAGCAGCCTACATGAGACACGACTGTCTTCCTCAGACTGATTTTCTTAACATGAATGTTTTCAAAAAAAAGCATGTAGCCCAGAATTTCTCCCCCAATTGTCTATTTTTTCTATTTTTTTTATGCGATGGTGAAGCAGCATTTACAAAGGCAAAAAATCGTAATGTTTTTCCCCCCACTGTTCCTCGGAGCCCTTTCATTCGGAGGTACTCACCTTGACTATTCTCTGTTGAGGTAATAGATGTGCCAACATTATCTGCAGCCCAGGCATCGTTTGCTGTGCGCTGGGAAACCATAGACACCATGGTCTGCAGCATTTTCTCTGGAGCAAAAAGTGATGTTTGTGCATCGGCAGATCTTTTGCGTGTGCCGGTTAATCTGGAAGTCGGCGCTGATATTTGTTCTTTTGTGTCTGAAATTACTCCAGTATCAGGGGCGGTAGTAGTACTAGTGGTGGCGGTGGTCGGGTCTGTTGTTGGAGGCTGGAAGGTGGTTGCAGTTTTAGAAATAGGGCTAATAGTGTTCGGGCCGGCAGAAACAATAGCAGGCGACGGCGTTAGTCCGGTTAGAGGCCCGAGAGCGAACCTGCTCTCGGGTAAAGTACGAGGCATGTCGGTGTGGAAGGTCTCCCAGGTGTCGGGGGCTGAGCCGGGCTTCCTGGAGATAGGCGACGCATCGTACGGGCTGATGCGAGGTGCAGCTTCAGAAAATCCAATATATACATACAAAATAACTAGCAGAACCGAAGATATGTACATCATTAAGGACGTTAACCTCATATTCAGTTTCAGCTCTCCATGTAAGCCCCACTAATGGTCTCTCTCAGACCTTTCCCTGAATGGACGCGTACTCCACCATTGATGTCCCCCGGCGGCGTACGCTGCTGTTTGTTGCCTTATGAGCCACAGTCAACACTTCACCTGCTCTGCAACCTAACACGAGCCACCCGAGATTGACGTGCTTATTAACCAATGGCAAGAGCGCTTATGGGCGCTCCTTCACTCGCTCTTTGGCTAGTCGTTGGAACGCCCTATCGAGACACGATATTTACAGTATGGTGCGAATTATCGAATGTTCTCAGTCTGAGAACTGAACAACTGAAAATGAAACCATAACTCAATTCATTCATGAACTGAGCAACACAGCTATTTTATAAAGGTAGTGTACCTGTAGAGAACAATTTGGCAGCGTGGCACTGTCAGGTATTTACACCTGATAGCCCAGGTATGCTCTGCTGCATGTAGGGAAATGCACAATCATGGCGTCTCGTATTATTAATGCTTTTCGTGAAAATACCATCGTCTACCTCTACGCTTGCAACACACAGACTAGACTGCTTATGGTTTCACACCAGAATCTGTGTGAAACTATACCTGAGTCATTAAAACATTTCTCATTGATGGCTCAGTTAGATAAGACAAAAAAAAAGTCAGCTGTGAACGAGAGCCGGTCTTATCAAGCCTTGTTACTTATTTAATCTTTTCAGTGACACAGCAGAACCTTTGTGACTCTGTTTTTTTTTTAAACTTTGTTTAAGAAAGAAGTTTTTCAATATTTTTACTTTAGCCACGAGGACTGGACTGAACACTTGCAACACCGTCTCTGTAAATTAAAACATATTTAAGCACGTAGCATTGCATAACTGCACTTCTGTTTTGAAACTTTCATTTTGAAGGTTGTCAACGGAAGTAATAGTCTGTGTTTGCCTTGACGCTTGTGAAAAAATAGCTCTGTTGTGCCTGTCCAGGAATGGTTATGAACGGTGGCCGACAGAGGCAGTCGTTTAACAACAGCCCACGTTAGCAGCGATGCTCAAACCTCAGAAACGATGCCAAATCAAAGCACATACAAAATCTAGAACAACCATACCAACGGAAACGTGCTGCAAATGGTAAAACGGCAGTTCTTGTTTCTGAAGCGGCAGCACCGTGTCCTAATGGAAATATTTTGGGTTGTTGCAGCGCGTTTG
Source organism: Chelmon rostratus (assembly GCF_017976325.1). Classification (NCBI taxonomy): domain Eukaryota; kingdom Metazoa; phylum Chordata; class Actinopteri; order Chaetodontiformes; family Chaetodontidae; genus Chelmon; species Chelmon rostratus. Next base: position 1,509,230 of record NC_055662.1, read on the forward strand.
CTCTTGCCGACCACCGTAGCTATTCACCTCCAGTTGTCACAGTGCGTAATGACACCTCTGAACCTTAAAAATTCCCAGCAAACATACATTCATGTATTTATTATTTCGGACGCAAGGCAGACACCTGATTTGTGGGTTGATTCTATTTTTCAGTCTGATGTTGTACCTTGGTTTTCAATAAGTAATAAGTTAAAATCATAAAATGCTACTTATTTCCATACGTGAATACAAACGATAGGTGGCAGTAGAGAGTAAAGGTATGGAATTGGAGGCTGAAGTGTTGCAGGAAGTTGCGCATGACGACTAGCTTGGTATAATGGCGCCTCTGGATTTAGATAAATATGCAGAGATTGCGAAGCAGTGTAAATACCTTCCAGAGAATGACCTCAAGGTAAATTTGACATGATGGAAATGTTTTTAAAAGGATATGCGATGAGCTTATAATGGTATCCTGTAGCTTACTGCTGTTTTATGTTGTAACAGCGTAATTAGCTAATGTTAGCTTCGGCTAGCTAGTAACGTTAGCCCACAAACCTCATCTCTTGGCCAGGAAGTCTTACTCGTTTAAATAAATTGTTCATCTTATCGACAATAGCTAAATACAAGCCCGACTATCCTATAAAACGTTATGTAAACATGAATGAGAATGACCTTCTTTGGCATGCCATTATGTGCTGAGGTTAAAATGATCACTTATCCCTAGTAACTTGATGATGCTGACTGTCATGATGATGAGGTGATTGTTTATTGCCGGTCTGGACCGAAACAGCCCAGACAGCATGATGCGCCGTTTTCTTATGTTTGGGAAGACTAAGACATACGTAGACCGCGGGGTCATGGACTAATTTTTATTACACGTTCGGGATGTATCTATTATTTACTTCCTTATCATACATTGCTGCTTCAAGTAAGTAGCACAGAACGTTGTGGGAATAATGTACGGCTATTTTAGGACGAAATAATCTTCCCTTATTATTGACTCATCAATACCGATCTGAATATTCTTATTTGGGCAGGTTTTGAAGAGACATGTGCTCCGTGTTCACCTAGCAAGAGTCAACATTTAATATTAGCCAACACACGATAACAATGAAACAATATTGAAGTTAGTGTGCCACCATGTTTACTGTAAGTAGCTCAGGCAGATGCAGATGTACTCACAATACGGTTAATCAGAAATTTTCAGGCTGTCAGTGAGAGTCAGTGCCAACCACTGACCAGTTAGAGTTATGATGATTAAACAAAGTTTGTCTTAATCTGATCATTTTATTTAGTCCTCTAAATTGTAGGGTTATTCAGTGATTCCCACACTGTACACTCATTGTGAATGTGTACACCCTCACCCTCAAGCAGTTGATGCCAACAATACGACCAGTAGCATGTCCAGGATGCTTCTTGAAATTTGCTGGGCACATCAGCACTCCCAAGATTAGACTTTGTTTATTCTATAAAATTAGCTTCAGTTTGTCATTGAGCCATCATCGCCAGAAGGGCTGGGACAGTATGGTTCAGTACAATGATAGGTGGGTGCCAATTCCACATGTTTCGCGATTCTTAAGTATTGTGATTTTACAAGTATTGCAATGCGTTATTACAGTTTTGTTGTACAGCTTTTTTTTTAGCATGAGATCATGGGAAGAAGTTGAATCATACACCTTTATAGGCTATATCATGAGTCATATTTCCAAAACCTTTTTTTTCCACGCATAATCCCCAGCCGCTTAGTCATATGCAAATAATAGTTGCTGTGTATATTATGCATGTATGTATGCTTTGAGGAAAATACTCCTGAGGCCTTTCCATCAACACCCTGCTGGACCAAAGGCCTTGCAAAGGCCTGATTATGATTTGTGTCACCCACCCAATACAGTGTGGACAATTAAAGTAGCTGCTACCTGGGAACATTTTAGGCCTCAATAAAGGTCTTCACTCTCACTGCTTGGTCATGTTTGTCAGTGCCAGTCACATCACAGAGTTTGAGCTAAACCACAGCTGTGTTTGCACGTTCTGGAAGAGTTTTTCTTTTATTCATTTTATTTATTTTTTACAATATTAATTTGAAAACATTATTCTGACTTCTCAGTGTGTCATTGTCATTGAACAGGTAGAAGGTTACCCTGCCATAGAGAGGAAACGTTTAAACAATCTCATTCGTGCAGATGCCACTGGAAGGGTTTAGTTTCTCTTGATGAACTAAATGGTGTCTCAGAGGCTTTTCCCTGACAAGTAGAAGATCTGGAGCAAAACATTGCATACTTAACATTCTGTCATGAATGTTTTCACATGGACCCATATCACTTATGTCTGTATGTTCTGTTTTTATCTACACAGAGGTTATGTGACTATGTGTGTGACCTGCTGCTGGAGGAGTCCAACGTTCAGCCAGTTTCTACTCCTGTAACAGTATGTGGTGACATACATGGACAGGTGAAAAGCAGTGATTAAACAGGAAGAGCAAGTGCACCACAGAAGCACTTTGTTTACCCTCATATTGCAGAGCTGATGCATGCATGTATTCTTTGATATTGGTCTGTTGTACACATAAAGTGTAACGCTTACACTATAGTTTTATCTCTTTGTGTCTTAGTTTTATGATCTTTGTGAACTCTTCCGAACTGGTGGCCAGGTTCCAGACACCAACTACATATTTATGGTTTGTATATTGATATCAGTTTGAACTTGAGAGGCATAAATCTTAGTGTGTTCTTTTTAACTGTGTTTTAGCACAGGGTTGGTAATAACCTTCTCATCATCTGTAGGGCGACTTTGTTGACCGAGGGTATTACAGTTTGGAGACGTTCACCTACCTGCTGGTGCTGAAAGCCAAATGGCCCGACCGCATCACGCTTCTACGTGGAAACCATGAGAGCAGACAGATCACCCAAGTTTATGGCTTTTATGGTGAGATTTAATTTATGGCAAATGATCAGTTTTTGGTTCCCTGCAAACTGCATTGTTGCAAATCTGACTTCTTCTGACTGAACAATAATCACTCTCTTCTGTTTGAAGTAAATGAGAGCTTTTTGTGTTACAGATGAGTGCCAGACCAAGTATGGGAATGCAAATGCTTGGCGTTATTGCACCAAAGTGTTTGATATGTTAACAGTTGCTGCTGTAAGTACTGAAGTGTGACTGTGCTTTGTGTTTATTTGTTGTTCTTTCATGCAAGAAGGTTGATGATGTGACCTGATGGATTCCTCATGTGTTAAAAGCCTAGATTGAGGCTCATGTGAAGTTATTGCTGAGTAGAGAGTAGCTGAACTACAGTGAACAGCAGTGTTTGGTCACTGTGAGGTTATAGATTCATTGCTGTTTCCTTCCCCTGTCTTCAAAGCTGCATTACACAATATGATGCTTATCTCATAGGCTGATATTTTCTATAGATTAGAAAGACTTCATCCGGTTTAGACTCTGCTTGTGTGTGTAAATAAACCTGTCATGCATCGCTAAAGACGGGAGGACACACTTGACTTGGGTTTGCTTTTTAAGATCTTTCGATTGACATGGAAAATAAATTGGATAGCAAAACAAAAGAAGTTTATCACAACATAACTTTGGCTAGACACTACTTTATTAATGCATACACAAGATAATTCCCACTCCATTTTGCCTATTTTGAGTATTCATCGATCCATCTCCATAACCTTCACATGTCACTCCTTTGTAATGCCACTGCCACATTTTCAGTGTTCAGTCATCCCAGAACCATGCCACAGCATTTTATATACATACTCTGAAAAAATGACTCATCTCAATATGAAAACTCACTTTTCAGCTGAAGTACATAACCACTGATCTCAGTTTCCCAAACTCTTCTAATCTGTTGGTGGTCTATCAGCTATGGCTTTAAAAATGTTTCATGCCATTTAGCCAGCATTACCAGTAAATGCTTATTTCAATGCGTCTTTCTTAGTTAACTTTGGTAACTCCCCTCTTGAACCTAGATCTTAAACATGAATTGAGTTTCATATATCTGTCCATATCTCTTATAACATATCTAATAACATATCTTATAACCCTCAAAATTTGTAATTTCACTATATTTTGTTGTCAGTTGACACTGTACTGTCAAACTAAACCAAATAGCTGATGCTTTTCCAACTACCTCTTAGAAATATCAAATTATTTTTACATGGCAAACCACATTTTTCTTTTCAAACTTGAACATCCCACATTCCTTTATTAATGTTATGTAACATAAAACTTGTATGGTCTTGCAACCCTTGGTCACACATTCATGATATATGGATCGTGTTCTAACTTTGCAATTCCTGGGTGTTTTTTGCCAGCTGATGGACGAGCAGATCTTGTGTGTTCACGGAGGCCTCTCCCCAGACATAAAAACTCTAGATCAAATTCGGACCATTGAGCGGAACCAGGAAATACCCCACAAAGGAGCATTTTGTGATCTGGTGTGGTCAGACCCTGAAGATGTAGACACTTGGGCCATCAGCCCCAGAGGAGCTGGCTGGCTCTTTGGTGCAAAGGTCACTAATGAGGTAGGTTGCTTATACTTTTTTCAGCTCACACATATTTTCAGTGGCTTGTAATGAGTACACATGTACATTAAGGTTAAGTTCCTACATGATCATCAACAGTTTTACCAACACAGTTGCCATATTGTTTAAATCTGACAGCTTGTGGTGTTCGAAGAAAGCCCATAAGAATACACTCAGACGCTGACGCTTCAGATGCAGTTATCAGTAAAATGAAAACACATATGTTGTGGTTGTGGTGTTGTGTTGTGGTATTGTTCATGTCCGCTCATTGTCACACTGTCATGCCATACTGGAACACTTGAATAGAACAGAGCCATTATTGATGGTATTCGTAACACCTATACTTTTCCTGCTATTGCAAATCACAGTGTCTGCTGTGAAAAAGGCCCACAGTCCTGGTTCCAAAACACTGTGAAACATAAATGAAACAGAATGTGATAGTTTGCTAATCCTTTCTGAAAAATCCTCAATTGAAAACAGTACAAAGACAGTATATGTGATGTTTTATTTCATCAGTCTGTACATGTAAGTCTTTGTGGTTGCTTGTGTTAAATGTTAGAGTATTTCTCAGACTCCATACAGAACAGAAGTGTCTGGCCTTGGCCCAACAATCATAGAGTACTTCTTCCATCTGGTGTCAAGCATGGCCTGATGGTACTGCTAAATTATTGGTAAAAATGTTTTGTTTTTTTATTTTAAATTTACAAATAAAACTCCACCTCATCTGACAAATTCCAGTTTGACATAAACACTCCACTTGTTTACTGATATCACCTTATTTTTCTGGTTATTCAAAATACAGATGATGGCCTGTGCCTGCCCTCTGGGGTCACCAAAGAAATATTCACATTGGCTGTGTTTTTTGTTTTTTAACATTAACATTTTTTCTCTCTGTCTTTCAAAAAAAAAACTGCAGTTTGTTCACATCAACAACCTGAAGCTGATCTGCAGGGCACATCAACTTGTCCATGAAGGCTACAAGTTCATGTTCGACGAGAAGCTGGTCACAGTGTGGTCTGCTCCTAACTACTGCTATCGCTGTGGCAACATCGCCTCCATTATGGTCTTCAAAGATGCCAACACAAGAGAGCCAAAGCTCTTCAGAGCAGTGCCTGACTCCGAAAGGGTCATTCCACCCCGAACAACAACACCGTATTTCCTGTAAGCACATTTAAATGAAAAGAACGCAGCCATTACTTCAGTGCACGGATACCGACTCGAAGAGCGCATCAGCACTTGTGAACCCATATTAATTTTGTATAGTACATTTAGAGTATTTACAGTGCATTTCTTGGTGCCAGTTGTCAGTTGTTATTCCTACTCTGGCATTTAATGCCATTATTCTGCAGATTTAGCTACAGCAAAGTTAGTTGGCTCAGCATTATCTCCGTGCTGTTGAAATGCTTCGGAGGAAGGATTAAAATGTTCATATTTATTAATCTCCATTTTACTTTACAATAGAAATTCACTCTGCTGAGCAAATTGCAGGTGCAGCGTTATTTACAATGTTTCATTTTATTTTATTTTTTGTTATAGTAATGTATTACAGCTGGGTGTAAGAAAATGAAGCACTGCACAAAAGCAAAAAATTGCATCTATTCTGACAAATGTCCGTGGACTTACTGTTATTATGTGATCTTGTATGATGTAAACCTGAAAGTTAATTTGTAAAAATGTATGATACTCGCTTGTTAGAAATTTCAGTATTGTTAAGCCTGTGGTACCTTAAAATATAAACTGTAATTGCCAGATTTGGAATCAGATCTTGTAATTATTTTTCTGTGTGTCTCCATACTGTTTTTAAATAAAGAAATCAAAACATTTAAAAAAGTAAGACATCAGTACCCGGTGAAAAGGACGACATGCTTAATCAAAATCAATACCTCATTATATTGGATCGTAAATAACATCTTCAAACGTCAGCCTGTTCATGGCATAACTATAATGAGAAAAGGTGCATTTAATGGGACTGCAATCAGATCATGTTGCTAGATGATCTATATCCGGGTTGTATTTAAATGCTGCTAAAGATGATGATTAGGCTGTTAGGCCAGTTACTGTCCATATTGTTAAGGAGGTAAGAAATATCTGCATTCAATTTGCACATGTAGAATTGATCGAAGACGAAAGCAGACCACAGCTAAATTGTTTCATTATTTTATCAGTACTTACTGTCATTAAACTTTACCATCTAGGAGCACCTGTTGAGCAACAGTTGTTTCTTGATTTAAGTAACCAGCCTTCAAGTGTTAATTGAAATGGCCTCAGAAGGAGTCGGAGGTGTGTGCAGCAACCTGTCTAATGGGCTTCTAGGGTCATGTTTCATGTTCATTCAGGAGTGGAATTGACAATTCACAGGTTTCATACCAGGCAAAGAACATACTAATCGCCTCAGCTTTTTGTTTGGTGTAATGAAACGTCAGCAATACTGTTCACCAAAGACTTAGCAATAATTCTACATGAAAGGGAGAAAGCATTTGCTTAAGCATGCACGGTTGTTCCAACATGTCCAATGAGAGACCAAATTTCAGCAGTTAATGAAACTCTTAGTACAAAAACAGTTCCTCCTTTTGGGTCACTGAATAGTGAAGAACTGAACCTGAGAAAAATAGCTAGAGTCGCTTGGAGAATAATAATGGTCTATAAGGACAGTCCAAGTACAGATATTTATTACGTGATCAAACCTTTAGTTTTAGATTATTAATAACAATCAGAAACAATAAGCAGCCTGGAAAAGATGCCTCCATCCGCAGGCCTAACACTGCTGCTGTTCTTACTTCTCGTGCGTCTAGGGGGCGCGTGTAGCCAGCCGCCTATCCACACCCCTTAGATCTTCTACCCAATGAACAGAGAGGCACAGCCGTGACGTCTGCAGTCACCTGTGTTGGGGTGATTACGTGTAGCTCGCCAACGAGCAGCTAGCTTGTAAGACCAGACGGTACCCAGCGAGTTCATAGTGGCTGGCACAACGATGACTGTTTGACTGCATACCGAGAAAAGGCGAACGTACAGTCACTGCGCACCCGAAAGAGCCACGGACTGATGTTTTATGGATGTTAATATGGTAAGAGAAAAGCGAGTTCAGAGAACGAGCAAGCTAACTACAGCTAACATCAGCCGGTGGTGGGAACGTTGACGTTAACTCTTATTGTTATGGCTAGAAGAGCTAGCTGGCTAGCTGTCTGTCAAAACATAGCTTGTCCCCTGTAAATGAACATTTCTGATGGGATTAACACCGACAAGATGCAGGAGACAGAGCTTTTACTTCGCAGACATAATTTAATGCGCACATTAGCAAGAAGGTTGCTTTAGGGTTAGTTTGGACACAATGTAGCCCAGCCAACAAATTTAACGTTAACCTAGTTACAAACTCTGCTTTCCAGTACAATCACTTTTGATAAATTGCACAATGACTCCAGAATTAGAGTTTCTGAACTCCATGGTGTCATTTAGACAGCATTTACATGTCTGTCATGCATTTAGAAGGTCGTCATCTTCAGCAAAAAATAATCAGCAAAATATTAGTCTACTGTGGGAATCAGTTTAACTAACACTCGATTTTTTTTCTCAGTGAAATGACCTTTATTTATCAGTGAAAGACTTCCAAATTATATCTGGAAGTTGCCAATGGACAAAATTTGCTAGTGTTTGTCTGTCTGTAATTGATGTGTCAACATTTCCTGCCTGTTGTATGATGATAGTAATGGATGCCAAGAAGAGTGAGTCTTGATCTTGTTGGGCTCACTACAACAGTGTGACTTCTGACATGTGACATATGTTACAGACAAGCAGCGATTATCATCAGAATAATATCTCTTTTCTTTTGTAGTTGTAGCAGAATGGAATTACCAGCACAGACTTGTTCAGAGTGGCACTGCATTAGGACGCTGCTCTGTTTCAGCCCTCAGAACAAGGAGCCGTAAACTCCATGCATCACGTGAAGTTCCCTACTCTCCAGAAACTGCAAATTGCACTCAAAAAGAGACACTGAAAGGGCAGACATGTTTGCCAAGTTGAAGAAGAAGATCGCTGAAGAGGCGGCCACAGCACCTCGGAGTGGTGTTCGTATACCACGCACCATCAGCAAGGAATCCATCACCTCAGTCGGCGCAGATTCAGGGGACGACTTTGTAAGTACTCTGTGAAGTCAACACCAGTCACTAGTTTAAAGCTTGTAAATTCTTATATTACTATGCCACAACTTTGATGCATAATCAACCATTGTTGAGACATTCTATTGTTTTTTTTACTTTCCTTGCAGTAATATTACAGGAATTTCAGTATAAAACAGTCACACCTTTGTGGTTTAAACCACAGTGACAAGTAAGTTGCTTTTCAGTTGTTAATAAAGCAGGAAAAACCTTATCAATAAAAACTGATTCAAAAGTAGTTGAGTAATTAACTGATAGATGTTAATAAAAAAGTGATACTAGTTAGAATTGTTCCTGACTCGAGAAGAAACTAAATTGCTTTGTTTTTGCTGTAGGAGTTTCGTTGCTCTCATAGAGGCCATCAAACTGTTATTAATCTTTTAGCAGGATATCTTCATATTGCAACACTGATCTGAGTGCAGTGTTAAGCGGGTAACTGGAATGTGTTTATTCATGCAGGGAAAAAAAGATGTCATTGTATTAGTTGATTTCCCGGCATAATTGATAGTTACTGATAGAAGTCCTGGTGGAAAAGTTGAATTTTAGAAAGAAAGATAGACAGACCAGTCTGTGCTCTTCTTCTGTAGGGTTGAGATCAGTTAAGGAGCCACTGCTGGCTAGTGCTGTATGTCATGATCTGCCTATATACCCACATATCTTTGCTGTTTGGGGTGGTTTCCTGTGGTTCATTAGGATTATGCTACTGTACCTTAAATTAGCATTATTTACTACTTCTGTGAATTTTAAAGAGGTGCTCCAATGTAGGCTTGCAGGAAACACACTTAAAAAAGAATAACCAAAGTGGATGAGGTGAGGTGGGTGTGATGTCCTGACTCTTAGTCCCTAGAATAGGTCAAGCTCCAGAAAGGCTGGATTATGCATTTCCTTTAAAGCAACTTGATAACATCTTTCATTCGACTGCCAGGTCTCGCTCCAACTCCATGCCCCTGTTTGTGATGCTTGGTTTTCTGTCATAAATTTGTCTCCAACCTGAAGCTGAGATAGCCCTGATGATGTTTTCAGGATGAAGCTTCTCCAGCGCCACGCAAAACAGCAATATAACTGCTTTCACAGGTTGAGAAGAAGTAAACATGAGGGGTAAAATGACATTTGTGTGGAAAATTGGTGGAACGACCCATCAGAATTTTTGAGGGCGTTTCCTCAACAGCTTATATGACAATATACTTACTCATCACACCTGTCAGTGTAACAATTGTTCATGTTTGATTTGGGCTGTCCTAAATTCCAGAGTTTTGTCAGGTAAAACAAACATCTCCATACTTGACTAGCCAGCACACGACACAGAGAGAGGACTCCTGATTCTCGCAGATGGAACAGGAATTTCTGTCAACAGCCGGAGCTGTGACTAGTCAGAGTAATGTGTCTCCTCTGCTAAAGCACTTATACTGTTCTGAACATGGCAGTGAACACAGCAGCCTCAATAACAAATTGACCCATGCCATGTTGGAAAAAAAAACCCCAAAAACTAATTCTCAACTCATGGAATATTTTCAGTACATTCAGAGGTTCTATTTATTTCTTTTTATTTGTTGAGTTCAGCCTCTCACTAGACTCAGCAGTAACTAGAGACTCTGGTTCTTTCTGTTATTTTCCTCCAGTTCCTTCTTTATCCTCTTTGTATGTTCATGACATACATGTACCTTCCAGTCAGCAATCAGCATGGGCGAAGTCAGACTGATTACATTCTAACACCTGACAGTAAAGGTCGGCACCTCCATGACAGGTTGAGATGTGAGAGTGAAGATAAAAATGTACTTTTTAATGGCAGAAGTTTGAAATATAAACTCTGAGCCATCCTCCTGCTGGTAAACGGCTCTGCATCAGATGCGGTGTGGTTCCTGGTATTTATTCCTCCAGAAGCTCCAGCTCTGCCCCCAGCCTCTCCTTCACAGCTCCTGGTTAGGGGGGAGTTGTGGCCCACACACAAATTTGTTTTGGTTAAAAATGTGTACTCCAGTGTGACATCTAGTGGCATCGTATATAGAACCTTTAATAAATTCCATACAGTTTTTACTAGATCTGATTTGTTTTTGGCCTAACAGGCCCTAATGCACTACTGTATTGACTTCTTTTGAAAACAGAAAGAAAGAACATGTTCAGGTGAAAACAATGCAGCCTAAATGTTTGTAGATGTTTTTGTGGCCACCCTGCGAGGCAGCACTGTTATATTTAGGCCAGTTATCTAAATGTTAGAGCTACTCTGGCAGCTTTTGCTGATGCTGATGGCCGTGGTCCAGCTGCATTAGTAATTCCCTCTGTGAAACATCCCAATGTGCCGCATCACTGCCAAATGTGTAGATGTCATCACTATCACATCCCTCCTCCCAGTGATGTCCACAGAAGAATAAAAACAGCAGCTGCATAATGAAATAATACTAAATGAAATCTAGATATAAATTCTAAAAGCAAAATTAAAAAGCAGTAAGAGGACAGCAGCTTACAAACTCAACAAGAAAACTGAAAGCTCTTTTGTCTACAGTTTATCTTTCAGTACTCATGGTGAAAATAGAAGGACGAGAAGTTTGTGACATTTAAATGTCATTAAGTCATTAAATGTCTGAACAGGTCTTTGTACAGACAGTAGTAGGTATTTTTTTTTTTTTGACTTTGTGCATGCGTCGATTGCATTACACTGTTTTCAGTCCAGTTGTAATAGTGGATTTTCTTTTCATAATTTCCCCCACGTCATTCGTCCCTCTGTATTAGTGCTGGAAAGTTTTGAGGTCAGTACAATGATTGGAACCTTGTCTCGCTTAAATAGTCACAAACGAGGCAGTTTTTTGTAGCACTCTACAGCATGTGACACCACTGTAGAATGGGGATGACTTGGTGGGTTTGTCTCCATTATATTGATTGCTGCAGATGATGGTATTGATTGGTGTAGTCAGGATACTGTGTTACTGTCTTAAGACCAGCCAGTGTTACATGAAGCCCTGTTGATACATTTCTCTTTTCACTGCAGAGCACACTCAGAGCTGACTTTATTTGTGTTCTATTCCTGAGTTTTTTATCTTTTTGGTTGTAACTGCTCATTTTACAGTGGGCTCTGCAGCAAACACAGTGATTTTCTTTAGGATTTTGTTGATGTTCCCTTATTGTTTTGAAGAGAAATGTTTTTTGTCGTAGCTTGTAAAGAGAATCCATATCAGTGGTAAAGCTCTCACGGCATCTAACAGGATAGTGCAATCTGTCGCAGGGGAAGCTAGACTCCTGAGGCTGTAGTGCCATCTCAGTTGCACAAGGCTAAATTATTTAGTGAAGTTGCTGAGTAGCAATACAGCCAGCTGACATTGTGTTGCTGTTACAATGAATACTTTAATAGTGTGGGGGCCACAGTTCACCCATCTCACTTGCATGAAACTGGCTGACGTCACTTTTCCTTTCTGCATTAATTTCATATATTTCTATTACTCTTGCAGCTGACTAGTCAAATACCACTGACATTATCACACAGAGGCTTTTGTGGTGCAACAGCAATGTAATGTAATAACAGAACATCCTTCTGTGATCTAAAACATCAAAGATAAACTTCAGGTTTTGGATTATCCAGGGAGTTCCCAACATTTCTGATTAGTCACCAACTCACCAACTTGATGATTTCTGAGTGTGAAAGAAATTTGCTTTAAATTCCTCACTTGAATAAGATGAATATTAAATGCTGCCTTATGCTGTATGTGTGTCTTCAGGCATCTGATGGCAGCAGCTCCAGGGATGACCTGCCTGCCCAGCTCCTCAGAAGGAATGATCAGATCCGGAAGCTAGAGGCCAAGCTATCAGGTAGGACATGTCAGACCAAGGTTAAGCAGCTGGAGTGATTCAGCCTGTAACCCTCAGGAGAAATCAGTATCCAGAATCAGAGAAAGTTAAACCCAAGTGCAGCTCGTTAACGATGTAATAAATTATCTGCTAAGAGCCGACTGCCTTTAAGGCCATTCTTGTGTCCTGTAAAAAAAAAAAATGTCAATTTTACTTTGTCTGCCTCCTGTTTTCTTCTGCAGACCACACTCACACCCACGATAAATCAAAGCACTTTAGGTTATAACTGCCAGACCATGAGAAGATGTAGGTAGGCCTGCCTGCCTGACCGTACAGGACCAACCATCTCAAGCACTCATCAAAACCAACAAAAAAACCCATCTTGATAAACATGAGGCACGTAACAGACATAAGATAAAACACTTGGTTATGAAAATTGAATGCCTCTGGTCTATGAGACTGGCCACATAAATGCAAGTTGTGTGAAGCAATTTACACTTTATCAGCCCTGCTTCTGTCATTGAGCACTTACACGTCTGCTCTTTAATCTTTGTATGACACACCTACAAACACTTCATGAGCCTAACTGCATCACTTCAGTTTGGTTCAATTTAGTTCATTCACGCTGTATTTTTGCCAGACATCCACACTCTACTCTTAAATGAGTCAATTTTTAAGTAAGATGGTGGCATCTTAGTGGAAATGACACACTTGTTAAACATCAATATGCCGTATCAATGCCAAGTTAATTGTGATACTGTCAAGAATACTAATTATTGTTCACTTCCTTAACCATCTTGATTCCCCACAAAGTCTGAAACGTTAAGCTGTTTGCCCTGGATGAACAGTGCTCTCTTCCTCTTTATCATTTAAAGGGAAAGCTGTCCAGACTGAGGGTGTTAGCCAAAGCCAGCAGTTATGCTTCTGTTAATGTTGTTGTGTTAATGTATTAGAATGAATATGATAATTCGTGGCAGTTTAAATGTTTGCTGGGTGTACATTGAATGGGAAAAAGTTTCCCTCCTTTACTTAGTATAATGACTCCTCTTTTCTTTGGGTGGCTTATGTGACTTTGCACCCTCGACAGGTTAAAGGTTGTACATTCTCATGCAGCCTTTTAACCAGCATGGTTTTCTCAGATAAGAAAATCATTAATAGTTTTACCTTCCATTATTTCTCAATCATGTTTTCCCTTTTGCTTTCTCCCTCTCCCTTTATTCACTTTCTCTCCTGCCTCTCTCTTTACCGTCATCTGCCTGTTCCTCCTTCCTGTTTGTATTTTGTGTGTGTGGTTGTGCGTTGGTGCGTGGGTGTGTGTATGTACTGTTGATACCCCATCCCATCACCCTACTTCCCAACACTAGACTACGCTGAGCAGCTACGAATTATGCAGAAGACCAAGGACAAGCTTGAAATTGCATTAGAAAAGCATCAGGATTGTACGTACCTCTACTCTCCTCCAAATTAGCTTCCTTTCTCTCATCTGTCTGTCAGCTGTTATAACCATCACCGAATGTATCATCACTTCCTCTCATGAAGATACTTCTTTATTCCAGATGCTAATATTATGGGCTTTTAAGGTTTGCTTTGGGAGCACTGAATGCTTTTTCCTTTTAATCTAAAAATCCACCCTCAGATGTTTTACACTGGTGTTTGTTCAGCACATTGGTTTCAGAGTTATGTGTGCATTGTCTGTTAGTTTGTTGGTGTACCCATTTTACTTCAGTTTTCCCCACATATCTACTTTAGTTCATGCTTTCTGACATTTCCTACAATACGTGGTAACAGCTCCTAAAAATGCGATTTGAACTTATTTCTTTCAGTTCAACAAATGTGCAGAAGAAACTGTATGATTTAAACATAGCTCACTAGGTACACTAGCTTATGGGCAATATCAGCATGCCATGTTGCATTCTGGTCTTTTGGGCTTTGAGCTATAGAGTGATAGCACAACAGGAAAGTGACACAGCTGCATCCAGTGGACAGAAGGGGATATCAACAGGTTGCCATGCCATAATGTCAGCTGTTTTAATTTGAATGACCCCACATCTCCCCTCTCAGAGCTGACTTTAAAGGTTCAGTTTACCATAAAGAACTACTGATTATTGAGGTGCATTCTCAAATGTTCCGCATTAAGGCTCTAAGAATAGTGAAATCACCAGTTTGTTGTTGGTTCTATCTGGTGCTTTAGTATTTGAGTTGTAATGAACAGGGCAGTTCCAGGAAATGTTGGCTTTGGGGTGGATTTTTTTCTCACTTCACATGCAGATACTGCAGCAAGCTTTTGCTTTGACAAACTGTTTTAGTTCTTGTCAGCTGCCATGCATTGCTTGTCTGTGCTTGTCTTTGCTTCTGGGATGAACACACTTCTTAATCAGATTCTAACTTTTCACAGCTACTAACGGTGCCACTGTCTTTGCTATTGAATATATCTCTTCTTTTTGGTTGCATACAAACCTCTCTGTATGGTTTCCATCTGTCTCTTTCTTTCTCTCTCTCTCATTCTGACTGCCCAGCATCGATAAAGAAACTTCAAGACCAGAATGAGTCTCACCAGGCCAACAGAACAAAAATGGCAGAGGCGATGACTTTAGCACTGGAAAAGAAGGATCAGGTAAGTGCGTCTCTGTTTTACTTATTGTACAGTCCTGATTTGTGGATTGTATAATTATTTCTTTCTATCCTTTACCTGCAGGAATGGATGGAGAAGATGGCTGTTGCGGAAAAGGTGAGTCTTTAAATCTATCTCTGGTGACTCTCAATAATATGCTATTTCATGATCATATTGAATGTCTTAAAATCTGGCTGTTTTTGCCACACCTTACAAAGACGGATCAAGAACTTCAGTGACAGTGCAAGTCTGAAATTGGGTGCTTTCATACCTAACCTGTCGTTCGGTTCAGTTGAACTCTGATGCATTTGCCTGTGTAGTTCAGTTTGCTCGATCTGGTGTCAAAGTTGTCTGTTTAAGTCCAATGTGGACTAAACAATTGGGCTGAGACCCTCAGAAGAGGAGGGCCTCAGAGTGGTTCCAGTCGGACTCTGGTGCAGTTTGGTTGTGGACTGCAAACAAAGCAGACCAGGCACTGGATTTTATGGTAGTGCATATATGATTTCAACACGAGTTCAAAAGGTATGTGGTGATTGTGAACTCAAGGCTATAAGAGATGCACAGCTGATATTTCTGGGTACCAAAGTGAGCATGAGCACAGGATTGCTGGGATCCTCCTACACACACACACACACACACACACAAAAAGTTGGCTTCTTGAAACCTGCACCTCGACCTTTGTGTTGGCATAATACAATTATTGTGTTTGTCCAGGAAAAGGCTTCCCTGTCAGCCCGGATAGAGGAAATGATGGAGCAAAGCTTAGCACTCTTCCAGAAAAGAGATGACCTGGATGAACTGGAGGGCTTTCAGCAGCAGGAGCTTGCTAAAGTTAAGCACATGGTGCGTACATGTGGAGTTGGATGGCTGGATTTGCAGCATTACTTAAAAACAGTGATGCAATTTACCACCCAATTTTTTCATTTTTTGAAACAGTTGAAAATTAGAGGTGAGCTGGAAAGAATTTGCGGTCTTTTAATGAACTACACTTTAGAGCAGCGGTGGGGCACCTCTGGCCTCCTGTCTGTACAGGGCCAGCATGACTGTTTGATCCAGCCCACAAGGCAATTCCAAAATACAAACAAGCAGTTCCTTTTTTTCAGCGATAAAGAAAATAACAGAAAATAGTAGACTTACTTGTTCTTTCAAGGGGTCCCTGAATGCAGCACACAGGGCGGTTGATATCACATCAGGGCATCATAGCACAAACAAAACGATTATTTTTCTTGTTGAAGTAAAAGGCAAGGCAGTGTGTCTAAGTCAGTTTGTGGGGACACACTTGCAGTGATGAAAATAGCTAATCTCATTGCAGCTACTAACATGCTAAACTGGATGAGCTACAGGGGCAAATGTGCTTAGATAAAGTTCACTGTTAAACAGAGTTTTGGGTGCCCAAATTGCAGCTTTCACAAGACCACATTCTGACGGAGGCAATGTTATGCAGGCAAGATTTGTAGTGAGCAAGCTAAAAGCTAAGAAGGTGAAACCTCATTCAGAAGGAGAGTTTGTGGTGGAGAACCTTGTTGTAACTGCAGGCCTGCTCCTCGTGTCAGTTTGTCTGGAATAACTCATACAGATGAAGGAAAGCCTGATGTGGAAACTGTGATAGCAATTGTCTTTATGATTTGGCCTTTATAGTGGACATTACCAAGTACTTCTCAGGCCAGTTTGATACAGTTGCTGCCCCCAAAGGACAATTTAGAAATTGAAATGGCCTTTGATAGGAAAAAGGTTTCCCGCCCCTGCTTTAGAGTAATTGCAGTCTCTAATCCTCAGTGCTGGATAGTTCCTTTGGCACTGGATGTGTTTGAAAGCACTTTGTTGAGGTGTGATTTGATTTCACCTGGGTTCATTGTGGCGCTTTCGTTGTTATTTGATGAAATTATATGTTTGCCATTTGTGTTCAGTTGCTGAAAAAGGAGGAGCAGTTGAGCCAGCGGGAGCGGGAACTCCAGCAGAAGGAGGCTGAAGTTCAGTCAGCAAAGCGAGGGCTGTCTGAGACTCGAGGGAAACTCCAGGCCCTGAAACAGCAGCATGAGGAGAGCTGCAGACTCAATTCTGAGTTTGAAATAGAGCGGTAAGAAGGAATGCCACAGGCAGCAGCATGTGATCGTGTGCTCTTATAAGTCATCGCTGAAAATGCACCGTACTGTAGAATTGATAAGTCTGTGTTTGTTGTTGAGCTGTGATTTTTGTGAGGGAACACCAGCAGACTAAGTGCTTTCTCATTGGATTTGTGCAGAGAAGAACTCCTGCTGCTGAGAGAGGAGGCAGACACAAAGATCAGTGAGCTGGAGGGACAATGTCAAGAGCTGCAGTCAGTCATCCAGCAGGTCTCTGAAGACTTCCAGAAAGTCAGTCCAAACACAAGCTGCACAAGCTACACTCTACTACGAATTCCCCAAACACTATTAATTCCTCCATTATATTTCAAGATAGTTTTGCCTGAATCAAGTGAGTATGTGGAATGTTTGTTTTCAGTCACAGAGTATGGCGTCAACTTTAGAGAGGTCCCTCCAGGAAATACAGACCGAATATGACGCCCTGAAGTTGCAACAACAAAAGGTCAGAGCATGGTTTTCCATCTACACATGTGGTCTAAAAATGCACACATTTTATATAGAGGCTGACCAATTGAGGATTTTGGGGACCAATGCCAATACCGATATTAGGTTTTAAAACACACGCATATATAAATTGAACTCCAGTCAGAAACGCGTTTTTCTTGCTTCGCAAAACATGTCAAGTTATTGTATAATCATCACAAACATTAACTCATGGTTCACTGCTGCATAGTCAAGAAACGAACATGAATTGTATCTCACTAGCTAGATAACAATGTAGCATGACGTCAACTCTCAACACTCAAACCATCATCATCTGCTGAGGTGCAGAATGAATGAAGGAGGTTCTCTGCTGCTTACCTCTCAATCTGCCATGTTACTGACTCTACCGACAGATTTTTACAAACAGATGGGGTAAGCATGAGTGGTTGTCAGGGTGAGGGTTATATTAAAGTAAGATTGAAATGGAAAAATGATGGGGTCATTGTTAACTAAATTTCCAGCAATTTATTTCACAAACTAGTCAGCAGTAAGTGTGAAGTGTGGATTTTCAATTTGTTTGAAATATCTTGTCAGGCAAAGAACTATATCAACAGTCCAGGTTTTAAAATTGACTTCCCTTGACATCATCAGGCTGCTGTAACGGAGGAGGACAAGGAGCGCTTGTTAATGGACCTTCAGAAGAAAGTGGCGTCTCTGGAGAGACGGCTCCAGGGAAACCTGAGCCAGGACGAGCATCTACAGGAGCTTCTCCTGGAGGTGAAGAACGTGTAGAGTAGGGCTTAGTTTAGGCCAGTGTTGGCTGGAACCTGCTACTTTATTTGGTGTGGCAGACATTGAAAAAAATCTTTGTACAAAATGTGTAATTTGGAAAACATTCAGCACGGCTTTCCATTCAGTCATATATATCTTTATAATTGTATTTACATGCCAAATTGAAAACCTTTAGTCATTTATAGAGCTGACACCAAGTATTCATTCATCATTCACTAAAATAGATAAAATGCATTATGCATGTTATGTGCAATAGAAATGACTGGACCTTTTTGCTGCAGTGTTTCCAAACATTCCTGATGTAGACAAACATTCAACATCAGATGGTATTCTTACCATCATTAGATTTTAACATTGTCTGTTTTTGGTCTGTATATTTAAAGTATTGTCGGTCTTTTTATGGAAGCTTTCAAAGCTTTTTTCATCTGATCAGTTTGTGATCTTTGTACACGTGTTGTGTTGCTGCTTTTTCAGAAGTCCAGCCTGGAGCAAAGTCTTGAAGAGACCAGAGCAGAGTTGCTGACGGTTCGGACAAACCATGCCGATACTGTCAGCTCTCTGGAGGCTCAGGTAGAAATGAGAAATTCATTAGAAATGGGAAAAGAACTTCTGTAACTTATGAAGGATGATATCTTCTGAGATATTTACTCACTGTGCTAAATTGGTCATTGTGCAGATGTAAGTCACCAAACAACAGCTAATGCTGTGAATATAACAAGTGCTGCTTTTTTATTCCTCTTTCCATTAGCATGACTTTTCAAATTTGGTCATTTTATTTTTTGTTTTTCTCATTCATACTTAGAACAGGCTAAATTGTGAGAAAAACCAGTCTTAGTGAGGGTTAAATCAGTGTCACAGAAGCCTCCAGCTGTGTATCTCCCATCTGACCTCAGGTATCCAGAATGAGCTGCAGCATTACTGAGCTACAGACCCTTCTCCGACACAAAGATGACTCCTCCAGAGCCTACAGAGAGAGAACAGACACACAAGTAAGCAAGCAGACAAAGTGTGGCAAGAATAGTCTTCAGTTATTATGGCTGCTGAGTCAGGTATTAATTCCCAGTGAGCAAACCCTTTTCACACTAGTCATGTGACTTATTTGATTTCAAAGTTCTCCAAGCGTCATATTTGAGATTTTAATTGCTGTAGATAATTATCAACTAAAGTACCTTTTGAAGCATTGCTCATTAACAAATTCACATGGATATGGAGATCAAGGAAACATACAGTAATGACTAACAACAGTGAAAAATAAGGCAATGGCTACTTTAACATGTCAGGTTTCTCACCTTAATCATGAATAAATGGATTTCTGCTGAGTTAATGATCATGTTGCTCGCTGTGTGGAAGCCTGGTCCCTATCGATCATTCTAGTATTTACTGTTTCAGATTGCTAATCTGGAGCAGCAGGTCCTAGACAGCAGTGAGAGACTGAAGAGTGCAGAGCTGCAGATCACAGAGAAACAGCAGCACATGGATAAACTGGTGAGTGCTACAGCAGTCAAGAGCCCAAAATTGGTCTTTTTTGAGACAGAAATAGGCTTGATATTTCCCAAAGTGGCTGTTAGAGTAGACAGACTGGACTGAACCTATAGACCTGTGGTTGAAGTCTGCTTTCTGAGCTCATGTGACATATAATTCCCAGCCAACAGGGAAAAAACAGCCAAACCACCAATATAAGAATACAAGTGAGAGCTATGAATGCCAGGTTTAAGCACTTTCCTCTATTAATTAATTTAATTCAATTCAGTATTATTGATATAGTGCCAAATTACAGCTGAAGTTGTCTTAGGACACTTTCTTTATATAGCAGGTGAACTATTGGCCTGTTATCAATTAATGTTTAATTTTTAAGAATTGGTTAGATATTAAATGCATATTTTCATTTACAAAATGACACAAGTAAATTATTTGGATTAAAATGTAAATAAAAGTCAAAAATGCCAGAAATTTTCTAAGGAGACACTGTCTTACACAATGAATGTTATATTTATAAGTCTATATCACTGTAAACACACTCCTTAAAAACACGGAAGATCCATAATTATACTGGAAATGTAACTAGAAAATGAAGGAAGTCAGTGCTCAATACAAAACCCACTGATCAGTCCTGATCTCAACTAAAAACTCTTCAGGATCCCAAGAAGCAAACAAAAATATTCAGTATAGGACTTAGTACAACAGTTGGCCAATGAAAGTAAAGTTAAGTGACACCTCTTGCAACTAATCAGACAGCTTCATGGTGGGTCGACAGGATGGAGGATGGAGGTGGAGAGTGATCTGATTAATAGAACAGGTGAACTATAAATTACAGACTTTTTGGTCCAGTTTGTCAAACTAATCAAGGATCATTCTCGCCACAGATTGTACTTCTTCCACTTGTGAGTAATGGTAGATGTGCACATTTTGTGCAACATCACAATAGAATTCTGTTGTCAGTAAAGACAGCTAGTTTCAGTTATGGTTCAAGTCTGGGAAGTAAAATGTTCAAAGCAAAACTCAAGTTTTCCTTTTTCTTCAGTTGCGAATGTGCTGTCACAATCTACATAGTAATTAGTACAATGAGCTGTTGATCCACAGCCTGTAGCTGTCCTATTTCAGGGAAAATATTGATTTCTTAATCTGCTTAAAAACAAGTTTAATAAGGTTTTTTGTATATACATACAGACGTTGAACTTTGCATATGTATGTGTGTTTTGTTCAGCAAGGAGAGTGGAATGCAGAGAAGGCATTTCTGGATCAGCAGGTATGTTTGTTGGAGCAGCAAAACCAGGAGAAAGCCAGTCGACTGGAGGAAAGCTTCACCTCTCTACAGACAGACAGACAGATGCTGCAGGACAGGGTGGTACGTTCTGCTCCTATTTCCAACTTTTCATTTTTCAAAGATTTATTTGTAGTCATGCTGTTACACTGAGAGACGTGGGTTAATGGAGCAGTCATTGATATTAATGTATTTATTGCAGTGAAGAGAGAGCACTTTTTTCTCCACAGTATGTTGACTAGTACTTTCCTTTCTTGTGTACAAGGCTGATCTGGACAAGCAGATGAGCGAAGCAAACTCCACTCTGAGGCAGCAGACAGAGGAGCTGGAACAGTGCAGGGTAAGAACATCTACAACACACTCGTTTTTTTGAAATGCACAGATTCATATTTGACTGACTTTTTAAAGCTGAGAACTCATATTCTCTGCTATATTCACTTTGTAAGTATAGTTGTGTCAATATTTGTGTTTTTAAATACAAAAATGAATTTGAAAAATACATTTATTCCAACTATTCTTTACTACAGTCTGTAAATGTATGGAGAAATAACAAGTCTGTGCTCAGGCACTAAGCACATGACCTCACATATTTTATCTGGTTGTAGTTTTCACATACTGTGACAGAGCTTCAGTGACAGCCATACTGCTATATGCATACTGTACAGATCTACTAGAAATATAGGGTTCTATTTGTAGTCCTCACTCTTGTCCTCTTGTCTCTTCGATGTGTTCCCTCAGGCGGAGCTGGACAACCGGCAGACAGTGAGCACGGAAATCGCCAAAGCTCTAGAAGAAACCAGACAACAGAAGGAGGAGCTGCAGTCACAGGTCATCATGCAATATTCACCATAATAGAAATGCAACAGCTAACATGTGCCCCCCCACAAATGATGCAGTACAAACACACGTATTCATTTGTAGGAAAGGAGGAACAGAAGAGCTGTTGCTCGGTGTCATTCTGTGTGGGAATGTGGAACTTGTGCTGTGTAGTGAAAAGCCTTTGCTTGTTGTCAGGTTGGAGAGCTGACCTCATCTCTACAGAGCTCACAGCAGGAACTGTCCACAGTCACTGAGAAGCTAGCACTGAGAGAGGAAGACATCAAAACACTTCAGAATGGTACATACACACACAAATACATGACTGTATCTGTCTTTATGTGTTTCTTCTTTGTGTAACAATAGCTGTTCATGTGTTAAAATAGTGGACTCTAGGGTTAGACTAAATATCAGCACACCATTTTATACAAATGAGCTGTGGTCCATACAGCGTGATTCACCACTGGAAGAAGGGGTGTGATTCCATTTAATTATATGTTAAGGTTATGTAAGATTTGAGTGTCGTTGAGGCTTTTCCATCCTGACGAGACTAAAAATATTGGTGACACTGTGAATACCACACAGCTTGTATCTTTGATGTTAAAATAGTGGTACTGGCATTTGAAAATCCACATTGGTCAAACCGTCATACAGGGAATAGCCAGAATGATGCAAAACACCTCTTAGAAATGCAATCACAAACACTACAATGATGAGAAGGTTATAGTAGGTTGTCTGTCACTCTGCAGAATTTGTCAAAATGAAAGATGTCTTATATTTATTAAATTTTTTTTTTTTTGCGAATGTTGCAACTTTTCCAGAAAGAGGCTGGTTTTGTCCTTCCCCACTGCACAATTATCGGCACGAAAATAATCAAGTGTGTGCATGCATGTGTGTTGCAGAGGTGCAGCAGCGGCAGGCAACGCTGGTCCAGCTGCAGGAGGAGGTGGAGCAGCAGAGAGCCCAGCTGGAGCAGCTGGCACTGGACAAAGACTCCCAGCTGATCAGCCTGAGGGAGGAGCTGCTCAGCCAGACACAGCAGCTAGATAGCTGCCAGGCACGGGTCAGAAAATCAGAAGTGCCTTCAAAAATGCAATGCGGTTGTTCAGTATTTTCAGTCAAACCAAAGTTTCAACGCTAACCAGAAGTCAGCAAGTCAAAGATCTTTCATCTCTAGCTCATCACATATAAAACAGCAACCAGGGGAGACATTATTCAATATTTGGAGCTCAAGCCTATGACCAGAGTTTAATAATGATAAAATAAATTTTCACATCATGTATATTTTCATTTGTCTTGGGTGTTTTACTGCCAATGGTTTGCACAACTTTGGAACTGTAATTGTTTTTTCTATATTTATTCTCTTTGTGTGTGCCACCATCGGTTTGGTCTAATTTTGTTTATATTCTCCTCATCTCATATTTTACAAACTATTTTCTGCTACAGCTTCTCTAAACGGGTTTCTCCTGCCACTAATCAGACATGAATTAATGGTCAGTGTGGTTTGATGTGCCAACCAGATTTCATACCTGGAGGTGGAGGTGGAAACGTTGACTGAGCAGCTTCACAGCCCTGAAGTGTGTGAGGAGGATCAGAATGGCAGTGTGACAGTGGACGATCTGGATCACATTCAGAAGGTCAACAGAGAGCTGGAGCAGCAGCTCAGTGACAAGAACAGGGTCAGCCACCTCTATACTCACATTCTGCTGTTCCTCCAGCTTTGATGAAATATCAATATCAGCTCCAAGCAGATACACATGTCACCATTCATAAAACACTTTGACGTCGTTTTTCCAGACTATCAAGCAGCTGCAACAGAGACTGGCAGAACTGAAGAGGACGCTACAGAAGGAACTGGTGAGACACAGTGAATCTTGTTCAACAACACATCTGGAAACTAAACTTGACCCTGTTTTTAGAACTGGGCAAAAACAAAATGAAGTCATGTGATCTGAATGTATATTCATCATGTGTGCTTTCAGCAGTGGAGCTCCTCAGTGGTGACTGAGAGCACAGTTGTCAGCTCAGCTGTGATTCACAGTATGATACTTTATGATTAAAACCTTGCTAAACACAGTGAAAGCCACAGAAACATCAGAATCTGATAATTCAGTTGTAAGTAATAGACTGCTGAGCTGTTACCCTTATATAACCTGCTTGTACAGGTGTGTTTGTACTGAAATGTACTTCTCAGCCTGGAGTAACAGACTGACAGTACTACTGAACTGACAACAGTCATCAGGCTGAACATCAGGCTGCACCGATGCTGAGGCGTTCATTTACTGATATACTCCTGAAGTACCCTGTTACATTGATGCATTCATTTACTGGTGTGTCTTTTTATGGTGATGTGACCAGCTACATAGTCAGTTCTTACTAGGTCCAGCGATACCAGCAGAAGTAATTGCAACAGAAATACAACCTAAAAATTGCACATGACTCATGGGCATGAACAATTCCATCATTTCTAGTTCCCCTTGTATGGGCACAACATGTAAGAAACACCTTTCAGTGTGTGAGTCCAGAGGAAATAGATTTAGATGAATATTGTGTTTCCTTCTTTGTGTTCTGCAGAAGCTCAAGCCTGAGCCAGAAGCTGAAGGGAAGGAGAAGTTGCCAGAAAGTCGTGTAGAAAAACAAGAGAGGGTTAGTCCAGACCCGCCGCCAGCATCCACCCCGAGCCCCCCCACTTCCAACACCACGGTGACCAATACCTCAGACCTCAACGACTCAAGAGAAATCAACTTTGAGTATCTCAAACATGTCGTCCTCAAGTTTATGTCATCCAGAGATGCTGAGGTAAGTCCTCTGTGCTTGTTTTTAAAATCCCTTCAATTCAGCATCTGAGTAGGCTAGAAGAAGTGCAGGACCGTAGGTCTGCCTGGTATGTGTCAACTAAATGACCTCCCTCGGCTCTGTTACAAACCCAGCCTGAACCTGTGTGTCTCGGTCTGTCAGGCATACCAGCTAATACGAGCTGTGTCTGTGCTGCTGAACTTCACTCGTGAGGAAGAGGACATGTTGAAACAAACTCTGGAGTACAAGGTGGGTGTTTCAGGAACAGCGACTATATTCAGTGTTCAGCTTCAAGCTCTTTATTGCAAACCTGACCACTGCGTTAGACATCCTGTATGAGTTAGAGGAAACTTAAAAGGCTACTAAAGCTCTGTTTCTTGAATACATGAGGTAATATAATTTGCACTGAGTCAAGGGTGTTACTGTGATGAGGATGGAAAAGTCTCAAACATCTACACCATCACGGGGCACTAAACCTGGGATCAGGGGTTCAAGCATAGACCCCGAAAAGAATCGGGTGGTCAAGATCAGCATATTTTCAGCATGCTTTATTACTATTGCTCATAATGGGCCTCAGGTAAGAACAGCTTTTTCAAACTGATTCATTCTTAAGTGGAACGTAGAAGGATTTAGAGAGAACTTGTTACAGTCACTAATTTTCTTGTTTTTGGAATTTTCTCTTGGGTGCAAATGAAATTCTCAAGCGGTCCAGGTCTGTTGTACGAGTCATGCACAGATATTCTGCCTTTCTCTCACAGGAGACATACACTTTTCTTTAGCAAGACTATTCTCAGACTATTCTCTCTTTATTTGTATCGTGGAAGGGCTCTATGATGACAGGATGTTGGTGTTGGTATCAAGTGTTCTGGGTCCTGCTTTGTGACCATTGGCACGTGTTTTAGAAGCGAGTGTCTCTTTGAAATTACCTGTGTGTGTGTGTGTGTGTGTGTGTGTGTGTAATTAGAATGTATCCTTGTGTTCTAGATGTCCTGGTTTGGATCCAAGCCTTCTCCAAAGGGGATCATCCGGCCTTCAGTCTCAGGCACTTCAACTCACTGGAGCTAATGAGCAGCAGAAAGGACTAAAGGACCACGTCTTTGGAAAAACACGTTTCTCTGTGGTCCCCAGCATTGAGCAGGACTCTAGCTTTAAACTTTGAACAGCCTCCCACAGTTTTCTGTGCTCTGTGTGGGGAGGACTGCTGTTTTCCGCTCTGTGGGGACGGAGAAGGGCTGCACAGTATGTTTGCGGGATTAAGGCCTATTCTTAATCAGTTGTTGATTTTAAAATTATATTGTGTTCTTTTGAATGGGCAGGCGGACTTCTGACTAAATGTTATAGAGGGTAAACTGACAGACACATCATTCACACTGGACTTTTACGTGTCTCATTTCTCTTCCCTGACATATGATTCAGATTCTAATGAAGGTGAGATAGCATGCAAGAAAATGAGAGACAACATTAGAAAACAATCACAGACTGACTTGTTATTTTAGAACTGCCTCATTCTGCCCAGATTCAAACTCCAAGCCACGTGTTTTAGTTGGAATAAAAATCAGTGACTTGTTGTGGCTGTCTTCACTGGACTAACTAACTGTTCATCTTTAAGGGGCTTCTTAATGCAAACTTGTCATTTATTGACCTGTGCAGGATATCCATGATACCTAACATTCATGATCCCATTGAAAGATATGTTTGTGTCTGCCATGTTGTCCAGTGAAGGTAATCCAGGCTGGCACTCCCAATTTCCAGAATTTTCTTGAGAAATGAGAATGCTGAAATTTTACTGTTTGTGACTGACGGTTAATAGTTACTCATGATTAACTGTGTCGAAATTGAAATGATAAAAAGTGAGTAGAGTGTGCATCTTAACAAAACTTTATTTTTCTCATTTCTCTTTAGAATATATATTCATCATATTTCTTCACACTATATCATTAAAATCACCATTATGAGATGGTCTGAGCTAGAGCCTGAGGCCTATACCAGTATTACAGTGTAGTAAATACAGAGTAAAAGATTTTATAACAATATGTTATAGAATTGTAATTTCATTATTTTTTTTTACATATACACATGAACAATCCCTTCAATTTGGTTAAGAAATAATTGGGACCAAGATACCTACTGAGAGCAACATATAGGAGCGTAAACATCAGCTTGTCAGTGCTCTCTGGTGGACGAACTTTGTAATGGTGACACTGTTCTTTTTTTTTTTTTTTTTTTTAAATCCTGAAATCATTCAACATTTCTGTCCTTTCTTGTTACCCACCAGCAGACATAAACAAACAGGCTGATATTGGCCGGGCTGTAGTTCTACAAGTCATTTAAATGGGTATCAAAACCTACGACTACTACTTGGCCATGACTGTTATTATTACTATGAGCTGAGCCTCCCAGCAGACCATCCTTCTGCTGTCACCTGGATTGGCAGACCCTAATCTAACCATGGCCCTGCACTAAACCACCTATAAGAGAAAACTTGAAGTGCTTGTTGTGGGATCATGTATGGAATATGTATCTTGGAAGTACTTGCCATGGAGGCTCAGGTCAGGGTAAAAAAAAAAAAAAAGAAAAGTCTTTTCAACTGCTGCAACTGGAGGAACAACATGTCTGCCACAGCAGATACAGTCCACACACAGACTCTTTGAGGTCCTTTAATGTCAATATGAATCATGTAAAGTGCAGTTGTCCATTTGGATGATAATGTGATGAAAGAAGTGAATGCTATGTCGAAGACGACTGGGGAACATGCTCTACCTTTACCTGCCTTTGCTAATGTAAATGAAAGTACATTCCACATGTCTATTTATATATAGAATATGTACACACTGTATGCAATGAGAACTTTATAAATCAGTTGATGTAAATGGTTTGATGTGACCAGTTTGTAGTATTTATCATCATCATCAACCACTACTGATATCTGTCTCTGCCTTGGCTTGTCACTTGTCCTACTGCCCATCACTATCCTTCTTCCCTCAGTGTAATGTTCATCACAACATACATGATGAGGTTTATTTTTCCATCAGTGGCAAGCCCAGGGAATATGCATGCCTGCTGTTAAAATGCATTGTTGAATCCCTGAAGCAAACTGGTCAGTCTTTTACAATGATCTTCATTTCTGAAGGCCAGGGGATTCTGCATTTGTATTCATTCCAGTAAAATGCATACAATATGAAGCTGAAATACATTTGGGTGCTATCTGCATCAGATGATCAGTCACAGTAAAGAAAACAGTCATTTTAAGTCAAGTTGTTGTTTTTCTGGTGTTTGACGTTGTATTGCTGAGTACATTTTTTGTATATGTGGATGCAGGAGTACGTCTGATCGCAGAACTGTCATCTTGTGGTACCAATGACAGGCAGCAAAGTGATGTCTTCACCCACACTCTGCTGAGTAATACTGTATGTCTCCATGAGAATCAAAAGAAACATTGAATGCACTTTTTAAACCCTGGAACACAACTGTTCAATCACTACGGCTTTCCTGTCTTTTGCTTTTTATAATTTAGCAATAGATGCCCATACGAATGTTTCCTTTTCCCACATTTATTAATAATAAATCTGAAATGATATGCTCTCTGGCTCCAAATCCTGCACAATTTGGTATACGTTTGCATATGTTATGTTATACTTTAAAACATGTCTCATTTTATTTATTATTCATATCCCCATCAATACATTTGTCCTTAATATGGTATCAGAATATTTCAATTTTGTGTCTGTTGCTGATATGTGGAATAGCCTATTTTTTCAGTTCAGTTTTTCAAAACAATTGCAAAATGTAGTGATACACTACACATACATATATTCCTTATTTGTAATGTATATCCTATTTTCTTTTAAATTACCATAACGAACCTCTTAATTTCCTCAGGGATTAAAGAGGGACTATAAAATGTTATCATTTGATTTTTGCGTTGTTTCTGCTTTTCACTCGCTCTGCCCATCAGTGGCGCTGTTTGCATGTCGTCAAAGTGAAACCTAAATCGACGAAGAAGAAATTCTCCGGAAGCTACTTTTTTCTGAGCACGCGGTGTGTCCGGCCTTTCCAACAGGGCAGTGAGAGGGAACATGGTGAGGATCCGATTCTCGTCTTAACAATTGTGTTTTTCTTATATTTATCTCGACTAAACCCAATCAAATGTGTGTTTTATGTACACATAAGCTTCTCATGTAGTTGTTAATGCATGTGCTTACGACCAGGCTGCTACCGGAATAGAATAAAATGTTATATTATGGAGCCGTAGTACCGACCGACGCCGTTAAACTGAGTTGCTAGCCGTAAGCTAATGAGAATATGGCAGGTTATAGATAGCCTGCTAGCTAAAATGAATTGTTGCATTGTGCTGATAGATATTGTACAGCTATTGTGGCTTCGTAAATGGAGGTAGGAGATACCTTGAATTGACGTTAGCTGTGATGTGTCAACGGATGGTTCTTATGAATGGATGTTTTAAAGTGATAATGCTTTCGGTCTGCTAACCTCAACAAGCTGTGTTAGCTTGGCTGACTCGTGTTGGAAAAAGAGCTCTCTCGAACTGAGGATACGTGCGCGGATCCCGTTTGAGATTACGTGTTTGGTGCTAATGTGATGCTGTCACTTACAAATACTTGTCTTTTGTCATGGCCCAGGCCAAAATCAAGGCAAGAGATCTGCGGGGTAAGAAGAAGGAGGAGCTGCTGAAGCAGCTGGACGATCTGAAGAATGAACTGTCCCAGCTCCGTGTGGCAAAAGTTACCGGTGGAGCTGCTTCCAAACTCTCCAAGATGTACGTACAATACGCAAATAATTTAACACTTGGCGCCCACTTTTCTGCTAGGGGACAATGCAGGCCCAGATTTCACATGACTGTCACTGGCTGGAATGTCACGGCACGTACAGGTGTTGCTTTTGGTGTCTGTGCAGCGCACCACAGTCTGGATCATCTGAATCTGGACTAATTCATTTGCTGTCTACTGATGGTATGCCTGCCCAGCTCTGATCAAAATACACTTAAAATACGGTTGGCTCTGTGATTTAACATGGTTTGTGTACGCTACTTTTTTAGGCTAATTCACCAGTAAACTGAAATCTGTGTTGCAAAAAACAGGGTCTGATTTTGCTGTTTGTTCCTTGCAGCCGTGTTGTCCGCAAATCCATCGCCAGAGTCCTGACTGTAATCAACCAGACACAGAAGGAGAACCTGAGGAAGTTCTACAAGGTAAGAGCAACCCGGGACTTAACTTACTAAGATGTCTTCACTGAGAACACAGACATGCCTTCTTGAGACTTACGCTGTTCCTCTTGGGTTCTCTCGTCAAAGATGATATTTATTGAGCTGATGTTTGCTGATGCATTCACAAATGCTTACCAAAAGACTGAGACTTGAGATTACCTGAGCGAGCCTCATCATCTGTGACTTTGTTTATATGGACTGCAGTAATTCTAAATAAGACACTTTGAATTGGCTGTTCAGAGGTTGATAACTAAACAGTTTTAGTAGCGTTTCCATTACCACAATGTAGACAAAAGGCCCAGTTAATAAGACAACTGTAGTGGCTCCTTTGAAATGATGTAGCATACTTTTCCCTACATCATCAAACGCAGCTGTCACGATACCAACCTTTTGTTCTTAAATATAATTAAATAACTTTGTATAATTTTCGTAGTTTTTCCACAGTTTGAAAATGTTCTTAGCACACGAGCAGATTAAGATGGGAGACAGGAAATGTAACCAGTACTACTGATTGTGGCACTTGATGAAACAAAATGGAAGAGTAAAAGGATGACAGTGAAAATCCAGGGGAATGTGTCTCGTTGCAATTACGAGACTCCAGTTGGTGTAAATGTAGTAAACATGTCAGTAATATTCTCTTTTAATGCATTGCATGTCATGTGTCCCTGAGCTGGCCACCTCTAATGCAGTTTTTTTTCTTTCTGTCTTTCTTTCTCTCAGCATTAAATGTAGTGACTGCAGATTATTGAAATACCGTTAGTGACATGTAAAACATGACAACATGCTCACTACTTTAGACTAACAAAATTCACGAAAGTACTCCATGATTTAAAATTTTTAAATGATCAAATATAATATACTTAAGCCAAGTGTCAAACCCTCTAGCTCTTAACAGCTGCAGATGAACCTTTTCTTGTCTGTAACTTGTCAGTTATCATTCTGATGGTAGTTGTTT
This sequence comes from Chelmon rostratus, assembly GCF_017976325.1. Classification (NCBI taxonomy): domain Eukaryota; kingdom Metazoa; phylum Chordata; class Actinopteri; order Chaetodontiformes; family Chaetodontidae; genus Chelmon; species Chelmon rostratus. The sequence continues at coordinate 1,540,155 of NC_055662.1, forward strand.
CAACTTGATTGAAAGTTAATTGAATTTCTTTCAGGGTAAGAAGTACAAGCCCCTGGATCTGAGACCTAAGAAGACCAGAGCTCTGCGTCGCAGGCTTAACAAGCATGAAGAAAGTCTGCGGACCAAGAAGCAGCAGAGGAAAGATCTCCTCTACTCCATCCGCAAATTTGCAGTCAAAGCTTAGAGGCTTTTTCTATTGACAAAATAAAATCTTTAAAAGACCAGAATCATCTTTTGTGTAGTATTTTCTACACAAATATCATCATGCTTGCACTTTGGTCACAGTTGAACCAGTCAATTCATTTCCATTGTAGCAAATAAAATCAATAAAAACTGCTCTCCTTTTCATTAGGCTGTCTCCAGATCAACAGCTTTGACCTGGCCTTAACAATTAGTTGTGACATCTTCGAAACCTTTCAACAAAGAAACGTTGGTGACCTCTGTGATTGCAGGTTTTGTCTTAGACATGCTCAGTGGGGCAGTTTGACTGGTTTGTAAATTACTATTAGTTTAGGGTATATATGTGGGTCCAGTTTATATATTTTACCTCTTCGATGTTAGTGATGCCTGTTTTCCTGATGATCAAACTAGAAGGGAGGAGGAGCAGTTTAAGCTGCTGTGGTTTCATTGTGGTGGTTCATTATCAATGAGGTCACATGGTTTTATTCTTGCAGCCAACATTTGTCTTGACTAGTGTAGTATTGTGAAACGAGCTACATTTTTTTTTTCCATCATTGTAACTAATGATCTGCAAGTAACCTTCAACAGCTTGTGTGGCTGTCCCAAGTTAAAGTGAATGGATGCTGTTTAACCAGCCCACCACAGGAGGGCAGATCACTTCCGCATTAAGTCCAAACCTGTCAATACATTCAGTAACACTGACGTTGTTCTCTACTTCCTGTGTGGCAGTGGGCCTGTCATCATAGAGCCTCGCACCTTTTATCATAATCATATCATCTTGATGTTTGTGGATAACATACAAGTGTGATTTAATACACATTGGTATAAATAGTACAATTTTATTATTTTCCTAATGGAGAGTCAGAATCCAGAGCAAAGTGAGTGAGGATGAATATAATGAGTGAAAAGCTAAGTTTTTAAAGAGATATTTCAATGAATTTCAAGTATCAAAACTAGCGACGGCTGCTGTTTCAGCACTGTTTGTCATTTCCAGAACCTGGTCAAGCATTTAGGTATCATTATTACAGAAGATTAGAGGAGTGAAGGCAATGAACTTACAGGATCAGTCCACCCACATCATTGTTTTCCACTCTGCCCCACGGGTACCAAGTCATGCAGATCGTTTTGGTTTTATTGGTCCAGGTTATTACATGTCTGCCTCTGTCCCAGTGCAATGGAGGTGGGTGGGATTGTGTTTGTAGTTCTCAAAGCACTGCAAAACTCAAGAGTATTGTGTTTTTCCAGCGTCCTGAGTACTCTGGGTGATCACAGACCTTACCCTCTGACACAGGATGCAATAGGCTTTCCCGCCTGTGTTTTGCTGCACTTGGAAAGACACTGGTCTTAGGACGGTGGGCCTGCGGAATGCCCGGAATGGCAGTCACCTTTATTCTAATTACTTTCCAACTGTCACCATGCTGTCAGCTGCTCTTTAGTTACCTAACAAAACACGACTTGTCAGTATCCTCTGCGCTGCTGTACACTGTCACCATGAGCTTTCAACCCGTCTTCCTCGTGCTCTCAGTTTGTTTTAGCTTGTTTTCTTCATCTGACTCCCCTCATCCCAACTCCAAGAAGTCAGGCTGCTTCAAAGTCAACAACTGCAAATGCATCATGAAGGATGGGAGCGGTGTGATAAACCTGAAAGCTATGGGAGATGTAGATGGTTTCCTGGGGCGTTTGAGGCCTGTCTCAGCAGAGAACATGCCGGTCGGTGCAGAGATCCTCCTGTCCTTCAGCCCCTGCCAGCCCTTCTCACAGCCAGAGGACCTGACAGGAGCTGACTGCACCAGCGTTGCTGCATGCCTCATTGTCAGGTAGAGTGGACAGCACTCAGTGCTGAGATTCACAATATATTTACAGCGAAGCGAGACTTTGTTGGACACATGTTGCATGTGCTTTTTCAGAACTTTAGGCTAGAGCTGCACAAAGCCACACCTTCCCCCCCATGAGCACCTCTTTATGTCGCTCTCAGTAACTGTGACCTTAACCCTTACACTTCTCACTATCGCTATGACATAAGAAATGAAGTTTATTCCACTACTTCAGTTACTGCACAATGCTCTGAACACCTGCAGGATCATTTGTAATGTCACAGCTGAATCTTGACACTCAGTTCTGTCCAAATTTAATGCTATTTTGAACTCCTACTAAGCTTTTTAGTAAACTGCAGCTGACAATATTCTAGACTCTGTGGAGTCTGTGACTTTCAACTACAAGTTGTACAAGACCTCTTATTTCTACTCATACTGGAGGTGTAAATTCTTAATTTAAAATAACTCACATACAGTATATGGAGTTTGATTTTAAAAAAAGTTTCAGTAATTTTCAGATGTGGATTAACACACATTTGGTGTTCTTGTGAGCATTTGAGACAGCAGGATGGTGTTTGTGGGGCTGAGTTAAAATAAACTACAGTCTGTGTGTTCATCTTAATGAAGGAACATTTCACACAGTGCAACAGTGAGGCTCATCCACGTGTTTTTGGACAGCAACGGAGCTCTTTGGCACAGAGGAGGATGATATAGCAGGCTTTGGATGCACACTTGTGAGGAGGATTTGTCCATTGTGTTTTCATAGGGTTTGTTGACAACAAGGAAAACACAGAATATCCTTTAGTTTGGACTGCTAAACAAGTCCAAAGTAGATGTTGTATGTATATGTAGCTATTTTTTTATTTATTTATTTTTTTGATCACAATGTGTTCACTGTATTCAAAACCTTGTTTTCGCTCCTGAATGTTCTGATTGGCTGGAGGTCATTGCCTGTAAAGTCTCCTTTCTGATTGAATATGTTAACAGACGAGTTGAGCTGTTTAACTCTGTTGCAGACAAGATTCTTCCTCTTTGGGTTTGGGGAGGGCGTCTGCCTTTTTAGACATAAATCTAAGTGAAGGCAAAAGCAGAAAACTTACACTCAAATTAAGTATTGTTGCACTTTTCACTTCAAGTGAAGGTCAGGTTAATCCCTGTTGAGTGACAATATATTTTGGAATTAGTATGGCTGAGTTTTTATTTACCAAGTTCATGTGACTTGTATCAACACCTCTGGTTGTGGACAGTGGTGACAGGATTTAGATCATTTGCTTAATTAAAAGTACCAGTACCACACTGTAAAAATACCCTCTTACATGTACAGTCCTGCATTTAAAACAGAAGTAATGTACAGATGTGCTATAAACTCACTGTACGCTACATGGTGGCACATTTCTGCAAGTCTAATAAGACTTTCTGAGCAATTTATTAAATGTGACTTTCATATGTGCAAGTCTTAGATTGAGTCTTATTTAAAAGAGATATCTTTATTTCACACTTCTTTAAAGCTAAGCGGCTGTTGAGGAGCTGGTGGCCACCAAGTGGCGTCCAAACACAAACTGAAACTGTGAAGACCTTTGTGCTTTTGTCAGATTTGAAGCATTTAACACTTTCCACAGTGAAGAAACCATGCTCACTGTGCACATCCTCTACTTTTAAAAAGCAAAACATCAGCCCCTGATACTGACATACGATGCATGTTTTTAAGTAAGGCAACTGTTCATGTTTTGGATTGACTTCGGCTTTGGGCTTTTAATAAACGTGCTTTCATCAACACCTTTTTATCTCAATCTATTAGTAAAGATTGTATCTTTAGAAAAATGTTCCTGTCTGTCTGCTTTACTCATCCAGCAGATGACTCAAACATTCAAAGAATCCTTTGTTCTTGTCACGGGATATTTTGCCATGTGAACAGGTATCACAGGCTCAACAGATACATTAGCCGCTATATCAGCTATGGGAGACATGAGGGGAATGAATTCCACTACAACGACACCCTAAAGATGCTGTCTGTCTCCTACTTTTGTGAGCTACAACACACACACTCCATCTCATTCATGTCACTGATCATTTTGTCACTGGAGTGTGGTGTCTTGATATCCAGTCTTCTTCTCCTCCTCCTCGTCCTGTCCCAGCTCACGATGAGCAGCCACTGACAGTCGTGCATTACCACTGCAATCCAAATCAGTCCACCTCTGCCATCCGGGACCTCAGCCTCAGCATGGAGGAGCCCCTGCAGATCTGGGTGGAAAGCCCCTGTGCCTGTCCAAATGCCTGTGCCATGGGAGATCTGGGTCTGGGCACCATCTTCCTCATCATCCTCTCCCTCAGTGCTGCTGCATACTTCATCCTTGGTAATGCCTTGTATTATGCCAATGAAGTGTAAAAATAAAAGGAAAATGAAATTGCGTGTTCTGGGCACCTACAGACTATAATATTTATGAAGTAAGCGTTGAGCACAGACCAGCACGAAGCTTGGCAAGCTTGCACCCAAAGGTCAACCTCACAAGCTCACTGACAAATTGCTGAACTCAGTGGCGAGCACAGCTCAAATTACATTGTGTCTGAAATTGAAGTCAAAATTAAAATGAATTCATATTTGTGTTCCTACCGTTTCATTTGTTTTTTGGCTAGTGGAAATGGACCTCCAGGAATCGCTTTCTCTTTGACTCTCACCTCCCTTCCATTCTGCCGACAGGCTCCTGTGCTCTGAGGCCTTTTCGCAGCAGCAGTGGAGTCCAGATCTCTCCAGATCACAGCGTGTGGTGTATGATCTGCTACCTCTGTGCTGAGAGAAGGCCAGCAAGAAGACACTATGCAGACATGACACACTGTGAACGATAAGCAGCTGCACACCTCTGGAACGCTGCAAGGAGTCTCAATGTGTCAAGTTTTTTGACCTTCAGGTGTCATGTCCATGGAGGGCAAAGACTCAGCATGGTTTGTTTCACAGTTTTCTGAAAGTGACCGGCTTGTGCTCTGTAAACTTTGACTTTGTATGAACTCCCTATGTGTTGTGTTCATATATTTAATAAATGTTAAATGTATTTGTTACTCATTATGCCAAAAAGACCTTTGAAAGACAAAATAATCACCAAAAATGTGACAATCCTGCAAAGCGACCTTCCGATTGGACCGATTCTTGTGATAAGGAAACTTATTTCCACAAATACTAACTACTGATGATCAAGTTGTTTTTTTCTTATTTGGTATCACAAAACATGTATCTATGCTATAGGAAATGAAAGTGACTCATTGTGAACACCAAAAAAAAGTACCTGAATTTGGTGAAGAAATTCACATCCCAGCTGGGCGAAAGCCTTTGATCTTTGATTTTTACATTACATAGATTACATTTTTCCCAAATGTCAAGAATGAACATTCATGCCAAGGCAGTAGCCAGGAGTTTAAAATACTGAGGTCAGGAGTCCTGCAGGTGGTTTTTATGGTTATATTTAGTTTTACCTTGTGTGGTTAAAAATGGCTCAAACACTTTCTCAAAAAGTGACTGAAAGTTTTTTAATGTCAAAGTTCCTAACAAACATGTGCATGGAAGCTAACAAAGCGTTAAAGCAAACTTGATGGTGAAAAAAAAATGCCCACACATCTGACAAATCTGCAAGTCAGTCATTATGTGATCATTGCCCTCACACACTATGCTCATTTTACACTTTGTAACAGGCTGCTAATCCCCACAATGATAGCTGCAGCTCTGATATATGTTTGAATATGCGACATTCTACATTGTCTTTTTAAATAAATATTGAATATGCAGTGTTTTGTTTTTTTGCATGACTTCTTTCTGTTCATAGTCTCTGTAGGTCAATTTCTTTATATTTACAAAAATTTGAGGCTAAATATTTTTGCTATATTTTCTTTTTCTCTCCTGTGTTGCCCTAACGTTTCTGTATATAACTTGTGTCTACACTGCACTCTGCTGTAGTTACCTTTGGCTGTAGCTCCTACCTGCTTTTAGCTAGTTAGCTCAGTTAGCCTGCTGCTAATGGCCGCGTTACCTGACGAGAGCAGACAGAGAACCAAACCAGCTTCGGTCATGGTTGTAAAGCTGGAAAGACAAGACGGTTTGGTGAGTTTTCTTTGTGTGTTTTATGATGAGCTAACCTGGCAGCTAACCTCGTCTTAGTTCAGCAGTGAGACAGAAGCTTGAATTCAGAAGGTGTATTGTTGTATTCTTCTGTTTAATAAGGAAAACAGGTGTAAGACTATGTTTTTTTAAATATATTTTGCAAATTTATTTTGTTTGTTTACTGGAATTAAAAAGCTATAGCACTGTGAATCGTAGCAAACTTGCATACATCGCCCAGATGAAACTACTATTGGTTGAGGTACCGGGCCGGAGCTAGCTGGTTAGCATGCTAACTTCAGTAGATATCAACAACAACACTGTCAATCCATAGATGTCTTTTACATACCGTCAGAACCGTTGTTTCTTCACATTCTGTTGTTAATGTTCATTTTTTAAACATTTTGAACATTTTACACATTGCACCTGTAAGGAATAACACAGTGCATAGGCAGTGTGCATGAGGTTAGCAGGGTTAGCAAGGTTAGCAAGGTTAGCTCGTGTGTGCATGAAGTTAGTAGCGATGTTACATCATAGCAGTGAACTTAGCAGTGCAGTGTGTTCACAGTTTAGTATTTGTTGGTGAAAAAATGCAACAACTCCTCGAGACCCAAACCAAGTCTCCATATCAACGCAAGAGGCACGATGACTTTTTTCATTCACTCCCTCGTACCAGGGACATCGTGGCAGTCCTCAATTACATCTGTGTGTGGAGCCTCGATCTATGGACAGCTGCAGACATTATTAGCAGAGGCCTGTTTTCCCATTGCTCTGTTCTGTTCTGCCCACGTGGAGGATCTTAACGGGTAAATTGGCTCAATCTGTTATCTGCTCTGAACTCAGCTGTCCTCTATACTTTGCAGCTGTGTTCAAAGTCCTCTGATGTGAGGTCATCAGAAGGTGTGCGGTGGAGTACCGGGTCCTGTATTAGCCTGGCCTTGGCTGGTGTGTGAAGGGTTGGGAAACATGAGATGTCAGGTTTTGACCTCAGATCCCTGAATGTTAATATCCTCTGCTGAAGTCCTGAAAAGAACAAAGATACTTTCTATGCAATGATGTACAAGTTAGGTCCCAAAACACAATACAACTTTTGACAGCTGTCTTCCACTCAGCTCTATGTTCTGACTCTGTAAGAAAACAAAAAACAGAAGTTCCCAAAATGTTGCAGTGCTCCTATAAAGTTGGGCCTGTAATACTGACATAAGAATGTCCTAGTGTTATTATCTTGTTTTGAATTATCTTGGTATTACTTTGGTAGTTACTGAAAATCTCTGATCAGTATTAAAACCTACTTTTAACAGCAAATTACCTCCAAAAACAACAGATGTGCAACTATCTGTCACTGCTGAAAGCACACTGTGTTGTCCACATTCCCTGTAATATTCATCACATGAATAATAATAATAAAACCTTTATTTGTCGCCTTGGGGGAAATGACTTTTCTCTGCCGCCCAGCACACCACCATGTGATTTCATTTCTGTTTCTTGTTTACATGGTAGAAGTTAACTGACTGCAGAGCTGTAAACACAACATTGACATGTTTACACCTTATAAAGATGCTGATTTACACATCCAGCAGACACAGAGCAACATTTTTTTATTGTTTATTATAGTATATTTTTATTGTCTTAGTATATTTTTATTTCTGGTATATTTTTATTGCATTTACGCATATTTTTACTGCATGTTGGTTCATTTTATTCTCTGTCTTATTATCTTGTTTTCTAACACGGGGGTTGCAATGACAATAAAAAAACCTTGTATCTTGAACATTAACCCATTCATTTGGACTCATATTTGTGCCGCCTGATGAATGTAAGTTGAATATTCACTCTCCTTTAAGCTCTGCTTTGGTCTCCTTTAACTCCTGTGAAAAATGTCCAGCTGCGTAGCTGCTTCATGCTCCACTATGTTCACCTGGTCGTCACTAACCCTGTCAGTGTGCTGAGCAGATAGCGTTCAGTTGGTTTATCAGAGCTTTCTCACTGTCCGTTGATGCTCGGAACAACGTTAATGAGAGCACTGAAACTGAACCCAAACAGTAAAGCTGTTGTCCAGACAACCACAACATGAGAGACACCGAGGAAACTCAGTAGAGCTGAAGGGAACTGCAGAGACCAGCTGATAGACTTACAGTATGTGGGTTCATCACTACAAGTGACACCTTTCACATACAGTCTTTTGATCATCTTCCATATAAAAATACTGATTAGTGCAGCTTTAACAGAGTGGTAAACACTTCGAGGTTTATTGAGTTCACCCTCCTCCATTACATCCCTGTGTCTCCGTCAGTCTCTGCACTGATGTTTCACAGGACTCGATCCGTTTAGACCCAGTGGGCATGCCTTTACATGCACTGCAGTTGTTGTAATTGCTTGAAAAAATATTTTTTGTCTCCCCACCCTCCAACTGACATCACTTCAGAGACCTAGTTTGGAACTCTGTTCCAGGTTTTGGAAAGAGGGTGAAAACCACAGATGTGACGTGAAAGATACTATCCAAAGAACAGTTCATGAAAAAGATGCAGATGGCTGCTCTCCTATGACTCGCAAAACCCCCCCGCCCTCGACACCACCAGCAAGAACTCATACCTCATCTCCTCTGTCTCAGCGTCCTGCTCCTCATCATCACAGCGCGATGAAGGCAGATACAGATGGAGTTCTGAAACCTTTGTGGCGTCGGGCTGTCTGTCATGGGCCTGCCTCTCGTTGTCGCTGGGGGTTGTGGGGGTTCCTGGGAGGATAATGTGTTTCAAAGACTCGTTCAGAGAGGCAGCTCTGAATTCAGTCACATTCATGCTGCAGATGTCATTCACAGCTCGCCAACAATCCAGACATTACAATCTGGGACTGTGTGATGGTCTGAGCATAACTGCAGTCCATCTGAACAACTGTGTCTGCTTATCACTGAAGCACAAACCCAAAAGGCAATTACCCAACCTGCAGAAAAAACATACACTGCCCTCGATCCAAATAACACAGAAGGAATGCCATAAACAGACACTTTCATGTCAATTGGCAGTGAAATTGGATTATTTGAGTCATCACAAATCAGCACAGCTGTTCCTGCCCAAAGCCAGAAGAAAACATCATGCATGTTGTCTGGATGTGATTATGGAGATCTGCAGGCAGATGAAGCTGTTGTTTTTATTGATCAAAAATTCCTTTCAAGTGGTTAGCAGTGTGAATAAACAGCAGCTTTAGTCCCCATCACGAAAAATAAGAGTCAGTGTTAATATCAGACAGCAGAGATGATATTCTCCTTTTCTCAAAAATCAGATCTGGTTTGGTTTCATGGATTGTGACTGTAGCAGCTACCAGTACTAAACTGTTTCTGATCAGACATTTTCATCAGATTCCTCAAATAAGTAAGGATTGATTCTGTTACTTGTGGTTTCCATTGAGAATTTAGCTTCACTTAATGTCTAAATGAAGTTTTAAGATTGTTACGTTTGGCAGGAGTTGACACGTGTGCAAAATCAGAGCAACATATCAACAACCTATTTCTTTGGTTAAAACTATTCTGACAGATTTCCATTAAGCTGTGTTGCTCAAAACTACAGCAGGTCCTCAAGCACACATTGCACAATTATTTTGATTAATAGCGTTGGATTGTCTGTTGTAGACAAAGTAGTTCCAAAGATTGTCAGATGCCTCACTCCAACATTGTTAAGGCATGGTATTTGATGATCCAGCAAATATGCAGCATACTGATGCCTTTGCTCTCTGAAACCCCGCCTACTTTACATAGAGATTGGCCGAGTGTGTGGCAGTGAGAAAGGCAGTGTGATGCAGCAGAAAGAGCTTTTTAAGGCTTTTCGTCTTACTTGTGGCCATTTGGGATTACATATTTAATATGAAGTGATGACACACTGTACAACCTGCAGAACCTTGTTTCAAGCATAATGAACCCTTAAACTGAAAAAGTGTTTTTATTTAAAATAACATTTGGAGCCCTGAATTTGATGAAGGCATGATGTTTTTAGACAAATGGACCAGTGTTATGCATGCAATAGGAAGTATCTGCTGAAATGTGTGTTTGACAGATATCACAAAGCAGCAGGGCCCGTGCTGGTTACTGAAACTGATTCATCAGTCAGCACAGGAAGCATGGATATGAACATGTGAACATGTGAACATGTGATTCATTCACCTGCTGTTTCACTGACTGGATCTCTGTGATGGCACATAGTGGGAGCTCCAGCTTCTGGGGTCATCTCAGGTCTGCCCCCAGCCCTTGACCTTGACGCTGGTTTCGCTCTGCTCTCCACCCTTCCCTTGAGACTGCTTAGCAGTTTCAGGCTCCCATCTCCTCCCCCTTTGTTCTGTGGTGTCACCCTGTGTGTTGTCCTCCCACTGCTGGGCCTCTGCTGGAGAGGACAGCAGAATCCCTGCACTGTGACAGAAATTATGATAAGGTGAATACAGTTTATCATATTGAGTCTTTTGTATATATCAAAACATATTGACCTCTAACACACTATCATGTGAAGATGACATGGCATGACAGGACAAGAGGTTACAGGACATGATGGTCAATAACAGAATCATGTGACATGACACAAAATGAAATGACAGCACATGAAATAAAAAGACACAAGACAAAATGAAATGAAACAAAATAAAATGAAATGGCAGGAAATTATAGAACACAACACAACGTGAAACAACATAGCTTGAAATAACACGACTAGAAAGCTCACATGTCATGATAGGACAACATTAAATGGCAAACATGAAATGACATGACACAATACAAATCATAAAAGGACACAATATGAAATCAAACAGGAAATAAAACTTGAAATTACATGACATGACAAAATGAAATGAAAGGACACAACACTGATTGAATTGACATTAAATGAAATAACAGAACATAAAATGACATGACACTAAACTAAATGAAAGAACATGAAATTACATGTGAAATTCTGTGTCAACACACTGAACGAAATGACACAACATAAAGTGACCCAAAATGACATGTCATGATACAAAATGACATGTCATGATACAAAATGACACGACTTGATAAAAGTAAATGGTGTGACTCAAAACGACAAAGAGTAAAATGACATAACACAACACTTTAAAAACCTCGACATGTGACCATTGTGACATGGGAGAACATAACTGTCATGTAATTGTCTGGTACAGATATGTCGTCACCTCGCAGGCCCGGGGGCTCAGGGCCTCTGGAGGAGAGCGCCGTGGCTCCGTGGGACTGCGGCCGTGGTGGAAGCAAAGTGAACAGCGTGCTCTCATGAAAGGATTTGGACTGAAAGCTTCTCCTCGGCCCGCTGTTGACATGCATGCTTTCATCTGCAGCACACTCTGCTTGATGCTTCCTCCTCTCATTCATCACACATCCAACTTGTTTCTGTGAAGACAGATGGTGCTCAGTCAGTGTACATACAGTATATAAGCAATACTGCATGACTCATAATACATACATTTGATTAGGTTGTTTGCATTAAGGCAATACTGACCAGCTTCATAGGTCTTGTATGGACTTAAATGGTTTAGATGACGAGATTTTATCAATGGGTGTTCCCTGTGTCTTTTGGAATATGGGAGGAATATAATACATAAAGAAGAATACTTCAAAGTATCTGTTCAGAATCTGTATTAAATTTATTGTCATGGAGCTCAAGCGTTCTTTAAAAACCTGGCTCTGTTTTTTTGCATGCACTAAGTGAAACCAGGATTTACATTGGATTCAGTATGTTCAAGTAATGTGTCAACCACATGGCCTGGCTTGAATATTCCTTACTCTGCATGCAGGAAGCTATTCCTGCTTTTCTAAAAAGCTTTTACATACAGATGGTTGACAACGGTTGAAATGAAATACCAACATAGTGTCTTAGTAAGGTACCAACAGCCTTCAGAGTAGATTCGGTGCCAGTTATCATAAAGTCTACAAGTCTCTGTAAATCTACTGGAGGGATGAAGGAACTTCCAAAAGGTATTCCTCCATATGTTGTTTTGATGATGATGGTGGGAGGGAGCACCTTCTAATACATTGCTCCAAAGTCTCTCGTAGGTGTTTAACTGGGTTGTTTGGGATGGGTTGTTAACTATGAAGGTGCACATGATTTACACCCTTTTCATTCTCATCAGTGCATTCATTGAGCCCCATCAACAGTGTATCAATACACAGGTGTTGATAATCAACATTACTGATCATGCTTTTCCTTTATTGTCTGTCCTCCATAATTTCCTCACTTATAATTTCAAATTTCCCGGTGCCACTGTGGTGCAGTTCAGATTAGATGCCAACAATAATCCGATATGTCCCCAGAGGCCTTTATTGCATTCTCCATTTCTCTTCCTGTCATCTTTTCAGTATTTATTTATTTATTCCCTTTATAGTGTTTTTAAACTTCACTGTGAACACATAAAGACTTCATATACAAATCTAAAAGAAACACAAGTGTTTTTGTTTTTCATTGTACAGTAATAAAGTGGCTGTATTTTTGCACTGCGGGAAGCTCCCACAGCTTTATGGTAAAAGCAGATTATAGAATACTGACTATGGGAAGCTCATTCAGATCTTAACATTGAGTTTAGTCACCATATAGTGCAGCTGCAGGGACTGATTATGCCGTTATAATGCCACACCGCATGATCGTGAAGGCAGTGAATACTTTTTCCCGATTGAGGAGTTTACAAGTGGTAAATGCAGACTGGGTGTACAGCCGACTGTGTGTTGTCTCGTGTGTATACCATGAGGTGTGCTAAATTTGGCATATCAGCCACTGAATATTCAGTTCAGCTGAAAGCAACTTTGCTTGTCCCCAAAACAACAATTGTGTGCAGCAGCTTGCTACCCAGGTTAATATACATACACAATAAGTAAGAGAAGTAAGAAACGAAACAGAACACAGAGCTGAAATAATCAAAGGCTACAAAACTGTGAATGAATGCAGAAATTTTTATGATATGTTTTTTACTTTGTTTAGAGATTCTGCTTAAAGTGACAATAAAGCACGGTGAGCTCACACAGTTCACAATCCAGCCACCCTCCAATGGTACAGTCCTCCCCCCAGAATACCAACAAAGTGACCTATAAACAACCATAATAAATACAAACATGTATAAAAGTAGAATAAATAAACTAGACTAACAGCAAGGTGACCACATCATATTTCATGAGAAATGAAAACTGATGAGAATGCCATCAGTTTTCCATAAAACAGAACTGGAAGAATTGAAATTTTGATCTGATGGTGGTGCTACAGAAAAAAGTCCAGGGATCATTAAAGTCATTTTTAATCATCTTCTGGGAACCATGAATGTCTGCACCAAATTTGGTGCCAGTCCATCCAATAGATGATGAGGTATTTCAAAGAAAAAGTGAAAACTGTGACCAGCTGGTGGTGCTCGAGGAAAAGTCAGGGGATCACCAAGGACATTAAGGCGTTATCTTGGATATCTGCACCAAATCTCGTGGCATTTCATTCAACTGGTGTCAAGGTTTTTCACCAAAAGCAGAAAATGTCAGTGTGCACGTGGGGTCAGGGGGATTCATCCTCTGGGGACAATAAATGTAAGACCTGTACAACATTTCATGGCAATCCATCCAATAGCTGCTGAGATATTTCAGTCTGGATTTCCTTATGACTTGCTGCTGAGGCAAAGGTCCCTGGTTCCTCTGTTTGACTCCAATTATCTTTGAACAGATTTTCCCAACACTGTTCAGGCTGTTTCTCTCCTCCACTGACAGGATGAGGAGCCAGCAAATGAAGTAAAAGGTCAAAATACTGTCAATCAAAGGATGATACATGGCTATGAACAACGGAACTGATAGAAAAGCTGTTTTTGAAGACAGCACACTCATTGCTGGCAACACTTGACAAAAAGTCTGTCTTTACACTGTGTCTCACTGTTTTCTGCGTGAGATGAGTAAAGTTGATCTTATTCACCCCTGTCTCCTAGAAATTAGGTTTATATTAAACTAATTAGCACCAGTATTGTCTGAGGGAAACGTGATGCTGACCAACGCTTTGCTTTCTATGAGCATAATGTGGAAATGTTGTTAATTAATGTACATTACAAGTCAGAAAAATGTTGTTGACTGACAGCATAACTCACTTGTTTATCCAGTCTTTGTCACTACAGCGTTATTCAGCTTTTCTGTGTTCAGACACTGGCAGCACTGGGTTTGGGTAAAATTCTGTTCTATTTTAATAGTCTACAGAAAAAGTCAGCAGTGACTTGAGACAAAACAATTCATTTAACCGAAATCACAGTCTTTCCCGAACCATTTGTTGCTTAAACTTGACCACAGTCTGGATTCAGGTGTCAGTCCTGCACTCTGTTCATCCACCCCGACCTCCTCGCTGCCACTCCAGCGTGGTGTTTCGTTCACTCAAAGAAACATTGACTCTGAACATAATCCAGGCAGCGATTACGTTGTTTTACACAATTCTGCATGCAAACGAGTCGTATAGGAACAGAATTTCTATGAGACAAGGCTGATCTTATTATACTGGTCTGAAGAGCTGACTATTTTTAACACTTGGTCATGTATAATGCTCATCATGGTGTTTTAATCACTAACTATTAATGACTGTTTTAGATCAAGTTAAAGCTTCAAAAAGTTTTTCTTTGTGCCCAGCAGCAGCCATTGTCACCAAACTCCCTGCAAAAATCTCATCAAATGCAAACAGTGAGATTGAAGCCCACTGACTTACCTGCATACCCCTACAAGAGTAGTCAGCATAGCACAGAGCTGATTGACTGACTGATTGGAGAACAACTCTGCTGTGTACAGTCTGAGGATATAGCAGACATTTCCTTCAATCCTGGAACAATACTACTCAGAGGCTGGCACACAGCCAGCACTTTTTACAAGCCAATTTTAACAGCCTGACACATTTTAAAGAAAAACAGAAGGCGCACACCTCTGGAACTGATTCTGCCGTTTAGTTTCAGTGACTTGGACAAGCAGGGTTATCAGCAGCGTTTTAACAGGAAGCATGTGTGTGGTTAGGGTTACAGTTCATTACACTGCCTTTCAACAACTCTCCCACAATGATAAAAGTTCTGTGACTGCTCTTACCTGCTCTCATTCAGACATTTGAGTCTTTCAGCAGAGCTCCCCAAGGATTCATATGTACAGAGTTGAATAAAATCCCATTTTTTAATGTTCAGTAATGTTCCTCAGAATATGGATCCACACCCAAACGCTAGTTTTACTAGCAGCACTGTTGCTGTAGATCCACTCAGCTGTTGCTATGGGACCGTGAGCTCACTCTCTGGGTTTGTTTGTGGTTGGTAGGAGGGTTGGGGGGGTAAGGTGTCATAGTTTTCTACTGTCATAGTTACAAGCCTCGGACTGTGTGACACAATGGCATTATGGTTGATATCTTAACAAGACAAGGGGATGCAACCCGCTCTTTGGCTTCCATGTTAAAGAGCCCCAGATCAACAGTGAGCTGAAATAACTTTTGCACTTAGTCAGTGTGTTCACACCCAGCATGAGTGCTTTATTTGACCTCTGGTATGTGTCCTCCTTTTCTCTGGGTCATTTGATGGGAACAGTGCAGCTGGAACATGGCAGCAGCAAATTAACACACTGAATGCCTGTCAGTCCACTGCCAGGAGAGCTGCGGTACAGGTTGTTAAAGACTGAGAATGAAATCCAAACCAACTGCAGTAAACTACCCTCAAATGAGAGGTTTTGTGGGTAATAAGGAGAAGGGTGCAGTTACTCAAGCAAGCCAGGCATTGCAAAATGAAATCTGGACTGAAACTCATTTTCTCTTCTTCTTTCTTTCTTATTTGATGTGATCACCAGAGAAGAGTTATTACAGCAGCTGGAATCAGATTTATTTTGACTAAAATCTCTACAGGTTACAATAACCCCTTGTTTTATTTCTCACAGAGAAGCTCAAGCCAAATCCAAATATACAGCAAATTTAACCATTACACTATAAGTTGGGCCAAATAGAACAGTGAACGCAGTGACACTTTCTATGAAGACCACATCTATAGAGCATTATGGGAGCATTCATAGTGAATCATAATGCATTCATAGTGTTTATGACTACACTCAAACACAAACAATACTTTTATGATGCACCATATCAACAGTCATTTGACATTTTATAGATTTAGAAATAATGGCTAACTACTGGAGCTTATAATACAGTAAGACTAATAATAGCTGGATTTGATCTCTTGACTTGGAGAATGGAAATCATACATGTAGTAAGAAAAGGGAACAGCATAGTGGTGCCTAAATCTCCAGTTTCTGAAATAAAGCACTAAGAAAGAAATGCATGTGTACCTGTACAGTACACTAATTACTGAACTACTGCAACATCATGAAATACAGAAAGAGAATGGAGTCACTGTGCTACATGAAGCTTTTGATTTACATTGTCAGTAACTCCTGCACCGGTAACAACATCAGAAACAACAGAGAAGAGAAGGGGAAAAAGAAAGAAGTGGAAACAAATCACAACACTGATTGAAGTTATTCATAATAACCTACATCTATAATGTTGATAAAGTGTATCACAAAGCATTATGTGTGTTTGTGAGTGACATAAAGCATTATGAATTAATTATGAACATCATAGACATGGCTCCTTTCTGTGTGGCTGCTGACTTGGTTATTTCACAACTGAAACATGATCTGATCCATTTGTGTTGAGATAACTTTTGTGTGTTGGTAAGCTAACTATAGTAGCTGCTAACCAATACTGTGAGTTTGTTGAGCTTAAAGCCACAAGAGATTTCATTTCAAGTATTTCTCTAAAACCTGAAACATTCATCACTAAATAACTACAGTCAATGTTTAAAACATAAATCCTTAGGTATTATTTATTAAGAGTTGACACTAAGCTAGCCTCCTTCATCAGGATGTGTGGGTGTGGTGTGTGATTACATTTGAACGATGAGAACCAAACAACCCACCAACTGTCATCAGATTCTGATTCAGATGTTGTTAAACCCTGATTGGTGCATGAGAGTGTGATGTCACATTTTTCTGACAGAGCACCATCCACTTTAAACCACTTTAAAAAAGAGCCCCGAGAAAAAAAGAAATACAAAACTCTCTAACATGATAGAACCAAAACTGTTACTGTAATGTCACCCAGAGTAAGAAGTTCATTGAGAAAATAAGTTTTAAGGGACTGTGTCTCCTAAAGCAATTTAGAAGTTCATAAGTTAAGAATGGTTAAAACCTGTGCATCAGAGGCCAGTATAAGACTTTTACTCCATAGTATGGCAGACGCTCCAGAAGCACTGGATCCCACAGTTCTTATAATGCAGCTCCATATCATCTTCTCCTCACACCCTCCATATTTCTCCAGACTTTTTCAAACTTTCTTTTCAAATTGTTTTCACTGGCTGAGTTGCACTCCACATGAGGACTAAATTAACTTCGGCATAGAAAATCGATTGAGTGTTGATTTAACTGAGCTGATGTGTCTCAAGCAACAACTCAGAATATTATGAAATACTCTTATTTACTTTGATAAATGTCAATCTGCTCTTTACTGTGTTGAAGATAGTGAAATAATGCATTGCAAGTATGATCATACCATAACGAAAATGTTAAAATGCTCATATTTTACATCCATTTTACATGAGAAGAGAAAAGCTATAGATGGATTATGATTCAGTGTGGTGGACGATATAAAAAGATTTACATACATTCAGAAAATGTTACACAGTATTTGTATGCAGGCTTTTCTTTTAACAGTGCCTTTCTAGTTTTCTATGTGGCCATGTTTGAGTGAATACTACCATTAAAGATTATTGCATTATGTAATTTAAGGCAAGTTGAAACTCACCTTGGATCCTACTTTTCTCTGGTTTTGATGTGTAAATTGGTTGTTCTTCTTCCTCTCTTCATCACACAGACACTGATAACTACAGTGCAGGCTGTTTCATTATATTTAAATACCATGCAGCGTTGAACTCCAGGCATCCATGTCAGCTATGATATCTGTTTGTCTGTGACATAGCCTATGTTGAACAGCATCCATTTCAAAATAAATATCTAATATTGCAATTTTGAGGCACTTTTTAATTCAGATACAGAGTGATAGTCCTTTTCCTTTCTGGTTGCCTGACTTCCAGTATCAAGCCACTACCCTATTTCTAAAAACCAATCTCCAGTGGACCACTAGGCTCCACAGTTACTTCAGCTTTTGCAAGAACATGTGTGAAGCAACTGCAAAGCCTCTTCGGGGAGTGGAGTTTATATATTCACTGATCCACGTGTACTCTATTGTAATGTAGACAGTAACAAAAGGTTCTTTCATGAGCCAGGCCGCTGTAAGCCTTAGGTAATAATTCAGAAAGCGAGGGACTAAAACAAAAGGTTTTGCGTGTGGAGCCAGCTTAACATTACTGAGTGGATTTGGGGCTCCTCTGTGATGCTTTTATCTCCACATCACGCTGATTTAACTTAAAAGGAGGACAGGTGCAGAAGGAATTCATGCAGTCTGCGCTGTGTCTGTCTTTACTTTCACCTTCACTTGGGACTGGGTCCAGCAGAGGAGTGTTTGTGGCTCTCCGGGGCTGTTGTCTGTTTTCATTTACACACCATTCACATGAGCAGCAGCACGGAGCTTGCTTTTTGATCGTATCCAGGTGAGATCTGGTGCAGAACACAGAAGCTGAGATCACAGTACAGCCACCAGCATCCATGAGCTGGGTTTGTTTTTGACCTTTGTTAATCCAGGGACAATTGGCTGAGCAGGAGTCTCTTAAATCAGGCACATGTGCGTCTACCGTGGGAGCTGCCTTCTGTTATTCTATTTCACTTCATTTTTATTGCCCCACTTGTGACCTGAGCTTCTCAAAGTGATGATGTCTGTCTGTTTGTCCATCAAACACTTCAGTCCCAAGCAAGCTATCTCAGCAACTGCCATTCCTGGTAGTTTGTCATGGCCACCAGGGGATGAATCTTTAATGTTTTTGGTGACCCCTATCATATCATATGTAAGTTCTACTTGAACATGAGAAACATGGTAAAATGCTCACAATGAAAAAGCAAACATGCTGATGATCAGCAGGTATAATGATTGCCATTTTAAACACCTTAATTTAGGATGTTAACTAGCACTAAACACAAAAGTCTTGGACACAATAAAATTTTGACCTGATGAAAAATCAAAGGGTCACCAAAGTCACTAACATCAACTGGGGACCATGAATGTCTCTACATATTTTTGTGCTGAACCATCATCCATGTTGAAATGCTTCTTAGGATAAGTGAAAACCTGCTGGTGGTGCTAGATGAAGAGTCTCAAATTCATCCTCTGGGTACCATAAATGTCTTAAATTTCACGGCAGTCCATGCGTTGGTTATTGAGATACTCCTGTTTGGACTAATGTGATAGAGCGACTGACCAAAACATTAGCACGACTGAAAACTCAACTTTGCAATCAGGTTATGTGATGCTCTAACAGGGCACAGTGACATAAAAATTAGCTTAGCATGTTCAGAGGATGAATCCCATGAACACATTAAACGGCAGAGATTTGATTACTGTAGATACTTTTTCAACAAAAAAATCACAAAATCCTGAACATTTTCTAAAACAATTCTATTTAATCTAGTTTATATGATAATTCCATTTGGAAAGAACTGTGCTGGCTGTGTTCTTTGTCCTGAATGTCCATATTTCCTCCAGTTTCCTCCCACACTCCCAAAGAACATGAATTCAAATTGTGTTAATGCATCATAACCATGATCAAACCACAGAGGTCATTCCACATAATGAGTACTTTTACTTTTGATGCTTTGGTCATTTAGTAAAAGCCGTTATGTGTTCTATTCCTTGTTCTAGTCCCACCTTACATTTCCAGCTCTGTGACAATAAGGCTTGAAGAACAGTAAAATGATCGCTATGTCCACTGTTGCACTGAAGGGTGCAATAATCACTGCAGCCTCACGGTGGCATTAGCATGTCTTCAGACTTTAATCTGATTTTGCAAAGATCAGAGGGCATGCAGCTCTGGAGCGGATTCAATGAGGATGTTTATGTTTAACACATTAGAAAAATCAGCGTCATCCACAGGATTGTAATAGAAAGCATGTGTGTGTGTGCTTTGCGAAAGCCTTTGGGGACAGTGTTTCACATGCCCTTTCACCACTGCTGCCACAAGCATTAAGCTGTGCAGTGTTTCTTACCTGCTTTGAACTCGTTTAGGCAGCTGGATTTTGAGCAGCTCCACTGGAGCAGCAGCTGAGATAAATGCTCTGAGTAAGACAGCTCAATAACAGTTATTGAGGGATGAGATGGCATCACGAACTGGTTTTCAAACCATCAATCTTCTGCTCATTTCTGCAACCACAATTTTATCTATTACTGCAAGAGGAAACTTTCATTATCCCTGTGGGAAAATCGGGTTGCTACAGTAATAAACAGTCTCAACAAATAGTTTTCCCTGATTCCTCCCTCCCTCCCTCTCACCCCTCCAGCCTCCCTAACACACTCAATCCCCTACATACTCACTTCTTTTCTCATATCCCCATCTAAATATATCCCTTTATTTCTAAATTAACACGGCTAAAGCGCCTCTCTTCCACTCAGTCTCTACACAAATCAGTGTGCTCTCTTATACACCCCAGGAACGTCAAAGAATCTTCACATTCATTGAATGACTAAGGTCACCAAACCACCATTCTTTATCATTTTGCAACACTTGGATGTAGTGCTTTGAAGGTATTATCAACACACTGCAAACACGCGAGAGCTATTATAATTAGAGCACATTATTGCAAATGTGCAAATAGAAATCACACATTCAATCATTTATGCGGGGACTGTACTTGAAGAAAATGCCACTGACATTCTCTCTTCCGGGACGAGTGTCCATTTCACACTCACCCTCCCTACTGCCCCAGTCAACAAGTGACTGTGGAGGGATAAGCTCATTAAACAACAGAGGACAATAACGCATCAATGAGGCTATGAGCATACAGCCATAGCTTGGATCTGTATTTAGGCACAGTGTTCAGAGCTAAGCGCTAACATCAGTGTGCTAACATATTCATAATGACAAGACTAACGTGCAGGTGTTTTCCCATGTTCACCGTCTTAATAGGACTTATTGGACATAGTGAAATTTCGAGCTGGTTGTGCAGCCTGGACAACTTGGCCAAGTGAAAATGCAATCCATAGAAACACAACAACAAAATACATCAGCTCACCATCAGATACAAAAGCTGTTTGACTAGAATACAATATGTTTGGATTTGTGGGGTGAGATTGTAGCATGTGACAGACTGGCTTTACTGAATTTCCAAACAAATAACTTTGTACCTTAGTGTGTATTATGTATTGGTGGACTGTCAGAGGTCATCAGTAAAACATCCTAAACATTGCCTCTCCTCCAGTATTTGTCTACACTTTGGAAATGTTACCAAAGTTCCCACCGCCACAAAGATGCTTGGCAACAAATCAGATGTTTGGTGAAATGCCCTCTCAAAACTCCAAGTCAGCTGCATGTCTGGAGACTTTGAGGCACCTTTGACCTGTTTCTAAGATGTCTTGATCTTGAGTTCTATTAGACTGGGCACATTTTGAAACCTTCATCTTCTCTAGCACTTTGTATGATGACTGTTCTTGCATAACTCCTGCATTCAGTGGAGTGGTGATCCAGTGGCAATGGAGCAGATTAGCTCATGAAAATCCTCAATTATTCCATTTTTGACACAGAACATATTGACCAATTTCTCCCCAGCTTCCCCTCCTCCCGAGGAGTCCCCTCTGAGTCCCAGTGTGAGCTGGAAATGTTCCTCCACACTGCGGCCCTTGTCTAAAGGATCTTCACGCTATGTCCCTCTCGTCATAGTTTTGGGGGATTTCCTGGTCTGAACCATGATATCATTATGGTTTTCTCAGACTCAGCATGTTGGACGTGTTCCTGTCTGTGGGTGGGGGGTTAAGAAGCTTCACTGGGTCAAGACCCCCACCCATTCCTCTTGGATCTCCACCACACTGATGAGGTGTTTCATTCCACCTCTTGTGAGCTTGTGTGACGTCAGCTGGGAGAAACATTTTATTGTCACGCCCTTTTAGCTGCCGCAGGTTTGGAGCAATGGAGCAGCAGTATCACAGCACCATGAAATCTGCCTTTAGCCTGAAGGATCTGTATTTTTTGGGAGTGTTTAAATATAGTGCAAACTGAAAAGGAACACTGGACTGATGAAAGACGCATGATCTGCTGCAGGCATGGATGAGTTTTAGTGTTGGGCCAACCAGGCACAATTTGGGCAACATTATTTTGTAAATGTTACACATAGAGCACTTCAGTGCACGTCCTCAATACATTATTAAGTGCACTATAGACAGAAGAAGGCAAGGGTTAGGGATTCACCTCTCTCTATCCAAGACCTAAAATGGTAAACTAGTACAGCTTTTCATCACGTTTTGCCCATATAGCATATCAGAAAGACATTATTAGTGGATGACAACCAGAGCATGTTGTAACAGACACACTCCAGGAAAAGGAAAGCTTTTACACAGTTATTCCTGTGTAAGTTTTTTCAAAGTCTACTCTGGTAAGTTGTCACTTATTTACCCTGTTCAGATGCTGGTGCTGGCTTTGGTTGCTCACCAGCGATGGACTCTCTCTTCAAAATGAATACATGAATACTCTAACCCAATCATTCTAGTCCACATTTTCAAGGTTTGAAATATCCAGACTATAAAATGCTACTGCCAGCTGTATAATTGAGAATCATTTGGTGGATATGAGATTGCATTTGTTGCTTAGTTAAAGCTGCTTTACAGTGAATCAAATGAAATCTAAGTGTAATGTGAAAGAAACTTAATTCATTAAGTATGATTCCTATTTGTAAATAAGCAACTTTCTGATAACATTTTAGTCATAGCAACTGTATCAGCTAAAGTTAGGGCTTTATATCTGCCAAAAAACTGAGCTGAATACAGAAGAATGTTACTGAAGCAGCGACATACTGTACATATGATGTCCTGTACTGTTGTGTGTTTTCCTGGTCCGTTCTAGTGGAACACTGGCTCACTGCACACAAAGTTTCTCTCAGTGTTGAACTGAGTGTTCTGGAGGTTTGCATCAAAACACATGAGTAAGAAGTTAAAAAAATGAACCAAAAATATCTCTTAAGCAAGTTTAAAATCTTGCTAGCAGCTCAAATTGAATGTTTCCCATAGAAAGATGGATGGGCCAACTCCAGCATGGTGATGATGATGATGCTACCATCACTGGCTGCAAATGGGTCAAAAGTACTTTTTCGTCATATCATGATGAATATGATGTTCAACCAAGGAGTAATTTTTATTTCTCATGTATTTTTATCATCTAAATCATTTTTCAAGGTAAGATTCACAGTAGTTCAACAACAGGACTGGTTTTTACATTCAGCAACATTGCTCCTAAACTCTTCTCCTTCTTCTTCTTCTTCTTCTTCTTCTTCTTCTTCTTCTTCTTCTTCTTCTTCTTCTTCTCCTTCTTCTTCAGTTTTGGTAAGATGTAAGTATTAAAGTAAATGTTTGGTTTCGTAATGAGCCCCATACATGAAAGCTAGAGTGAGTTTTGGCTTTGCGACTTGGCCAGAGAGCCGCAGGCATGTTGATGGAAGCTGTGGGAATGAACGTTTGTTCAGACCCTTAGTGTTCCCTCACTGAGGACAGACTGAAGTTTTTATCAGTGGAAAAAGACATTTCTCCTGGGAGCAGCATAGCAGGCAGGGATTTCCACACATTCTTGCCAGTGTGAACAGCATATCGTAAGTGTTATAAAACCCCCGATGTGTTCTAACCCCAGATGAATTTCACATAAATAAAGGGTGTCCATGCAATGCTTTTCAAAGAGGAAGCAGCTCTTTTGCGCATGACACACCACCTCTGAGAAAGCAACCTTTTGCACGGTGCAGCCCTATAATCAGAATCCTTGCTTTTTTATTTGTTTGATTTGTGAGGTCAGTTCTGCTGGGACAGTATAAGTTGTGATTTCTGACAACGAGCCAAGTGAGAGCTAGGGATCGCCACGGTAGAGCAAAGTGTGCTTGTGTCTTTGACTGCACTGGAATCCAAAACAAACTGCTCAGGTCCCACTGAACCACTGCTGTGGTCTTCAAAACACACACATGTACATGCCCCAGCTGCAGAAGCAAGGAACTCATGTTATGCATATGCAATGGGAGGGTGGGTCAGTGTTGGAGTTCACCAACTGATAGTGCCACCATAAGACTCGGTGGATGTTTCATACATGATAGGGCAGGTTGGGCTTTATGTATATTTCCACATCAGCTGTGTGAATATTCTTCATTGTGGTACAGCATTGCAGTGATGCATATGCTTATTTAACTGGTGTTGCATCCTGGTAGCCTCCATTTTGCCATGCTCAGTCACTAAATAGGAGATTACTGTTGTACAATTACTATTTAGCCTCATTTCATACACTGTGACGGGGAGCTGTGATTGCAGGGAACAGAAGCCTTTGCAGTGGGGTAGCATTTGCTAGATGTGTGTTACTGAAAAAAAGACAATTCCTGAATCTTTCCTCAGCTTGCCTCATGTTTTCCTCACTTTCCTCCCCACTGGACTCAGAAACTTGTTGGAGAAAACACAAGAAGCCTAAACTCACTGCATTCCTTGCAGCCTCCAGGTGGTGTTCATTGCCACTGAAGCCCTGACGTGTGATTACATTTTTGAGCAGGCCCAGCAGCATCTCATACAGACACACAAGGCAGCCCTTAGCATCAGTCAAAGATGCTGAGGAGCGTGAAGAAACATCAGTACTGATGACCTGGGACTGAGAGTCTGTGTAATCCCTTAATGAAACATCAGTTTACACAACAATCTCCTGACCAGGTTCATTTAGTAGCTGTTCAGGAGTGTTTGATCATATCATACAACTTTACTTAGGCAACTCCATCAAGTTGCCCAGTTGTCATGGAAACTTTTGTACTTCTTTTTTACATCAGTTAAATATTTTGTTTTGGCATTTTATGCCTTCATTAGACTAGAGAGCTGACGACAGAGGGGAAAAAACAAGCAAAAAAAGCACCCTGGCCAGATGTGTTGTGATTACATCGTCAGCCACCAGGACACCCCTGCAGCTGTATTTATACAGTCTATTGAGACAATATATGGCACATACATTAATCCTGTTGCTCTAATCTTTCAGTATCTCACAGTAGCTTCTTGAAATACTTGCATGTGGTGTCAGGCTGCTAATGAAAATACAAACACAACTGGTGCTTACAAGTACGGCTGACCCATGTATAGCTGACATATATATGTCTCAGATCCAGTAAGCAGGATAGGCACATTGTGGACCTGACCTGTCTAACCTCTGCTGACTTTTTACCTTACAGGAAGACTGAGTTTAGTCACTTTGACGTGTAAGCCAGCTGATCAAAGGACTGCAGGCTGGGTTGAGGCCTGCTGACTGAAATCATGTAGCCTGCTCTGATCTCACTGTTGACACTGCTGACATGCTGGGTTATTAACACAGCATTTACAGTCTTTAGATAAGGAAACACTTCAAAACTGTGGAGACTAGACTCCCATTACTGTAGACCAATGCAGTCTGAAGTCCTGTGGAAAAGCACAGTGTGTGTGTGTGTGTGTGTGTGTGTGTGTGTGTGTGTGTGTGTGTGTGTGTTGTGACTGCTGAAGCACACGGTAGAGCAATCAAGCATGGGTTTCAACAGCGAGTGAAGAAAAGGTTCCACAGAACATTACGATACAAACAAATACAACCTGAATTCCTTCATACTCCCTCTCTGAACTTGCAGAAACCCAGTCGAACAGCATGCTCACCTGTGCTTTAGTTTACAGTTTGCATTACTGATCAGTGCTGTTTTCTTGATTTCCATCAAGCACTGCTATATTGTTTCATTCAATGCAAATGTGTTGTAAATAAGACATATTAGACCATTAAATTTCGCAGTCATAATTAGGACTTGTTGTGTGTTGGTGTTGGAGACAGGTGCAAGAAGAGTGGCAAGTAGTCTGGGTCCTCATTAAAACCATCTTAACAAAGTTCAGATTTCCATTGTTTAAAAAAACCCTTAACAATTCAGTTAATGCATTGCTGATTGTGC
This sequence comes from Chelmon rostratus, assembly GCF_017976325.1. Taxonomy (NCBI): domain Eukaryota; kingdom Metazoa; phylum Chordata; class Actinopteri; order Chaetodontiformes; family Chaetodontidae; genus Chelmon; species Chelmon rostratus. The sequence goes on from NC_055662.1 coordinate 1,566,304, forward strand.
TGCAGGTTGTCATTCACCCTGCAGACAGTCTGCTCAGTTTAAACTGAGACGCATACATAGCTGTCGAAATCAGTGCACACAGATGCTCGCTGAGATACTATACTGGCCAGAACACCCAGACATCCAAACAGAACACATGATACTGTAGTTTATGTCACTTTTTCATCAATATGTCCACTTTGCTTCCTTGTTGCAGATTGAGATCTTACAGCAGTCACTGAAGCTATCACCACTTCATGACATTTCATGAGCACATGAAGAGAGACATTTTACATATACTCCAGCTCTCTGTGACAACTTAATACAACTGTACGACTCTGGACAGAAGGTCATAAACTCAGCGAACCTGCTTCATCAGAACTGTGTGGGTGTTGCCAAACAAGCCCACAACTGTCGTCAGATTCTGATTCAAACAGTGAGTCATGTTGAGAAGTACATGATGATGCCTTTTTCCAGATGAGACTCACCAATTTTAAACCAGTGAGAGGAGCACGGACAAAACTGCTGATACAGAAATCTCACAATTGAAACCAAAACACATTTAGAGACTTCATTACTCTCTATGAAGCATTCATTCAGGCTAGAAATCACCAATTTCATTGAAATCAAGTCACTTTTGACATGTTATTATTATTAGTATTAGTATTATTATTATTATTAGTAGTAGTAGTAGTAGTAGTATTAGTAGTATTGATATTATTATTAGGTGGTTCTGCAGGTAATAAGTGTTTTTTTTTTATAATTTGTCAGACTATGTACCAAGTGTCTCCATGACAGCCAACAAACCTTTGTGGGTGTGGTGAAATTACTTCAAATTGCAATAACTCATGAGTGCTTCATCCAAGTGTACAGAATGAGACCATGATTAAGATGGCAGAGTTTCATGCAGTTTTATCCTACTAGGTGGTGCAAGAGGGAAAAAAAAAATGTAAAAATTGCTTAATACAAATCACTATTACGAGCAAGTTGCATGAGCTGCAAGAGCTTTCAGCAGTTCATCAGGAAATGCACAGCATAGTTGGATTATAATTACTAATGCATTAATGTGTAACTTTCATCTTGCAGCTTGTAAATTACTCTGTATACTGCCAAGCAGCTAGTGAATTTAATAATGAAATTAATTTTCATTCATCATTTGCGTTATTTATTTGTTGATTCTATTTTGTGTTAATCTGAATCTGCAAAGTAACTAGCCACTTGAATGATCAATTAAATGTAGTAATAAGTACATGACTACATTTACATTCTGTAGAGTTTTTTTTTTTATTACATTTCTGGTTTAATTGACGTTGGAGCTGCGGAGATACAGGAAAGGCAGGAGAGAGTGTTGTGTTGAACCAAAGAACTGGACCCAAAATGCCACACTGAGGTAGAGAGCACAGGAGACAGGGTGAAAGCTAACAGTCTTTAATGAACACTGGATCTAGAAACAACGGGCAGAATAAATGTATCTCCAGCATAATGGCGAGTCTTGAGGGCGAGAAGGCCAAACAGGTGGAGATCCAACCCGTTTCCATAGACACAGACAAACAGGGCATGGAGGCAAACAGGCAGGAGCAAGCACCAGAGCACAAAAACACAGGAGTCAGGAAGGCAGGAAAGCAGACAAGACAAAGAGGTATCAAAAAGAGAAAAAAAAGATATTATCAGGAAAACAAACAAACCACTTCCTGTGAACCATCCTTCCTGAGATCATCTGACATAAGCTCACAACAGGTTGACGAGCTGTATGTTCGTCTGTATGGCCTGTAATGTGGAAGATATGAAACAGATGACTCCTTTCACTGAGATTCACTCCACACACAGCATTTTAATGTTTTCAGAATTCCGTCCTCTGCGGACACCTCGGCAACCGTTTCCTTCATAAGACAACTCAGATGAGTCACCAGAGAGAATGTCTTGGAATTATTCATGCGTTCATGCTCACTCTGCCTCCTCTCTGTTTTACAAGTGAAATGAAGCATGCTCTGCCAACATCTGGCAGTAAATCTACTTTCATATTTGACTCTTTATCATTCAGCGTGCTGGGACCGGCCACATGATCCCTGTCTCTGAGGACGGCAGGATACAGAAACTGGATTCCTTTCACTGATATGCTTGGCATGGCCAGCCTAATGGGTGAAATCACTGCCATGCCGGAAGTCTGGCCGTCCCTGTTCCCGTCCCTTGTCTCTAGAGGAAGAATTGCTGCTCACTTTTATTCAAAGACCCCGAGCTTTGCATATGAGCTGACGGATTATCTGCTGCGGTGCGTAAACCATGGAGGCCTCTACAGGAAGATGACCACAGGCTGCCCTCCTTTGTTCTGAATGCTTGTTCTCTTAGGTCAGTGCACGAGGCCACCTGTAAAAGGACAGAGATACGATTCCCTTTTGTTTTTCATTATGCTCCATGTGTGTTTGCAGGGTATCAGATGCATTCCCTACTAATTAGATTAACCACATCTTGAGAACAGATGATGACAGCATAAACTGTGTTTCATTTTGGAATATGATACAAAAGTGGCTGTGAGATACATCGGCCTGCATTACCTATTAAACAAAGCATGAGTCATTAAAAGGCTGTAATGCCTCTCACCTCATGTTTCACAACATGGTCAGTTGCCTGGCTGTTCTTTGTGCGCTGATAATTTGACATCTGTGAGAGGCAGCATTAGGCGTTGAATATTTGACGTGTCCCCGCGGATCTGGAGGCATTAAGTGCATAAAAAATGGCAAACCTCAACACACCCAGTGGTGAAACTGATCTGCACCGCTGGCTGGGTGTTGGTGTGAACCAGCCAGAGGGGATTACACGGAGTTTTCCCCTTCTGACACCAGGGTGAGTTTGATTTAAGCAGCAGTTGGCCTCAATGCATCACATTTGCTGTCAAGTGTCAAGTGACCATGCTCTTATAGTAGAGTGGTGCTCTTCAAATGTGGGTCATTTTCAACACTTAAAGGGGGACACAGTGGCTAGGTGGTGAGCTGGCTGACTTTTGTCTTTGCATGTTTTCCCCATGTCCTACGAGTTCCCCATCATGGTGCAAAGACTGACAAGGTTCGGTTTATTGAAAACACAAAAATGTGTGTTAGATCTGTAGTGGATGGCAACCTCTTGATCTGTGCGAGGCCTGGCTCCCACAGCCCTGAAAAAGCCTGGTAGAGAATGGACTCTTTCCAACACTTTTGACAGTTCACCTTTTTTCAAGGGCCGACCCTGCATCACAACATGAAAAAATCTGTTAATATGAGAGGACAGCAACAGTCTGTTTTCCACTATAAGTCAGTGCTGAAGATAGGATGAAACACTAATAATTTACCTGAGTGAAAGTCCTGCATGAAAATGTAAGTGTGGATAATTCAACGAACTACACCTCTCAACTACAGACAAAGAGATCCACCAATCACCGTGAAAAATAGAAATGTGGTCAATGACTTACCTTCTCCAAGCAGTTCAAAACATTAATGATTCTGCCCATGCAACAGAGCATGCTTTAAATAAAACACACACAAACACACACTTAGAACAAAAATGCAGGAAGTAAAAACAACCTGCAGTGAAAACTACCATCAGCAGGAGCATCAGCTGGTCTGTGAAGGCTTCTTCACTCTGTGAGACATCATGTATTCTGTCAAGAAGAAGGAAATTAGTAAATTGAGGGTAATTGCATGTATAGTGGTTTCTTGGTTTAATAAATCATCACAAGCTTTGATGTAAAAGGAGCCTTGTGTTTTTGTTTCTGCTGGGATGGACTCAGAGGAGAAGCAGACAAGTGACTCCTGTCGTGCTGCTCTCTGATGGCAGACATGATGATAGAATACTAGAACACAGCAGGCAGAAGTCAAATGCAATGAGCAGTTGTGGAGTATTTGTCTAAGTAGGACTGTGGGTGTAGACAGAACACCCAAGCACTAAACACTTTGAGGGAAGACTCTTTCATCTTCCAAGATTTCTCGTCATCTCTATTAATGACTCTGCCCTGATCACTTCCAGAAGTCCCCTCTGGTATTATGTGATGAATAAAGCCTGTGTGAGTGTGTGAATGCAGGAGAAATATGTGCCATAGCCTTTAGCCTCTAGACAGCAGCTGTCTGTGGTGCATGCAGTCGTGGTTCTGGACAGAAAAGGAAGATCTGACTGTCGCTACAATGGTCACATTCTTTATTAGCCTAGATTCAGGCTGTTGTCACTCCGCCAGCATTCCTCAAGGCCAGGGGAGAAACTGGCTTTGTGCTGAATGTCAAGTATGTCTGGGACTGCATGGGACCATCAACAAAAGCTTTGATCAAAGCCTGTGCAAAATGACATTCACTCTCAAACAAATAGAAAATGCAGTGAAAAAAGTGTTTCGGAAGTGGCGCTGAGAAGTCAGGACTGGTACTCTGGATTTCTACAGAAACCTAACAAGTCATGGGACAGTCTACAACATTAAAACACATTATATCTATAATAGGAAGAATATGGTATAATTAGACATTACAGCATCTTGGAAAACAGCATGTAGCTCTTTACAAATACATTACAACCATCACAAGCATTGAGATCACGCCTTCATGCTGTACCAGCAGCAGCTGTGGTAGCAGGCAAAATAGTGTTAACAGTAGTAGTGGGCACAGAGAGAGTATGCAGTAACTGCAGTAGTGTCAGCAGGAACAGTGACTGTAGCAGTGCTAGAAGTTTTAAGTAGTAACAATCATTCCTGTGGCGGCAGCAGCAGCAGCGGTGACAGTGGTGGTGCAGATGTAGTGCAAACAGCTGAAACTACTCCAAGGCTGCAGCCTTCATACTGTTGTTGCTCCTGCAAGTGCTACTGTAGCATTTGGCACTATTTTACAGTAGCTGCCACTTTACTGTTATACTACTGCTGCTGCTCCTATAGTTACTGCTTCAGGCAGTAAAACTAGTGACAGCCGCAGCAGCAGCAGCAGCAGCAGAAGAAGAAGTAGAAGAAGACGAAGTGGATTTGCATATACCAGCAGCAGCAGTGGAGCAAACTGCTCGGTTCAGTTCAGTTTAATTCAAAATACTCTGTTCATCCTCAAGGGGATGTCTGAGGCAAGCAAGATTCCAAACACAAATACACATGAACATGATTCATACACATAAAAACAATCTAAACACACAGTTGGTGACAATGTTCAATTCATGGCTGGCTGACAGCATCCAACACCACAGACACATGTGATCAAAAGTGTCAGAGTGCAGGAGTATTTATCAGTCTATACATTGTCATTTTGATTAGAGGTCTTCAATACATATATGCCCAAAACTTTATCGACAAACTGACAACACGGATCACCATTGTCAGGGACTGAGTCAGTAGCTTTCAGCAGAGGAGCTCCTCACTGGTGACTGAAGCACAGATGTGAGCTCAGCTGTGATTCACAGTATGTTGCTTCCTGGTGAAAAGCTGACTACAATGAGAGTGAAAGCCTTCATCATCTGATACCTTGGTCTTAAATAAAAGGCTGCTGAGCTATTAACCTCATGCACTGCTTGTAGTGACCTGCACATCTCAGCTTGGACTAGCAGCAGACAGACAGCACCACTGAACTGACCTGACGGCATGAACACTGAAGCGGTCACTTACTGTTGTAAATAATGAAGCGCCTTTGAACTGTCACAAGATTTTGAACTGTTTAGGAAAAAGATGGCCACAGTATTTGAGCACCAGGCCTTCCTCCCAGTATTTGTCTGATTGTCCGTTCATCCTCTGGGGTCTCCAGAGATCATCAGATTAAGTATTTTTGCTATCGCTGACCCGTTTCTTCCTGTACAAAAACAGTTTATTGCCTCATCTTTCTTTGTATATATTTATTCTTTGCACTACTGAAGTTATTGTTTCGTTTAGTTTTTTTTTGTCTTTTGACCTCATTGAGCTGTATGCCTTTTTTTCCTATGCAAGTACATTGAATATAATATTCAAAACTGAGTGAAAAATCCTTGTGTGAACACGAATACTTGCCCAATAAATTGATTCTTGATTCTGAAAAAGTGAACAAACTAGTGGTTGTGATTCATTAGGCACCAACACAAGCACACATGTTGATCTGTAATACAACATAACACTCACTCAGGTTTTATTACTTTGCAATATTTTTATTCTGGACAGAATATAAACATCAGCTGACTCCTTATTTTGATCTGTGTTCACCCTTTTAGTTTGTGGTCTGAACAAAGTGTTCTGTCAGTCTTGATTCCTGAACACAGGCCTGCAGCAGGCCAATTGTCTTCACTCTGGGTTGATTTGTGGAATGGCTTGAACCTGAATAGGCTGTGGATGTTAACAGAAACGCGGGCCCGGAGCCCAGCTTTAATTGTTGTGCTTTGTTTCTGGGATACTAGAGTCATTTCTTCGACAGCTGTAAAGAATTTTCTGACATTTAGAACAAATCAATTGTGTTTCCGATGAGGTGACACCTCAACACTCCTCCTGTCCCCAACAGCTGCAGACTGGTGTTGATATTTGGCCTCACTGGCGTGTGGTGTTGGGTGGGGAAGTGTGACGGATGGCTGGGCTGACTGAGTCACTCTGGTGCTGTTGTTCCTTAAGTGCCAGCCAGTGGCAGCTGTTGGGATGGAACGTGTGGCTGTGTGGCTTGCATCAGGCCTTCTGGTGTGTGGCTTGTCTCTAACACCTATAGTACATTGCTGTTGGCCTGAAAGCAAGACCAGGCTATACCTGCCAACTCCATGACACCAACCATCAGGTTTCCCATCCTGACTGCGAGGCCAGAAAAAATACAGCTTTCTATATATTTGTTCTTTTGTTTCTCATGGAAGCATGGAAGGTGCTGTCTGTATAAATGTGGTCTGGAAGTAATCTGCAGGGTTTTTTCTGAAGGGGATTTCTCTCTGGCAAACTCCATGTTTCTCCCTCTCTCTCTCCAGCTTGTTAAAGACTCATCATTGTTGCTTCAGTTCTTATGGTGAGGGAAGTCCTGGAAGACTCAGATGACGTGATTACTGAGCACAAATGGAGCCCGACTTATCCACTCTGAGCACAGTGTGTGTGTGTGTGTGTGTGTGTGTGTGTGTGTGTGTGTGTGTGTGTGTGTGTGTTTAGGACTGAGATGCCCATACTGACAACAGTTACTGTGATAAAACCTTGTAGTGACATGGAGTTTAGGATGGGATATTAATAATGAATCCTTGCTCTGGGGACAATGGGTTATTGGCAGGGCCAAAGAAAAAGAAAACGGCAATAACAGAGCAGATGGCTGAATTTTAGATTATACAGTTATGTCACCTTACTTATATGTAGTTTATAGAAAAACATGAAGAAATGCATGAATAAAAATCATGGATAATATATTGGTAAATGACATACCTGTGAAAAAGAGAAAGCGATGCTTTTGTCATTCAGGCATTGGTGACTTAAATGTTCTTTATAGATTTATTCAGACAACAGCCGTGTTTTCATCTGTCAAGTGAATTTGAAGCAAGATTTGGGAATGTTACGGAAAACATTTCCACTTCCAGATTTCAGTCCATCAGATGGCTTGGAGCAAATAAACTAGGCGATGCAATGCAGAGTTTAATCAGATGTTGGTGGTGTAGGCTATATTATGCATGGCTGGAATAAACAGAGAAGAAGAAGCAAAAAAAAACAAAAAATAAAAGCAGTCACCCCGGCCGCGTACAAGAGAAAAGTGGAGAGAGGTCATCCAGAAGTTTTTAGACATGGGAAACAGCTTCTTCATCTTCTCTCCGGGTGGAAACAGCTTATCAGTCATGTGAGTTAAATGTTTGTTTTGTCAGGACTGATTTGGAAATGATGCTTCCATCTCCCATGAAGTGCATTAACTCTTTTTTCGAATGCATGGGAAAATACATTGATGGAAACACGGCTAATGTCAGGTTTATGGCACATGATGCACACATGCACTATATTTGGAACCTGGTGCACAGGAGGATGCAGTGCCACTATAAGAACAGTGGAGAGCTTATTTTGGCATTGAAGACTTTGTTACATTAATCGTTGACATTCATATCCCTAACAATGTAAAATCCTCTCATTGATATATGTAATTATTAGAGTAACTTTGTTTTCTTTGAGCTTAGGAGATGATAGTCCTACTTATGTGAGAAATATGTTACAGTGATCTTAAACAGGCGAACAGGACGTGGATTTAACTTCTCTCCTGCACTGACTGAAGTTAACACTGTGAGCAGTGAATGGATGAATATCAAGCCAGGCCTTGCTTCATGCTCATTTTATCATCCTTCCTTTTATGCATTTCTTAATTTCATCTAAGATATAAGGACTATAGTGCACATATATACTGCAGCAGCTCTGTTGTTCCTGCTTGTTGACAGCCTGACTGTCCTGTCACCATAGTGAACAGATGGGGCTCCCTTCCTTGCCAAAACATTAAAAGATATCTTTTGTGTATTTTTGGACAGACAGATTAGATTCCATTTGCCAGACTACCTGTTATTTCGTCATCTCATCTGAAAGACTCTATTATATTCAGATCAAAATGAAGCAGGGACAAGGGGCCAACACTTCATCAGGATGACTTATGGATGTGTTTGGAAGAATATTTCACCTTCATAAATAATCTTTGTTGAGATTTGTTTATGCCCTGCGGTGTTTTGCCTCGATCACACGCCAAAATCTGTGGGTGTTTTGGAACATCTTTGTCTGCGCCTCTGCAACAAAATGCTGATGTGAGGTCCTGACACAACCACTCCCCCTCTATAATTTCCAAAGGCCTGCATTGTATCTGGTACAATGGCCTTCTTTGGTGTGCTCCTCGGTTGCTAGTCAAACCTCAGGAAAGCCCCCTCTGCAAAGAACATGGGACATTATTGAGTGTGTGCCAGCTCCCATAGACGAGCTCAAAGAAAAGCACTTCATAATTGGATTATTATTGAGTATTAGCACCCTCTGGCTTTATTTTACACATGAGATTTCATAAAGCTTAGGGGATTGACAGAAGGTTGACCAAGCATAAGTTTCCATGCAGCTTTGAAAAGGATGGTGCTGCGTGTTCGCTGTCCTTGCTCTGCTCTTACATCCTGTTCAGCCAACTCTTTCTCCTAAGTGACTGTTACAAGAAACAGCCCAAAGAGTCTTAATTAAAGTCACGTTGAAGTTCTCTACATTCTGTTCAGCATAACACTCGAGTTGTCACGAGTCCCATTTCCGTTTACACATACTTCAGTGTGAGCACCAATGTGTTTGCAATGTGTTGTTGAGGAGAGCTCAAAATTTAAACCTTACACCAACCTGCAAATCTAAAATGTCTCACACTGCGGTGCTTCAGACTTTTTTTTAATCAACCTGAGTAAAAGCATATGTAAGACAAAGAGCTGCAGTGTGATTGGCTGCAAATCAGAAGTCCATGTCCTGTCAATCATCATGTCATTTCATGTCTTGTGTTTCAGCCGTCAGAATGATTCTGGACAGACCTGACAACCCTCCCGCTTTTCCCGGGACTCTCTCGTAGTTTACCCTTCTCTCCTGCTGTCCTCCTGGTTAAATATGTTCCCACAAATCTCCTGTATTTCCAACTTTCTAAACAAAGACAAAAAAGTTTGGCTGTATTGTTGACAGGAGGCATAACTGGTGGGACCACTGGTAACACAGGCGACAGAATGTAGAATATTAGCTGGAACAGCTAATGAGGACAAGTCATTCACTCAAATGGCCCCCACCAATAAAACAAGAAGAAGACAATGAAGAAGAGGAAGGAGGAGGAGGAGGAGGTGGAGAAGGAATGTGAGAGGGATGGAGTATTTAAAGTGTTGGGCAAGCTACTTGGTAAGTGTAGTGAGCAAAGCTACCAGTTACTCTGCATTTAATGGAGCTTCACTGCAACCTGGCAAAATCAGTCCACTACATCCAAGCTTCTTTTTGTTCACATTCAAACACCTTCATTCCAAGTCAGCACAATCTCAGTGGTCAGTGGTGTGTGTGTGTGTGTGTGTGTGTGTGTGTGTGTGTGTGTGCGCACACTTGTGCTTACATGGGTATGCTCAGTTAAGACTTGGGCACATTCGCAGGACAAGCTGTAAGTTAACTCAACATTTAATTACTCAACTCAAACCACTGTAGCAAAAGAATCAAAATCCAGACTCCCTCTGGATGAGCTCCTCTCCATCATCGCCCTCTGCCATATTCCCATCAAGCTGCAGCCTCTCTGCAGCAGAGAGGCTGCAGCTATGAGCCAAGTATGATTGTTGCATACAGAAGTGCTTCTGTCAGCTCCACGTACACGGCCGTGCACGGCGGTGGCGTCGCTCACTGATCCTCTGCAGCTTTATTTCAGACTGCAGCAGAAAGCTCTGCTGGGTTTGAGCTTGACAAATGCTTGGAGAAATGTAGCTTGTGTGGACACTGCCGCTCTACTCTACATTAATAAAAGAGCTGAGCTACTGAAAAGCTATTAGGTTCAGAAAACAGTGATTCTATCACCACACTACTGAGAAATGTAGGTAAAGTACTAATGCAGCTATTTTTAGCGCCTAACACTTTGAACGGCCAAAAAGTCTAAAAGTTTGTATCTCACCGAATGGGAAGAAGTTTACATGTGCTTAATGAAGACCAACATCAGTCAAAGTCATCCTTTTGGTAAAATAAGCCACGTAGATGTTAATGTATCACACAGAGGGAAATGCGATGTCAGCCAGCATGACAAATTTGCTGAGTATAAGAGCGCCTCAAACGCCCTTCGAAAAATACTTCCTCAATGACTGTATTCATACTATCTCTCCCATCCATTTTCATTATCACCCTCTCCTACTAACTGTCTTTCTGCCTGTATGTGTATGCATGTAAGTGATGTGTTGTCCCAAGTCAGGACCAAGAAGAGCCAAATCAAGTCCCAAGTCCTCATTCTTAAAACTGTTTTGATCGCTAAACATGTCATAATTTGCCCCTAAGCAAAACGTAACAACATTAACATCTGAGGAGAAAAAAAGAGGAAAAACCATCCCCTCTCCCACACACTGGCCACATCCACAGATAGCAAAGTAAAATAACTAACACAGATACAAAACTAATTGATGGAAGGTGACAAAATATCAATATTAGGAATAATAATAATAGAAAGCAAAGGAAAAAAATGGAAAAGTGAGGGTCCCCCTTTCCCCCCCAGCAAGCTCCACCTAGGAACCGTCATCAGCCTCAGTGCTGATAGTTAGGTCATTGATATCGGCCAGTAGGGGATTCCAAGTCTTGTGGAAGGATTTCAGAGAGCCTTTCAGTGAGTCAATCCTAACTTCTCCAGATGCATACACTGTAAAACTTCATGGATCCACCTGTCATGTTTTGGGGGGTGATAGAGCTGGCTAACAGGGTGGTAATGGCAATGGCATGCTGTATGGTAATGGGCATATTCTGAGTTGGGGGAAGACCAGAGCAGTCAGGGTTAAGGGATATTTGTGCTGAAAGCCTGTTCAAGAGGTCCAAATGCACTGGACCATAAATGGCTCTGCTTTGAACATATGCAAAGCATATGTGAAGTATATGATCAGCTGGGAATTGCTGGCCTCTATTACAGGCATTGCTTCCACTGGGGAATATTTTTGCCAGTTTAGTGCTTTGAGGAGAGCTTTGCATTGCCAGACCAACAATTTCACTCAACTGGCCCTTGGAGCCCAGGAATCTTTGAGAGAAAAACTTGGGGCCAGGTCTATAGAAACTATTGTGCTGCAGATAATTGACATGCTTTTGAATTGATTTGATTTATCCAGAAGTGGCAGAATATTTCAAGGAACAAATCCTTAAAGCAGCCGGTGATGTGATGTGATTTCATTCCGTCTACTACTGCCATCTACAAGGGGAATGCGCAATGTGAAAGTGCTTGGTTTATGAAAAAAAAATCAACTCTTCTGGAGATTTAATTTGCAATCTGATCAGTCACCAAACTGCCTCAAATCTGTAAAGCATTTGGGGAAGGGAACATATGGGGTTGGAAAAGTATAGAAGAAAGTCGTCCGCATAGAGGCAGAGTTTATGGACCAGGCTGTGACAAATGATGCCCTGAGAAGCTATCATGGCTATGGAGGCGGATGGTTAAAGGCTTGATAGCTATGTTTACCAAACAGGGGAGAAAAGTGGGAATCCCTGAAGTGTCTGCTGAAGAGGAAAAAGCAGTGATTGAATGCTGTTGATGTGTACAGATGTAGATGAGGAAACATATAAAAGTTGACTCCAGGAAATAAATTTAGAATCAAACCAGATTTTCTAATTTAAAAAACAGGTAACCCCACGTGGAGGGGGAGGAGGAGTAATTTCTATTGTTTTGAGAAGCTCATCTGTGATTTATGACAGCCTAGCCTTTTCAACGTTCCTCAAGTTGGAAATATAGTAGACTTGTCTTTGATGGTTTGAGAGCTGAGTGTGTGAATCTGTGTGGCAGCAGTCTTTCTGACAACATTTGACAGCTGAATTTTCAAAATATGGGGAGGGGGAGCACCGAGAGGGAGCTTGATGTCAACTGATGTAGGAACATGATCTAAGATATCTATAGGATAGTATTCAGATGAGCTCACATGATGTAAGTGGTTGTTATCATGTGATGCACATGTGAGAAAAAGGAAAAAACTTTGCTGTGGGGCCTTTTAAATCTCCAGAGTTTTGAAATTCCTAATTGGTATGCAGAGTTTAACATTGCATCAG